>NC_088376.1:62917651-63220681 GCF_037993035.2 Macaca fascicularis | reverse complement strand
GACCCGCCTTCTGGTTTGACAATTTGCTAGAATTACTCACAGAACTCATTGAAATGCTATACTTATGATTACAGTTTTATTATAAAGAATACAACTCAGAAACAACTAAATATAAGAAATGCAATTTTAAACAAGTTGTAAAGCAAATATACCTTAGGAAATGGTTTACTATAGTAAAATATTTCCATGTGTCCCTATTGAAGAAAGTCTTCAAATGTCTGTCATTTTGTACATACAGAAAATATATACCTTTCTGAAAATGAAGTATGCTACATAAATCCCGTTTGGAGAATACCTCAAATATGTTTTCCTTATTAATCCTTATACTGACAAAATTCAGAATTTACAACGTACATAGCATTAAGAGGTAATATGCAGCAATAAAAATGTATGGATTCATGTTATTTACCAAGAACTCCTTGTTAATTTGTGGGTAGGATTTTGGGAAAATCACTTGTCAGAATTTCTTTTAGAACTATCTGCAGAAACCAAAGAAGGACATGCAGCAGCTCTTTTGGAAAGACTCATCATCTTCTTGTTCTTAGCTTGTATATCTTCAGTGTCTTCTGCTCAGTGGTAAGTGATATCTGGGCCAGAAAATTTGTGAGGTTCTCCCAACCTTTTACAGTCTCTAACAAAGTCAATTAAAAAAAATTCTGTCTGCTTTACTCTTAAGTTACTCTGTCCCTGTGAATTGGCTTGAGCTGCTGGAGTATTACTGGCTGGCCATTTGCAACCCAGGGGATCAAACACTCACCGTGCATTATGCATAAATTTTTAAATGTAGTAATTTCTAAAACAGACCACTTCAAAACAACCATTTTGAAACAATTTAGAGCAATTCATGCTTTCAGACAGTTCCAGATGTTCTAGATTATCTAAAACTCTTTTTTACTCTAGTAATCTATGGTGAAGAAACTTTCACATTAAAATTTTTTATACTTTTAATTGAAAAAACATTTTAATTCCATGGAAATGATTATGACACATTATTTTCCTAGTAAGGTGAGTATAAAGTAGTGGCTCTAAGCTCCTTTTCATTTTGAGAGTATTATCGCCAAAATAGAGAGTTTAAAACAACTCAGTCCAGAAGCAATAAAATATCTACCTAAAGTGTGTTTTCTTGTCTTCAAGTCAAGGGCTGTACCAGAAGGCTACTAATTTAGCCAGTAAATGAGTAAACAAATAATGTTTACTTCTATAAAACATCAATAGAGTTTGTAAACCAAGATCCTCCACGTGATTAGCATTAAATGGGATTGCTTGTGAATAGATTCTATTTAATAGTCATAATGACTAAACACTGAATATTTATATAACCAAATAATTACTATTCAGGTCCACAATCCCACATATAAAATCCCTGGGTCACATCTGTTTCAGAATTCAAATCTGTTTAAGAAAAATGGTGTGTATTCCAAAGTTCTTGGTAACACATATGTTGTTACAGAACATCCCCAGCAGGGTCACAGCGATCATTCCCTAAACACATCAGTATTTCTGCCGTGTAACACATGAATATTTATATTAAGTGGTATAAATAAAGACAGTAGCTTCTCTTCAGGTTTTCTAGTTTTTCTTCAGGTTTTGCTGCCAAATGAGTTCAGATTGGGTCAGTTATGAAAAAACTTTTTGTAGTTCATAAATTTGCAGTTCATAAGTTGTGAATATGAGATTATAGATTTGTCCTGGAGGAACTGGATTAAAAATTGGGATGTATACATGGGCTTGGGATGAAAGGAAAGGTAAAAAAGGCTAAATCTTCATTTTTTCATAGTGGAGAGACAATAGATACTGTTCCCCCACCATTGGTAAATAATAAGCATGTTATTTATTAATAGGTGGGTTAAGGTAAATACCAAAAGAGCCAACTAAAAGAGCTAAAAGTGATTGCTTCTGTGGAGGGGAAGGTTGAGAAGAATGGATCCAGTACTACTGTTTTTCACAACAAACCTTATAGAAGTATTTGCCTACTTAAATATGTGCATGTATAACTTCAATAAAAATAAACACTGACCTTAGAAAAAAAAGATGGGAGAAAATATGCAGACCACCTATTTGACAAAAGACCTGCATATAGAACTTACCAAGAACCATCAAATCTTAACAGTAAAAAAAAAAAAAAAAAACAAGCAATCCAATAAGAAAATGGTCAAGGGACATAAACAGACATTTCACCACAGAGGATATACAGATAGCAAATACACACATGAAAAGAAGCTCAACAGCTTAGCAATTAGGGAAATGCAAATTAAAACCATGCCAATCAGAATGACTGAAATAGCCAGTGATAACAAATGCTGGCAAGGATGCAGAGAAACTGGATCACTTACATTTCACTGGTGGGAATATAAAAATGCCATAGTCACTATGGAAAGAAATATGGCAGCCTCTTACAAAACTATACCTGCACTTACCATATGACCAAGCAATTGCACTCTTGGGCATTTATCCCAGAGAAATGGAAACTTATGTTCGAGTAAAAATCTGTATGCAAAAGTTTGTAGTAGCTGAACTCTTAATAGCCAAGAACTGAAAGCAACTCAAATATCTTTCAATGAGTGAATGCTTCAACAAACTATGGTACATCTATATCACGGAACACTACTCAGTAGTAAAAAGAAAACAACGGGCACAACAACCTAGGTGGATCTCTACGGAATTATTCCAAGTGAGAAAGGCAATCTCAAAAGGTTAGACACTGTATGAGTCCATTTATATAACATTCTTGAAATGACAAAATATTAAGATGGAAAACAGATTAATGGTTGCCAGAAATTAAGAAGTGGTGAGAGGGAGAATGGATGTGGCTCTAAGGCTAAAAGGTAGCACCAGAAAGCCCTGGGATGATAGAAGAGTTCTGTGTCTTGATTGCGGTGATGGTTACATGAAGCTACCAAATGATTATATTGCACATAAACAAAAACCTTAGGTGAAAAATAGTACTATATATTTACTCTGGGTACATCCATGTGGAGCAAAAATATACAGAGAAAATTCTGGAAATATACTTACCAAACATTGGTTAAATCTCGATTTAGAGGAGTAGGCAGCGATTGAGGACCAAGATAGCAGAGGGGACTTTGTTGTAATGTTCTCTTCTTTCTTTCCTTCCTTCCTTCTTTTTAAAGGAAGATGTATTTGTTATTACTTGAGTTGAAAACGTAAACAAAAAAGACTGGAAGGTTTTAGTTCATTGGAGTATTTCAGTGTAGTGAGTTAAAGGACAGATTTTAAGACTGAATTTTCTCCAATGTGTGTTTAAATATCACTTCCATAATTTTATTTTTATTAAAAAATATTTTTGATCAATTTTGAACATTTCTATTTCACAAGAAACCCTGTACCCTATTGCAGGAAGTCAGGGACCCCAAACGGAGGGACTGGCTGAAGCTGTGGCAGAAGAACATAAATTGTGAAGATTTCATGGACATTTATTAGTTCCCCAAATTAATACTTTTTTAATTTCTTACTCCTGTCTTTACTGCAATCTCTGAACATAAATTGTGAAGATTTCATGGACACTTATCACTTCCCCAATCAATATCCTTGTGATTTCCTATGCTGGTCTTTACTTTAATCTCTTAATCCAGTCATCTTCTTTGTAAGTTCTGAGGAGGATATATGTCGCCTCAGGACCCTGTGATGATTGCGTTAACTGCACAAATTGTTTGTAGAGCATGTGTGTTTGAACAATATGAAATCTGGGCATCTTGAAAAAAGAACAGGATAACAGCAATGTCCAGGGAACAAGAGAGATAAGACTTCTGACTGCCAGTGAGCCAGACGGAACAGAGCCATATTTCTCTTCTTTCAAAGGCAAATAGGAGAAATATTGCTGAATTCTTTTTCTCAGCAAGAAACATCCCTGAGAAAGAGAATGCGCCCTGAGGGTAGGTCTATAGACGGCCCACTTAAGGTGGCTGCCTGTTAGGATTGAAGCCGAAGGGATGAAATAAGCCCAGGTCTCCTGAAGCGCTCCCAGGCTTATTAGGATGAGGAAATTCCCGCCTGATAAATTTTGGTCTGCTCTCAAACCCTGTTTCCTGATAAGATGTTATCAATGACAATACGTGCCCAAAACTTCATTAGCAATTTTAATTTCGCCCCATCCGGTGGTCCTGTGATCTCGCCCTGCCTCCATTTGCTTTGTGATATTTTATTACTTTGTGAAGTATGTGATCTCTGTGACCCACACCCTATTCGTGCACTCCCTCCCCTTTTGAAAATTGATAATAAAAACTTGCTGATTTTACGGCTCGGAGAGCATCATGGAACCTGCCTACATGTGATGTCTCCCCCGGACACCCAGCTTTAAAATTTCTCTCTCTTGTACTCTTTCCCTTTATTTCTCAAACCAGCTGAGATGTTTAGGGAAATAGAAAAGAATCCACGTTAAATATCGGGGGTGGGGTTCCCTGATAGTACCCATTAAAAGTGAATCCTCATCTCCTCCCCTATCTCCCACCCAGCCCTAGGAAACTACTAATCACCTTTCTCTCTTTACAGATTTTCCTCTCTTGGGCATTTAATTTAAATGGAATTATACAATGTGTGGTCTTTTGTAACTGGCCTCTTTCACTTAGCACAATGTTTTTAAGGTTTATGCATGTTGTAGCATGTATCAGTTCTTTCTTTTATTGCTGAATAATATTCCACTGTATTTATATGCCACAGTTTATTTATCCATTCATCAGTTGGTAGACATTTGGGTGATATCTACTTTTGCTTGGGCTATTATATGTAAAGGTGTTATGAACATTTTACACAAGTTATTGAGTAATATATTTTCCTTTTCTTTCTTTCTTTTTTTTTTTTTTTTTTTTTTTTTTTTTTTTTTTTTGAGACAGAGCCTTGCTCTGTTGCCAAGGCTGGAGTGCAGTGGTATGATCTTGGCTCACTGCAACCTCTGCCTCCCAGGTTCAAGCAATTCTCCTGCACTCCAAGTAGCTGGGTCTACAGGCGTATGCCACCGTGGCTAGCTAATTTTTGTATTTTTAGTAGAGATGGGTTTTCACCGTGTTGGCCAGGCTGGTCTCGAACTCCTGACCTCAAATGATCCACCTGCCTTGGCCTTCCAAAGTGCTGGGATTACAGGTGTGAGCCACTGTGCCTGGCTGAGTAGTAGGTTTTCATTTCTCTTGGATATATTACTGAGGATTGTAATTGTTGGGTCATATAGTAACTCTATGTTTACTCTTTTTTTTTTTTTTGACAGAGTCTTACTCTGTTGCCCAGGCTGAAGTGCAGTGTCATAATCACGGCTTCCTGCAGCCTTGATTTTCTGGGCTTAGATTATTCTCCTACCTCAGCATCCTGAATAGCTGGGACTACAGGCATGCAGGCATGTGCCCAGCTAATTTTTGTATTTTTTGTAGAGATGGGGTTTTGCCATGTTGCCTAGGCTGGTCTCGAACTCCTGGCTCAAGCAATCTGCCTGCCTCAGCCTCCCAAGGTGCCTGGATTGCAGGTGTGAGCCACCACACCCAGCCTATGTTTAATCTTTTGATGAACTGACAGGCTTTTCCAAAGTGGCTGCATTATTTTACATTTCCACCAGTAGTATATAAAGATTCCAACCAATGTCTTTCTTTCCTTTCTTTCCTTTCCTTTCTTTCCTTTCCTTCCTTTCCTTTCTTTCCTTCCCTTCCTTTCCTTCCTTCCATCCTTCCTTCCCTCCGTCTCTCTCTTTTTTCTTTCTTTTCTTTCTATTTCTTTCTCTCTTTCTTTCTCTCTCTCTCTTGTTCTTTCTTCTCTTTCTCTCTCTCTTTTTTTCTGCCAGTATCGTATGTGGCTAAGCTCAGACATCCTTAATGTCATTTATTATTTATTTATTTATATTTCAATAGGTTTTGGGGGAAGACGTGGTGTTTGGTTACATGAATAAATTATTTAGTGGTGATTTCTGAGACTTTGGCGCACCCATCACCTGAGCAGCGTACACTGCACCCAATGTATAGTCTTGTATACCTCATCTCCCTCCCACCCTTTCCGTCGAGTTCCCAAAGTCCATTGTATTAGTTTTATGCCTTTGCGTCCACATAGCTTAGTTCCCATTTATAAGTGAGAACATATGATATTTGGTTTTCCATTCCTAAGTTACTTCATTTAGAATAATGGTCTCCAATTCCATCCAGTTTGCTGCAAATGCCATTATTTCATTCCTTTTTATGGCTGAGCAGTATTACACACACACACACACATATATAATCACATTTTCTTTATCCATTCATTGATTAATGGGCATTTGGGCTGGTTCCATATTTTTACAATTGCGAATTCTGCTGCTATAAGCATGCATATGAAAGTATCTTTTTCATATAATGTCTTCTTTTCCTCTGGGTAGATACCCAGTAATGGGATTGCTAGATCAAATGGTAGATCTTCTTTTAGTACTTTAAGGGATCTCCACACTGTTTCCCATAGTGGCTGTACTAGTTTACATTCCCACTAGCAGTGTAAAAATGTTCCCTCTTCACCACATTCACTCCAACATCTATTTTTTTTTTTAATGGCCATTCTTGTAGGAGTGAGGTGGTATCGCATTGTGGTTTTGATTTGCATTTCCCTGATCATTGGTGATGCTGAGCATTTTTTTCATGTTTGTTGGCCATTAGTATATTTTATTTTGAGAATTGTCTGTTCATGTCCTTAAACCAATTTTTGATGGGGTGGTTTGTTTTTTTCTTGCTGACTTGTTTGAGTTCCTTGTAGATTCTGGATATTAGTCCTTTGCCAGATGTATAGATTGTGAAAATTTTCTCCCACTCTGAGGATTGTCTCTTTACTCTGCTGATTGTTTCTTTGGCTCTGCAGAAGCTTTTTAGCTTAATTAAGTCTCATCTATTTATTCTTATTTTTGTTGCATTTGCTTTTGGGTTCTTGGTCATGAAACCTTTGCCTAAGCCAATCTCTAGAAGGGTTTGTCCGATGTTATCTTCTAAAATTTTTATGGTTTCAGGTCTTAGATTTAAGTCCTTGATCCATCTTTGTTGGGAAAAAGCTGAGTGTTGGTAAAAAAATAACTGAGGCAGGGCTTCCATGTCTGATGTAATGTCCTCTGGAATGTGTCTAGACTTGCCAGCTCCTTGCTTCTAGCCCTCTTAGGCTCTTAGATTGATTGTATTCCCATTATCTCAAGTAGCAGAACATGTTCCATATAAATGCTAAACCGTCATAGCTGTAGATCATGTGCCTGCCCTTTTGACCCCCATAGTGGCCGTACTAGTTTACATTCCCACCAGCAGTGTAAAAATGTTCCTTTTTCACCACCTGTTTCTTTGTTGGATTACCAATAAATAGTGTGGGCTCCCAGAGCTTGGGGCCTTCGCAGCCTCCACAGTTGTACTGGCCCCCTGGTCCTACTTTCCTTCTCAAACTGTCTTTTTCTCAATCCTTTGACTCCACTGGACTTCATCGCCCCCATGACGTGGTGTTGGGTCTGATCACCCCAACACATCTTGAGTTAATTTTTGTATAAGGTGAGAGATGAGGATCCAGTTTCCTTCTTCTACATGTTGTTTGCTGGTTATCCCAGCACCATTTGTTGAATAGGGTATCCATTCCCCACTTCAGGTTTTTGTTTGCTTTGTCGAAGATCAGTTGGCTGTAAGTATTTGGCTTTATTTCTGGGTTCTCTATTCTGTTTCATTGGTCTGTATGCCTATTTTCATATCAGTACCATGCTGTTTTGGTGACTATGACATTATGGTGTAGTTTAAAGTCAAGTAATGTGATGACTCCAGATTTATTCTTTTTGCTTAGTCTTGCTTGGCTATGTGGGGTCCTTTTTTGTTCCATATGAACTTTATGATTGTTTTTTCTAGTTCTGTGAAGAATGATGGTGGTACTTTGATGGGAATTGCACTGAATTTGTAGATTGCTTTTGGCAGTATGGTCATTTTCACAATAGTGATTCTACCCATCTATGAACATGGAAAGTGTTTCCATTTGTTTGTGTCATCTATGATTTCTTTTAGCAGTGTTTTGTAGTTTTCTTGTAAAAGTCTTTCACCTCCTTGGTTAGGTATATCCCTAAGTATTTTATTTTATTTTTTGGCAGCAGTTGTAAATGGGGTTGTGTTCTTGATTTGATTCTCAGCTTGGTCACTGTCGGTGCATAGCAATGCTACTGATTTGTGCACATTAATTTTGTATCCTGAAACTTTACTGAATTCATTTATCATATCTAGGAGCTTTTCAAATGAATCTTTAGGGTTTTCTAGCTATATAATCATAACATCAACAAACAGCAACACTTTGACTTCCTCTTTACTGATTTGGATGCCCCTTATTTCTTACTCTTGTCTGATTGCTATGGTTAGGACTTCCAGTACTACGTTGAATAAAAGTGATGAAAGTGGGCGTCCTTGTCTTGTTCCAGTTCTCAGGAGGAATGCTCTCAACTTTTCCCCATTCAATACAATGTTAGCTGAGGGTTTGTCATAGATGGCTTTTATTATATTAAGGTATGTCTGTTCTGTGCTGATTTTGCTGAGAGTTTTAATCATAAAGGGATGCTGGATTTTGTCAAATGCTTCTTCCACATCTATTGAGATGATCATGTGATTTTTGTTTTTAATTCTGTTTATGTGGTGTATCACATTTACTAACTTGTATATGTTAAACCATCCCTGCATCCCTGGTATGAAACCCACTTGATTATGGTGGATTATCTTTTTGATACGCTGTCGGATTTAGTTAGCTAGTATTTTGTTGAGCATTTTTGCGTCTGTAGTTTTCCTTTTTTTTTTGTTATGTCCTTTCCTGGTTTTTGCATCATGGTGATACTGGCTTCATAGAATGATTTAGGGAGGAGTCCCTCTTTCTCTATCCTGTGGAATAGTGTTAATAGGACTGGTACCAATTCTTCTTCTTTTCTTTTTTTTTAGATGAAGTCTGGCTGTGTTGTCCAGGCTGGAGTGCAGTGGCATGATCTTGGCTCACTGCAACCTCTGCCTCCTGGGTTCAAGTGATTCTCCTGTCTCAGCCTCCCAAGTAGCTAGGATTACAGGCACATGCCACCATGCCCAGCTAATTTTTGTACTTTTAATAGAGAGAGGGTTTTGCCATATTGGCCAGGCTGGTCTTGAACGCCTGACCTCAAGTGATCCACCTACCTCAGCCTCCCAAAGTGCTGAGATTACAGGCATGGGCCACCGTGCCCGGTCCCAATTCTTCTTTGAATGTCTGATATAATTCAGCTGTGAATCCGTCTGGTCCTGGACTTTTTTTTTGTTGGCAATTTTAAAATTACCATTTCAATCTCACTGCTTGTTATTGGTCTGTTCAGAGTTTCTATTTCTTCCTGGTTTAATCTAGGAGGCTTGTTTATTTCCAGGAATTTATCCATCTCCTCTAGGTTTTCTAGTTTATGCGCATAAAGGTGTTCATAGTAGCCTTGAATGATCTTCTGTATTTCTGTGGTATTGATTGTAATGTCTCCCTTTTCGTTTCTAATTGAGCTTACTTGGATCTTCTCTCTTTTCTAGGTTAATCTTTTTTTCTTGGTCTATCGATTTATCTTTTCAAAGAGCCAGCTTTTTGTTTCATTTGTCTTCTGTATTTTTGTTTGTTTGTTTTAATTTCATTTAGCTTCCGCTCTGATCTTTGTTATTTTCTTTTCTTCTGCTGGATTCAGGTTTGGTTTGCTCTTGTTTAGTTCCTTGAGGTGTGACCTTAGATTGTCTATTTGTGTGCTTTCATATTTTTTGATGTAGCCATTTAAGGCCGTAAAATTTTCTCTTAGCACCACTTTTGCTGTATCCCAGAGATTTTGATAGGTTGTGTCACTATTATTGTTCAGTTGAAATAATTTTTAATTTCCATCTTGATTTCACTGTTGACCCAATGATCATTCAAGAGCAGGTTATTTAATTTCCATGCATTTGCATAGTTTTGAAGATTCCTTTTGGAGTTGATTTCCAATTTTTTTTCACTGTAGTCTGAGAGAGTACTTGATATACTTTCGATTTTCTTAAATTTGTTGAGACTTGTCTTGTTGTCTATCATATGGTCTATCTTGGAGAAAGTTCCATGTGTTGATGAACAGAATGTATATTCTGCAGTTGTTGGGTAGAATGTTCTGTAAATATCTGCTAAGTCCATTTGTTGTAGGGTATAGTTTAAGTTCATTATTTCTTTGCTGACTTTCTGTCTTGATGACCTGTCTAGTGCTGTCAGTGGAGTACTGAATTCCCCCATTATTATTGTGTTGCTGTCTGTCTCATTTCCTAGGTCTAGTAGTAATTGTTTTATAGATTTGGGAGCTCCAGTGTTAGGTGCATGCATATTTAGGATTGTGATATTTTCCTGTTGAACAAGTCCTTTTTATCATTATATAATGACCCTCTTTGTCTTTTTTAACTGCTGTTGCTTTAAAGTTTGTTTTGTCTGACATAAGAAGAGCTACTCCTGCTCACTTTTGTGTCCATTCACATGGAATATCTTTCTCCACCCCTTTACCTTAAGTTTATGTGAGTCCTTATGTTAGGTGAGTCTCTTGAAGACAGGAGATACTTGGTTGATGAATTCTTTTCCATTCTGCCATTCTGTATCTTTTAAGTGGAGCATTTAGGTCATTCACTTTCAATGTTATTATTGAGATGTAAGGTACTGTTCTGTTCATCATGCTATTTGTTGCCAAAATACTTTTTTTTCTTTTACATTGTGTTGTTTTAAAGGTCCTCTCAGACTTATGTTTTAAGGAGGTTTTATTTTGGTGTGTCTTGAGGAATTTGTTTCAAGACTTAGAGCTGCTTTTAGTAGTTCTGATAGTATTGGCTTGGTAATGACATATTCTCTCAGCATTTGTTTGTTTGAAAAAGACTGTATCTTTCCTTCATTTATAAAGCTTAGTTTCACCAAATACAAAACTCTTGGCTGATGATCATTTTGTTTAAGGAGCCTAAAGATAGAACCCCAATCCCTTTGAGCTTGTAGGGTTTCTGCTGAGAAATCTGCTGTTAATCTGATAGGTTTTCCTGTATAGGTTACCTGGTGCTTTTGCCTCCACAGCTTTTAAAATTATTTACTTCATCTTGACTTTAGATAACCTGATGACTGTGTGACTAGGTGATGATCTTTTTGTGATGAGTGTTCCCAGGTGTTCTTTCCACTTCTTGTATTTGGATGTGTAGTTCTCTAGCAAGGCCAAGGAAATTTTCCTCAATTATTCCCTCAAATATGTTTTCCAAACTTTTAGATTTCTCTTCTTCCTCAGGAACACCAATTATTCTTAGATTTGGTCATTTAACATAATCCCAAATTTCTTGGAGGCTTTGTTTGTTAAATTCTTTTCTCTTTGTCTCTGTTGAATTGGGTTAATTTGAAAGCCTTGTCTTCAAGCTCTGAAATTCTTTCTTCTGCTTGTTCAATTCTATTACTGAGACTTTCTACTGAATTTTGCATTTTTCTAAATGTCTCCTTCATTTCCAGAAGTTGTGATTATTTTTTCTTTATGCTCGTTAGATATGAATTCTAAATTTCTTTTCAAAGAATCAATACGTCAGTATGTTCAATTCTTTGCCTTCTACTTTTAAACTTAACTTCCTCATAAAGCAACCTTTTTTGATTACCTGCTCCACCCTGACTCATTCCAATTGCCTGCTACCTGCTGTGCCCTAACTCATTCTCCACCCTGCATGACCAATTTTTCCAGCCAAACCACTCACCCCATCACTCTCTTTAAATTAGCCAATCGGAATTAGTTTAGCCTGTGTGGTCTAATCCTAACCAATAGGGGAACGATACAGCAGCAGGGGCCACGTGTGTCAGGGATAAGAACCCCTTCCTCTCCCTTGTCCAAGTATGCACTCATCATTGCTCCATCCATAAGAGTGTACCCTTCTATAAAAGTACCTTGCCTTGCTGAGAATTAAAAAGAAAATTTTATATTCAAGTGCTATTTCTTTTGAGGCACAGAAACTTTATTTATAACACTCTCTATTCCTCTGGAGATTTTTTCATCCATATCCTATGATATTTAAAAAATTTCTTTGAGTTTATATTCACCTTTTTCTGGTGCTTCCTTGAGTAGCTTAATAATTGACCTTTTGAATTCTTTTTCTGGCAATTCAGAGATTTCTTCTCAGTTTAGATCCATTGCTGGTGAGCTAGTGTGATCTTTTGGGGGTGTTAAAGAACCTTGTTCTGTCATATTACCAGAATTGTTTTTCTGGTTCCTTCTCATTTGGGTAGACTATGTCAGAGGGAAGATCTGGGGCTCAAGGGCTGCCGTTCAGATTCTTTCGTCCCACAGGGTGCTCCCTGGATGTGAGTGCTCAGAGAAGAGGCTTCCTGAGAGCCAAGCTAGATTGAGATACAACAATCTAGCTGCCCAGTGGAGCTACCAGGCTCTGGCATGGTACTGGGGAGTCTCTGCAAAGAGTCCTGTGATGTGATCCATCTTCAGGTCTCTCAGCCTTGGATACCAGCACCTGCTCCAGTGGAGGTAGCAGGAGAGTGAAGTGGACTCTGTGAGGGTCCTTTGTTGTGTTGTTGCTTATTGGTTGGCCTCTAGCCAGGAGGTGGTGCTTCCAGCTGCAGTATTATAGGGAGGATACAAGCTTGTCCTAAGGTCACCTGGATAAGTTTCTCAGGCAGTGGGTGGGGTTATAGGGCTACCAAGAGATTATGTCCTTTGTCTTCAGCTACCAGGGCAGGTAGAGAAAGTCCATCAGGTGGGGATAGGGATAGGCTTGTCTGAGCTCAGACTCTCCTTGGGCAGGGCTTGCTACAGCTGCTGCAGGGGATGGAGGTGTGGTTCTCAGGCTAATGGAGTTAGTTCCCAGGGGGATTATGGCTGCCTCTGCTGTGTCATGCAGGTCACCAGGGAAGTGGGGGAAAGTCAGCAGTTACAGGCCTCACCCAGCTCCCATGCAGCCCGAAAGGCCGATCTCACTCATACCCCTCTAATAGCACTGAGTTTATTTCCAGACAGGAGGTGAGCAGAGCTGAGGACTCGCCCCAGGCCCCAGGCTACCCAACCGGGAAAACAAGTGGGCTTTCAGGTTTTGCACCTCCCTGCCTGCTGCAACTTCTGTGCTTTGTCTGCACTCGTGGTTCACCCTCTTTCCCAGATTCTGTCCAGGAAACTTCACATTCAGTCGAAATTGTTACAAAGTTCATTTGGAAGTTTCCTTCTCCCTGTGGCCTTTCCCCAATTCCACTGGCAACCCTCCAGTGGACCCCTGTGAGACAAAGTCAGAAATGGATTTCCCAGGGGCTGAAAGTGCTCACAGGCACTCTCCTGCTGCTTCCTCTACTCCCGTATTTCCCTCAGCTCTCTAAGTTCGCCTTAACTCCAGGTAAGATCAACTTCTTCTCCAATGATCTGTGCCTTCAGGTTCCCAAGTAGGGATGTGTGTTTGGGGGTGGATGACCCCCTTTTCACACTTTTGGACACTTACAATTTTTTGGCTGTCTCTCAGAGCCTGCAGCAGCAATCAGCTTCCTTCAAAGGGTCTGTGTATTCTCTCGGCTTTCCTGGTATGTTCCTGCAGTAGTTCTTGGAGCAAAAGTTCACGATGTGAGTTTCCACATGTTGCTCTGTCTGTCCAAGTGGGAGCTGCAAGTTAGTCCTGGCTTCTATTCTCCATTTTCTTCCTAATTCCAACTTTTGTAATTTTAAAAAACAGTAAAAATGACTTTTAAAAAGCTTAAATGAGATAAATAGCATTTATGGAAAGTAATCTGAAAGTTGTACAGTTACCTATATAGTTTTATAGATAATTCTAGAATAAGGCCTCTAGAATAAAACTTGTTTTGAGATTGGCTCAAAGCATCCAATGTTAGAGTTTCTGTACTACATTATTTAGACATCTTGAGAAATTGCTTCCCTTGAGGCAAGTGTCAATGCTATGCCATTGTTTATACTGAAGATCTCATTTTTGGAAGCCCTGTGAAGCATATTTAGTGTTGAGATGGCCACATATGTTATTCTTGACCTTACAGTGTCTTCTTCATGAGAACCCACAGGAACGGCTTCTCCCAGATCTCAAGTAGTAGGAGGATTGTGCTTCTCTGAAGCATCTGGTCTGTATTTTACTTACTAAATGTCATGAATCCTTTAACTAGTCTGCCGCTGCTTTCATTGTATTTCCTACTTTAAAGCTCAGAACTGAGATATAGTCTTATTTTTTCAACTGCTTTCCTTTTTGCCCTGTTTTTTCATCTACTCTTGGGGGGTCTTGTTTTTTAAGTGTTTTTTTGTAAATACCCTTAAAACTGCTTCATTGTAAGTTACAGAATGGCTGGATGAATAAATAGGTAGACAGATGAGATAACTGATGTGTTTGTAATTTGACTTTTTTTAAACTTTTAAGTTCTATCTTCTGGAACCCTACAAAATAAGATTAAGTCTATTTCTACAAGTTAACACTTTAAATATTTAAAGATAATTATTCCCCTTGTTTGTCTCTTCTTCAGGTTAAAATCAGAAATGTTTATATCAAGGCTGGGCACGGTTGCTCGTGTCTGTAATCCCAGTACTTTGGGAGGCCGAGGCGGGCGGATCACTTGAGGTCAGGAGTTTGAAACCAGCCTGGCCAACATGACAAAACCCCATCTCTACTAAAATTACAAAAATTAGCCAGGTGTGATGGCAGGCGCCTGTAATCCCAGTTACTCAGGAGGCTGAGGCAGGAGGATCGCTTGAACCTGGGAGGCAGAGGTTGCAGTGAGCCGAGATCACACCGCTGCGCTCTAGCCTGGGCGACAGAGCGAGACTCTGTCTCAAGAAAGTTAAAAAAAAAAAAAAGAAATCCTTTTTTTTTTTTTTTTTTTTTTTTGAGACGGAGTCTCGCTCTGTCGCCCAGGCTGGAGCGCAGTGACCGGATCTCAGCTCACTGCAAACTCCGCCTCCCGGGTTCACGCCATTCTCCTGCCTCAGCCTCCGGAGTAGCTGGGACTACAGGCGCCCGCCACCTCGCCCGGCTAGTTTTTTGTATTTTTTAGTAGAGACGGGGTTTCACCGTGTTAGCCAGGATGGTCTCGATCTCCTGACCTTGTGATCCGCCCGTCTCGGCCTCCCAAAGTGCTGGGATTACAGGCTTGAGCCACCGGGCCCAGCCAAAAAAAGCCTTTATATCAGACTCCAGTTCCATGTCTGACAAGGATTTCAATGTCCATTGTGCCAATTCATTTACCCTCATTACTGAACTTGCCCTCCTCTATCTGCCTTAACCTTTATTCTCCCAGCTCTGTTCCTATAGCCCTGATGTCCATTCTCCATCTAGTAAATCTAGAGACCAGAGATTTACTTAGGCAGACAGACTGCATACTCCACAGCCCAACTCTAAACCACTGTGTATATGAAGTTCTTGTTTGTTTATTATTATTTTTTTAACAGAGTCTCCTTCTGTTGCCCAGGCTGGAGTGCAGGAACATGACCATAGCTCACTGCTGCCCCGAGCTCCTGGGCTCAGGTGATCCTCCCACCTTATCCTCCTGAATAGTTAGGACTACAGGTGTGTATCATCACACTCAGCTAATTTTTTTATTTTTCATAGAGATGGGGTCTCACTTTGTTGCCCAGGCTGGTCTTGAACTCCTAGGCTCAAGCAGTCCTTGCCTTGCCCTTCCAAAGTGCTGGGATTACAGGCATGGACCACCGCACTCAGCCTATATGAAGTCTTAACATTTGTATTCTACCACAAAAATATAAACAGAACCTTAATTTAAGAATGTGCTATTTTTGTCCTTACTCTGATATTAGCTACCACTGGGTATTTAGTGATATTATGTTAGACTCTGTGGTTCTCATTTTTATGCTGAACATACAAATCCCCTGATGTTTCTTTTTTTAAATATTGGAAAAGATTTACCAGCTATTTTAAAGAAATTATTTTCAATTTTTAAAGTTAACTAAGCCAGACTGGGAAGGAGGCACACTTGGTACTAATGGCCCATTAGCCGAACAAAATGGAAAAATGAAACAAACAAACAAACAAAAAAACCAAATCAGCATCTGAGTAGTTTTTTGTCAAACATTTCAGATTGTATCCATTTTATCCATTAAACATTTCTATATGCCTACAAATAAGTTTGAGTCGTTATTATAGATCCCCAGCACAGCTCCTAAGGTGTTTTTAATAGTGGTTTCTTTAAACAGCAAATTACAGCCACCATGCCTGTAATCTCAGCACTTTAGGAGGCTGAGGTAGGCAGATTGCTTGAGCTCAGGAGTTCGAGACTTCAGCCTGGGCAACATGGTGAAACCCTGTCTCTACAAGAAATACAAAAATTAGCTGGATGTGGTGGCACATGCCTATAGTCCCAGCTACTTGGGAGGCTGAGGTGGGAGGATCACTTGAGCTCTGGGGGTGGTAGGGGGGTCGAGGCTGCAGTGAGCCTTGATTGTGCTACTCCACTCCAGCCTAGCTAAAAGAGTGAGACCCTCAGAAAGAAAAAAAATAATAAAAGATATTCTGCAAGGTTAAATTAATTGTGTGTTGAGACATTGAGTGGTTGAGAACAGCAGCTCTGGAGTAAAACAGGCTGGATCAGCTTCCTGGATCTTCTACCTATCAGCCGTGTGACTTTGGGCACATTACTCAATCTCTTGGGGCCCTACTTTTCTTATCTGTAAAACGGGGTTAATAATCCTCACTTCCTCCTGCTGTGAATTTTAAGTGAAATAATACATGTAAAATGCCTAGCACAGTGCCTGGCATATGTCAGCATTCAGTTAATTATAGTTATTTTTGTTATAGTCATCATGATAGAAATGAAAAGTGTCACCCTCACAGCAAATGTTGAGCTTATATCTAAAGTTGGGTGAATGCCTATATTTTATTTATCGGAAGAAAGGCTAACATGTAAATGCTACCAAATGTTAAATCAGAGCAAGCTAGAATTAATGATATTTAACTTATCAAAGTGAATTGCCCGAGTTCAAACTCAGTAACTATACATTTCAGGAATTCATTAATGAAATTACTAATTATAACTGATTACAGATGTTTACTAAAATAGGTAGCCATAAAAATCTTAGGAGTACTGCAAAGCATAATTGGGAACCTGTAGAAACTCTAATATTCCTCAAGAGACTGATGAAAACAGCTGAAGAAAAGGCAAACGCTGTGGAAGACCTGGCAGGTATCAGAGAGCGCCCACAATCACTGAAAGAACCAGAGGAACAAATAAGTGGTGAAACACCCATAGAAATCTTATGAGCACTCCAAAGCATGAAACAGAACCAGCGGAAACTCTTAAGAATTCTCATGAAAATGCCAGGACACTTAAAATAAAACCAAAACCCACAGAAGACTGGCAGCTATCAGAGAGCTCCGGTAAACACCAAAAGAACTAGAGAAACAAATAAATGTTGATGATGTCAACAGAAAGTTTAGGAACACTTCAAAGCACAAACCCAGGAGACTGCTGGGGACGACTGGGGAAAATGCAATCAGGAAGAAAACCCGACAGGCATCAAAGGGCTTATGAAAATGCCAAAGCAGACAGTACAGTTAGAGAGAGAAAGCAACAAGAACCCCAGATCTGCCAAGTGGAAATGGTGAAACCTCACAGGGAGAAAGAGATTGTTTAGGATATCCAAAGAAAAGCCAGAACTGGCGGAAGACCCAACAGAAACCAAGGACCTTGGGAAAACTCCACAGCCAATTGCCGACCCAGAGAACAATCAACAAGAAACTTGGGATAGTGTCCAGGGCTCAGTGCAAATCAGCTGGACTTCTTACAACAATCAAGAAATTTCTGAGAACTTCTGTGAAAAAGATTGAACCCACAGAAGACCTGACAGGCACCAATAGACCAAAACTCCTAAAGAAATAAAGGCTGGTGCAGTCGTTGACGTCTGTAATCCCAGCACTTCAGGAGGCCAAGGTTGGAGGATCACTTGAGTACAGGAGTTTGAGACGAGCCTGAGCAACATAGCAAGACACACACACACAAAAAAAATAATAATAAAAATAAATAAATAAATAAATAAATAGTTTCAAATAGCTAGAAGGAGGATACTGAATGTCCCCAACACAAAGAAATGATAAATGTTTGAGATGATGGATCTGCTGATTACCCTGGTCTGGTCACTATACATTATAGGTATCAGAACATCACTATGTATCTCACAAATATGTACAATTACTATATGTCAACTAAAACGTGTAAAAAAAGGAAAAGATGAAAACAGTTACTTGAACTTAGCATGTTTTCAAGAAATATTTGTAATAGGAAGAAAAGTAAAATAAAGCCCAGTTGGATTCTGTTTCCACTAGGAAAAAAAAAAAAAAGGAGGAAACAAGGAGAATATTTTTTCTTTCTTTTTTGAGAGAGAGTCTCCCTCTGTCACCCAGGCTGGAGTGCACTGGTGTCGGCTCACTGTAACCTCTGCTTTCTGGGTTCGAGAGATTCTCGTGCCTCATCATCCTAAGTACCTGGGATTACAGGCGTGCATCATTACACTGGCTAATTTTTGTATTTTTAGTAGAGATGGGGTTTCACCATGTTGCCCAGGCTGGTCTCGAACTTCTGGCCTCAAGGCCAGGTCTCGAACCACCTGCCTTGGCCTCCAAAAGTGCTGGTAACTCAGATGTGAGACACTGCGCCTGACCAAGATTTGACAGGTGTCAAGAACCTCATGACAACTCTTTTGTGGAGATGTGAATCGGCAGAAAATTTTACAGGCATCAAGAAACTTTTGAAAATTTCTAAGGTATATCTAGTAGAAGATCTGGCAGACATTCCAATGCTTATAGAAACTTAGAAATTCCAAATTCTAAAAACTTGCTCATAGGAAACCTTAGTACACATTCAACTATATTAGACAGAACTAGAAAAAACAGTTGGCTAAAACACCTATTATAAAAAATACGAAAAATACTACTCAATGGCTGGGTGCAGTGGCTCATGCCTGTAAGCCTACCACTTTGGGAGACTGAGGTAGGAGGATCACTTGAGGTCAGGAGTTTGAGACCAGACTGGCCAACATGGAGAAACCCCATCTCTATTGAAAATACAAAAATTTGCCGGGCATGGTGGCATGCACCTGTAATCCTGGCTCCTTGTGTAGCTGAGGCAGGAGAATTACTTGAACCTGGGAGGTAGAAGTTGCAGTGAGTCGAGATCACACCACTGCACTCCAGCTTGTGAGACTCTGTCTGGAAAAAAAGAAAAAATACTACTCAAGAAAGCCAAGCACTAGAAAACAATATACACAACATACAGAGATTTTATGTTCTATTTAGAGTTCAAATTTGATTGTACAAGTGTTCAGTCAAAAGAAAATGTGGAAGACCATACAAAGACTACAGCCCTTTTTTTAAGGTTAGTCAACTGACCATGAAGCCCTCCTCAGAGCAGTAACAAGAATTCTGGACAGATATACAGCTACAATTAAGCATTAATCAGGCTGCACTTTGGCCCACTTCCTTGTAATCAAAAGTCAGGGTGGCACTAGATACTAATTATTTGCATGCCCATTCTTCCCATAAATAGGATTTCTGACCTTTGAATGATAAAACTCTTGTTTAAGAATTGCTTCAACAGATCCTGAATTCCAGAAGTACAGCTGAGACAATAAGTTTGAAGACCACCACAGAGGAACCAAATGAGCATGAGAATACTGATGCTGTCCCATGACCACACCTTTGTACTCTGACCAATCAATGAGTTCAACACTTTGGCCCACACCAAAACCAAAATCCTCAGGGAGACAGATTTGAGGTTTTCTCTCATCTCCTCTTCTATTTGGTGGCCCTATGATTAAACCTCTTTCTCTGCTGCAACCAGATGTCTCTGCATGTTAACTTCCTTGTGCATCAGGCAATGAACCTATTATAATTACAATCATTCAGAACTTTTTAAAACACCAAAAGAAAACACTGACCCAAGCAAGAGTTATCAGTAGCTTATTGAAACCATCAAGAAAAAAGAACAGTGCAGTTGAAGACTTATTGGAATGAAAACACTTATGACAGAACCCAAACGAAAACATCATTTGGAATTATATAATAGATTTGAAGAAATGTTTGATCCAGTGAACAAAAATAAGAATCGACCAGGAGATCTGTCAAGAAAACTTCTTTTGTAATCCTTGTTAATATGAATCTAAAACGAATGCTTCTGAAACTGGAGACATGGTCAAAGAACATGCAAGACTGAGTTGTCAAAGAACCAGATCTACCCTAAAAAATAAAGATTTTCAAGAATCTAAAACCTTTGCCTAGCCAAACAGATATGTGCAAAGAGAAATTAATATAAAGGAATATAACCTTTTTTTTTTTTTTTTTTTTGAGGCGGATTCTTGCTCTGTCACACAGGCTGGAATGCAATGGTGCAATCTCCACTCACTGCAACCTTCACCTCCTGACTTCAGGTGATACACCTGCCTCAACCTCCCAAAGTGCTTGGATTACAGGTGTGAGCCATCATGACTGGCCATAAGCTTAATTTTCAAAAAAGTTGAGTCAGGGAATGTCCCCGTGTCCTAGACCCAAATACAGAACTGATACAAACTGCAAGAGTCTCAGTTGCTTACATCAACAGAAAAGATTCAAATAAATAAAGTTTAAAAGAATATTGTGAAGATGCCTGGCGTGGTGGCTCACGCCTGTAATCCCAGCACCTTGGGAGGCCATGGCAGATCACTTGAGGTCAGGAGTTCAAGACCAGCCTGGCCAGCATGGTGAAACCCCATCTCTACTAAAAATACAAATATTAGCCAGGTGTGGTGGTACATGCTTGTAGTCCCAGCTACTCAGGAGGCTGAGGCAGGAGAATCACTTGAACCCGGAAGGCGGAGGTTGCAGTGA
Organism: Macaca fascicularis; assembly: GCF_037993035.2. Taxonomy (NCBI): domain Eukaryota; kingdom Metazoa; phylum Chordata; class Mammalia; order Primates; family Cercopithecidae; genus Macaca; species Macaca fascicularis. Next base: position 63,199,910 of record NC_088376.1, on the reverse strand, counting down.
GCCGAGATAGCGCCACTGCACTCTAGCCTGGGCAACAGAGCAAGACTATTTCAAAAAACAAAAAAAGAATATTGTGAAGCTTTTCCAAGAGAAAAACTCAGAAGACAGAGCTATGAAACAAAAGACAGTGAGTGTAACATAGCGGGGGGTTAGGGGGTGGTGCAGAGGGGGTTAGTGGGATGGGAGAAGGTAAAACTAGTATAAATCTTCAGGCATCTGATGGTTTGGCTAGTTTAACAGGGATTATACACGTGGAAAAGAATGATAAACCAATGAAGAATTTGCAACAAAAATTTAAATCTACAAATAGAGAGAAGATATTTGTAAGACCTAGAAAAATAATCAAAATTAATTTTTATCCGGTGGTATCTTTGGTCAATACAGAGGAAAAACTTCACACAAACCAAAATGAAACAGGAGTAACCTGGAAGGTTCTAATCCTCTGTCTGATGAAACTAACATAGGCAACAAAGAGGCAGAAAATAAAACTATTTCTGGTTCTTCAGACAAGCTCCTAATGCAATGGGGATTAGATGCATATAACTTCAAGATCATATTTGCAAGCAGGAATAAAAGAAATGTAAAGGTAGAGATATTTTCTAGTCTACCTAGTAAAACAGAGATACCATATGCAGAGGAAGTTTAAGAGGAGCCCATGCAAAAAATCCATAAGAACGTTATAAAAGATAGAGCAATCAATTGTAAATCAAGTTACCTTTGAGGTCCAGGGACTCAAGTGAGGTCTTTCCTACAAACACAGAGGATATGATCTTTTAACTAGTACAACAAATAGAATGTCTGCGAGCAAGGATAGGAAGAAAACAGGCGATCATTACTCACAAAAAGTGACACACACACAGGATACCACAAGAATGCCTGTGAGAAAAAAATCCAGTAGAAAGATGTAGTAGTCTACGAAGAAAGAATATGCTTGAGGTTTGGAAGCCAAAATAAGATGCCTGTCATTACTAAAATGCAAGGGTCTAATTATTTGTCCTAATATAGCAGAGAACACATCTTTGGGGAAAGATGGGGAGAAAAGTGCTGATAATCCCTCTAGGAAAATCCAGGTGAGAAAGCAGAAGATAAAGAGGTAGTAGTACATCTGGATCTATTACATTTGAGATTTAGAACAGTCCTAGCTGGGCACCTGAAAAGATTTGATTGTCCGGCATCACAGAGAAAAGCTCCATAGATAATAACAGATAAAAAAAGTTTACAGTCCTTTAGTAGATAAAGAGGAAAAACCACACCTGTGTCAACATGGAAAAGCTACAGAAGTCAGATGCAAAGAGAAAACAAAGGAAGCACGTTGGAAAATACCATTTTACTAAAAGAAGAAACTGTGCAAAAGGTGAAGCCATAACCAGAGAGAGAAGAAAGCACAGCAGAATAACGTGGAGTTCTAAGAGATGTGTTTCTGAGGAAACATCTACTGAAAATCTAAAGCAGGATAAGAACAATCACACAAAAAGGAAATAAGAACAGCAAGATATCAGACAAGATACTCAGCTAAGAAGCTGAAGAGGAGATAAAAATAATACTGTCTGGTTTGGAGACAAACATAAGTATCTCCACCATTGTATAATTTTTGCCATAAAATTAATAAAAGTGGGCTGGATGTGGTGGCTCATGCCTGCAATCCCAGCATTTTCAAAGGCCAAGGTGGGAGGATTTCTTGAGCCCACGAATTTGAGACCAGCCTGGGCAGCATAGTGAGACCTTGTTTCAACGAAAAAAGTTAAAAATTAGCCAGACATGGTTGTGCACTCCTGTACCCAGTGACCAGGAGGCTGAGAAGAGAAGATCACTTGAGCCTGGGAGGTTGAGGCTGCAGTGAGCTGTGATCACACCACTGCACTCCAGTGTGGGTGACAGAGAAAGATATTGTCTCAAAAAAAAAATAAATTTAAAAAGTGAGTTATGTAAATAAAAATGAATAAATAATAAAATTAGGTTCTACATGTAATTAAGTATGACAAAAGTATTGGTTTTACTTGATATTTGGTTATTTTTACAGGCAAAATTTTACAAAGGAATACTGTAACTTTTCTGGTATTACCCATGTGGAAGAAAGAATGGCCTAATTGTTTGTCATTAGCTGTTGCTGATTCATTCCTTGGTTGACAAAATACCTTTCCTTAGTCTACCAGTTATTAGCCTTTTCATCAATGCATGAAAGGAGAATGAAAAAGTAAATCATAAACTACTGAGGTCAGATATGAACTTGCCAAATATTCTATTATTGATCGGTTTAGGAAACTTACACTTTTGAAGAGATGGTTAATACTTGCTGCTCAAAATAAAACTCAACATACATCATTATTTCTCTCAAGCTGAAAACCCAAATTAATTACAATTCATAAAATTTTTAATAAAAGTCAGATCAGAATATTGTATAAATCTAGACATCATATTCATGTTATATGAGTTTCAGCTTTGAATTGTTTCCTTTATTAATTCCACTTGAGAGAAACTGTATACAAAAAGTACAACATTAAGGTACTTAGCATATTGCCTTTCAAATTGTTAACTGAGTCCATTTCCTTAATATTCCCTCTGGCCTTTACAATTGAATCTTGTTTTCCTTATAGAGTACATTTCATGCCCTTTGACATAATTGCCAATGCCATTTTCCATGGTTGAAGCACACTCACGTTTGCAGAATGTGGCAATTAATGGCCTCTTAAAACTATCATTCTATCTCAAGAAAACATTTTCCCCTTGGTTAAGATATTGAACACCCATAACATTGCTTCTAAGCAACTGATGATTACACACACACACACACACACACACACACACACACACACACACTACAGTCATCCCTAGGTATCCATAGAGATTAGTTTTAGGACCCCCTGCAAAGGTCAAAATCAACTCCCTGATATAAAATCGTGTAGTATTTGCATATAACCTATATGTATCCTCCCATATACTTTACATCTCCTCTAGATGACTTATAACACTTAATACAATATAAATGTTATATAGTTGTTATAACGTATTGTTTAATTTGCATTTTTAAAAGCTATATTTCTTAAAAATATTTTCAAAAAATTAAAAAAATATATTTTCTATCTGCAGTTGGTTGCATCTGCAGATGCAGAACCCACAGATACAGGAGAGCCAACTGTATATATACAATATACATATTTACATATCTAACACCTAAATTTAGAAAATCAATCATGTTTTTTTGCATTCCAGATGGATTACAATATGCAGGACCATTATTCCCCTACTCAAGAGAAGTCAGTGAAAATAAAATGTGCTTAAAATGTTTTAGTATTGGAATTACTTTGTAACTGAAAACCAGGAGCAAAAGTTCACTTAGTACTGGAAAACACTGCACGCCTAGGTGGGTTAAGATATATATGCCACAGGCTGGGCATGGTGGCTCACGTCTATAATCCCAGAACTTTGGGAGGACAAGGCAGGCAGATCACTTGAGCCCAGGAGAATGAGACTAACCTGGGCAACATGGCAAAACCCCATCTCTACAAAAAAATACAAAAATTAGCTGGGTGTGGTGGTGTGTACCTATAGTCCCAGCCACGCAGGAGGCTGAGGCAAGAGGATCCCTTGAGCCCAGAAGGTCAAGGCTGCAGTGAGTGGTGATCATGCCACTGCACTTCAGCCTGGGCAACAAAGTGAGCTCTTTTCTCAAAAAAAAAAAAAAAAAAATATATATATATATATATATGTGTGTATATATATATATATACCATAAAATTAGTGTTCCATATTAATTCCATTAATATTTCATGCCATAAGTTAATAGTATATTATTCTACATATAGTTAAAGAACACAATGTTCTATCCTCCACTTTTACTATGGAATATTAAAAAGAAGTAAAATCATCTCTTTGTTTTTTAGGTAACAGGATAACCATTTTCTATATTAATAAACACATGCAATGATATATAATAGGTTCTGTCTATATAATAAATAATTTCCAAGTGAAATCTATAAAGCTTAACACCCAGATACTGCCCTTACTGCTTTAAAAATGTTTCTATCCAGGCAATCCAACGTTATGAACACACAGGTTCTGTGTGTGTTAATATGGTCTGTTATATGTGTATGTATTCCCATGAGGCATGTTCATTTATCATTAATAAAATACTGTTTTAAAGAATTTTTTCCACAAAATTATGCCTGAACAAAATTGTCCTTGGTAAATCAATGGATTGCAAGAAAAAAAACCCCACAGTAGAGTCAAACTCATTTCTATTGAACTGAGGGATGTGAATAAAAGCTTGTGGGTTGGGCAGGTAAAAAACAGGTGAAAACTTGTCATTTTAAAATTCAGTAGAACCTCATTGTGTGATTGGTATCAAGTGTAATTACCACTTTATAGACATTCTAGATTTTAGGGAGAGAAATGTTCCATAGTTGATAAAAGAGAAATATACTTGATCCATATTTTTCATAGGATTTTGTTGAATTTCTTTAAGATGTTATGGTAACAACATATAGACTGCTTCATATACTGGCACAGGTATTATTTGGATATCTAGGTTGATGTTGCAGATACAGGTAACATTTGTGAAATGTGAAAAACAGTAACTTCAAAGAATAAATTATTTTTTAAAATACGGCAACTTTCCAGTTTGAATGGTAAGTAGTATTGATAGCCACCTATAACAAAAATATACGGTATTTGAGCAATATTAATATGTGATTATCTATATAATGTAATTAAATTTTGTACCATTCTCAACTGATATAGCCTCAACTCCTGATACTTTTGTCAATTCACAGCTCAAATTGCTTTAAATGACAAATAGACATATTTCATATTTTGATACACTACCATATAGCCATGCATCTGATAAAATTTGCACAGAGAAAAGATTTTAATGTTTTTGCTATGTTTTAATACACTTCAAATGATTTTTCTTTAGTCACAAGGTCATTAGTTTTTAGAAGTTTAAAGTAAATCATCCTCTTTTATTACAATTCAGACATTTAAAAATTTCTCAGAACTGTCAGACTTTTTCAACCAGCCTTTAAAAGTTTAATCAAATAATTTTCTTCTAATACAAGTCAGATATTTTAAAATTTTTCAGGAGTGGCAGACTTCTTCAATCAGAAGAACAATGTTCTAAAAACATGTATGAGATCCATGTGTGTAATCATTCTTGATATAACAACATTCACCTTTTCCCAAGCAGAGAAACCTTTTGTATTTCCTTCTCCTTTCAGGAGAATGACAAACTGTATTAACACTATTATAAACAATGTGTATATAGTACATAGACAATATGCATATGTACATTACACACAATGTATTAAAATATATTATATTATCTTTTACTTTTAAAGGGCGTGTCACAGAACAGGAAACTGATACAATGACACTTCTTTCTTAAAAGAAGCTGACTGAATCCTTCTGTAGCACATTACCGCACAATTAATGGCTTTAAACAAAAGTTACAAGTCACAAGTTCTTATGTTTTGGATCATGTTGTGGAATGTATTCCAAATGAAAAATGGAGGAGAAAGTGCACAACATCATATGCTTCATGGTATGGCATATACATGTCAATTATTTTTACATATAGTTATGTGATGAATGATACAATTAAGAGCTATACTACATAATGCATACAATTATTATAAAAAGTTATATATTATGCCACAGTACTAAAAATAAAATATATTCTTCTCAAATAGTGAAAATAAGATATCCGTCAATGTTTTTAGGTCACATATGCTTCCTCGTTTGACCATACCTCTGTTTTTCTTTTTTAATGAAATAATTTCATGAATTATTAAACAATAATGACAGAGTATGGGCAATTTCCTGACCATTAATGGCCTACAAAAAGTGATAAGACGATTACCTTGTCATGAATTTGCTGAAATACCCTACTGTTGCATTCAATGCATGATAAAAATATTAGAATAAAAGACAAATAAATATAAATACCTTCTCAGTTACTGAACAATCAAAAGTCCAGTCGAGTGGATACACATGGTTGCTGTGCCCTGAGTAGGTACAGCAACTAACCTTGTATCACAGGTGTTCCCCATAGCCCACTCCCCGCACTCCACCTAATTGTGAAACACCAGCTGTGACTATTTGCTCGATCAGGAAGACACTGAGGGATTTTTTGGGGGTCTGCCGCACAGAAGCGATTCCACCATACCCAAGTGGCGCTCTCCCACACCCACGTGCAGCAGTCCCCGGTCGCAGCTGGTCCTCAACGGCTCCTCGCCCTCTGCCCACCCTGGGAGACCGTGACCTGTCCAGGTGGTAGGTAGGGAAAGGAGAGGAACTGCACTCCTTTCTCCTCAGCCCTAAAGAAGACCGCCCTTCTCTCGACGCACCAAAGAGCTCACAAGTTCTCTTTGACTGGGGAAGCAGGCACTTACGAGTGAACCACAATACGAGGCAAGGCAGAGGGCGGGTACATCCTTCGAAGGTGCGCTCGAGGGTCGCCTGCTGCAGCCGCACCCGCCACACGTGCCCCACGTTTCTTTGAACGGAATGAAACGCAGAGAAACATAAGATCCTGGGAGAACGCGAGGGAGACGAGTGACCCCAACCCGGTTGCGGGGTGCCAGGCAGTTAGGCCAGGGTGCCAGATAAGGTCTGAGGCAGTTGGCAGCGGCACCCCGGCCGTTGCGTGCCACCCGTAGCCCCCAGCCCTGCACCAGCCGCCGATCCCCGAGCGCTCAGATAAGGGGGAAGCGGCCCTCGCCGCCGTCGGGCTCCGCGGCGACCCCGCCTCGCGGGCGGCCGAGCACTGACACTGGCAGCACGACCTCCCCGGGGCTGAGCTGCTGCAGCCGCATGGACTCCTCGTAGGTGGGCAGATACTTGACCTCCTCGTAGCTGGGCAGCTGCAGGAAGACCGGCGACACTACACGCAGCTCGTGCTCTGAGGCGCAGGAGGGGTCCAAGCGCCCGCCGCCTCCCCGGCCTCGGCCGCCGCCGCCACTGTCCAGCAGTGAGTCTTGCGAGCCGGCTGCCGCCTCGTCGCGTAGCAGAGCGGGCGAGTCGTCGTCGTCGTCGGGCGGCCCCGCGCCCCCCAGCGGTCCGGCGCCCCCAGGAGGCCCGGGCCGCTGTCCTGGGCGCGCCTGGCCTCGCGGGTACCTGCGTGGACTGGGGCAGATGATGCGCTGCAGGAAATAGCCGATGGCGAAGAGCACCAGCAGGATGAGCAGCCCGGAGAGCTTGCGAACGAACCAGCCCACGTTGTCCAGGAAGGCGTGCAGCGGTAGCTTGCAGCAGCGTACCGCCGTGGCGTTGGTCGCGTCGCAGCAGCGCTCCCGCTCGCCGCACGCCAGCTCCGCGCAGCCCCCGCCGCCCCGCGAGGGCGCCACCAGCGCCAGCGCCAGCAGTAGCAGCAGCGGCAGCAGAGGCGGCGGCGCTGGAGCCACCGACAGGCCCTCGGCCGTGACCCCAGGTCCCCACATGGCCCGCGCAGACCTCGGCTAACGTCCGGGACGGGAGGCTGGGGAGTCCGTCCGCCCGCGCGTCCGTCGGCCCCTCCCCGGCGCTCCTCTCTGGTCCCGCGCGCGCCGCCTCCCGCGCCTCAGCTACCTGCGGCCGGAGCAGTCCTCACTTGGCCACGCTTGGGCGGGAGGAGGAGCCCGCGGCGCGCCTAGGCTGCGGGAGGCGGCTGCTACTCGCGGCCCAAGCAGCTGCCCGAGCTTCTGATCTTAACCTCGCGCGCCCAACCGCCCGGGCCGGGTGCAAGGGGTCCGGAGCCTCCCTAAATGGCAGAGGCAGCCCGCGAGGGGCTGCCGTGGGCATCTTGGCCCCGGCCGTCCGCGTTTTTCCTCCCCCGCCTTGTCGCTCTCTGGGACTAGAAGGGTTAACTCTCTGCTCTCAGCCCGGGAGCCCCTTGATCTTGATTAATTCAGCCTTCGCGCTTAGGCCCGCCAGACGGGCGGGGGCTCTCGTTCGCGTAGGTGTCTCCGTTTTAAGTGATTGGATTTCCCCAGGAATGTTATTTAAATTGACTTGCGACTGGGATTCGCTTACCATCTTTCTTGTGATCTTCCAATTAAAAATAGATGATGACCATTAATGGCCAGTCAGTCCCCTCTGCTGTCCCAGAGTTTGGGGATGGGGGGCGGGGACCGGCGGATAATTCTGCTTGCAGGCAGGTCCAGGGAACTGAGAACTCGCGATTCCCAGGAAACCTCCAGAACAGGTAGAGAATTTCTCATAGAGGGGCAGATCAGGGCACCACAGAGGTAGCCCCAGAGGGACAGGGAAGCACTCTGTCAAGGTGACCTTAGTTAATCAAGGAGAAATGAGGGAAACGTATTTTCCCAGTGGCTCATCCGACAAGCCCCACTGGGTCCGAAGCACAGAGCAAAGATTTGGGTTGCGGGGGTGAAAGGAGGCCCCCGCCTTGAGCATAAATAACATATCCGTGAAATGTCTAAGGAGGTTGCAAGTGATTGGCAACGTTCTTGAGCATTGATTTGCGCCCAAAGGGTCTTTTTCAAGATTATTATTGTTCGCAAAGTTTGACTTTAAAGGAAGTTTGTGCTCCCACTTAACATGGAACAGCGTTTACCTTGCCTTGGTGTCACCATTCTCTGCGGAAGCCCGTTAGCGCACACAGCACACATAAGGGGTGGCAGTTTCTGCGGTCCCTGACTGGCAGGCACATCTACATGGTGCAGTTAGGCTCTACCCCCATGGTGGATAGAGCCACACCACGGGGAAGCCAGGAGATTGCCACTTTTATTAAGGCAGACTGCAGTAGACAATCATTCCCTCACCCCTTAAACACGAGGACCCCTTGAAGAGAAACCAAAGGGAAAATTCCATAGTCACGGAGAGAAAAAAAAAAAAAAAAAGTAAAAGCAAAGGAACAATACACAGACAAGATTCAACCGTGGATCAGATAAAAGCAAAGATTTCTCCCTGAGTGAGTCATCGTGTATCTCTGTAACAAAGTGATGATGGAACAAGAAGGTTGGCAATGGTGGTTTGATTGAGACAGGTCATCTCTCAGCCTAAATGAAACATTTTAAATATATGTGCTGGTGTGAACACCTTTCTTTGCCTCACACTCCAAAATGATCCTTTCTACTCAAGAGAAGCTTCTAAGTGTTAGACAAGATATAATACATAAAGCTTGCTTGAGCACAGGTCCCTTTTTTGCAAGCTCTTCAAAAGCCACATTTCTCTGTTATGATCTCTTTGTAGGGAGGCATATTACCTATTTTGCAAAGGCATATTACCTATTTTGCAGTGGATTTCAAATTGTAAAATAATGGGATGAAAATGATTCATTTTAATACAGCGATTTATTTTATTTTATTTTATTTTTTTAGACAGAGTCTTACTCTGTCACTTGGGCTTGAGTGCGGTGGCACAGTCTCGGCTCACTGCAACCTCTGCCTCCTGGGTTCAAGCGATTCTCCTGCCTCAGCCTCCTGAGCAGCTGGGATTACAGGTGTGCACCACCACACCCAGCAACTTTTTGTATTTTCATTAGAGACAGATTTTCGCTATATTGGCCAGGCTGGTTTTGAACTCCTGACCTCAAGTGATCCATTTGCTTTGGCCTCCTAAAGTGCTGGGAATACAGGCGTTAGTCACCACACCTGGCCAGAAAATTATATTCTTTCATTCACCCATTCTTTTGCTAAATTTACACTGAACATTTTCTATGTTTAGGGAACTCTGCTAGATGCTCGTTGTAACAGAAAAATACTGACTCCTCCCCAGCGTGGAGTAAACCCAGGCCTGCACTCCCAGCTTCAACTAAATGGAGTAAAGGAGAGATGGCACAGAAGGCAACAAATGGCAGTTTCCTCTTCTATCATGACTTGTTATTACTCTCCCAAAGGAAAAATAAAATTAATGAATTTCAAACAATTTCAGGAATGAAGGCAGTTCATAGCTTGAGATGGGCTTTGAATATGAAATGGAAAAAAATATAAACCCTCTTTGGGTTTTGATTATCTGAGTTTTTGGGATTTCTACCAGTAGTAGCAAGAACAGTGACAAAAGTAAAGGGGGTTATACGGCTGATGATACCTTAGAGAAAGTCCCCTGCTTATTATTATTTTGAAATTACTAAGGAGCATTTAAATGGTTTCATTTCTAGCTACCTTTCAATAGTTAGAATTTGCAGAATATTAGGTAGGACATAGTAGAAGAACAACATAGATTGTACATAGCATCATCAATTAAAGACCCTCTATAGAAACTGGCACCTCTTTATTTCTTCTCTGATCTCTCAGTTTCACTTAATTCATTTCTATTTGCAATGTAACTTATTGTGTACAATCTTTCAAAGGAAAGAATAGAAACCTTATAACTTTAAAAGCCCCAGGAAAGACACAATCTTCATTACTCAGCATCCTTATTATTTTCTTCAGATTCAACACACACATAAATGGGGTAGATTGAGCTGCCCGAAAGTCAAATTCAAGCCATTTAGTGAGGAAGACAGAATTTAATGGTATGTTTCATAGAATGACCACAGTGCAAAAATTAAAACCTCATTTTGTTAAAAAAAAAAGTTGCACAAAATGTGTTAAGTGAGAACAAGAGAGAGCGAGAGGAAAAAACCCAACATGTGGTGGGAGGAGACTCACCTTTTTCCAAAAAGCATGGTCTTGATAAAGATTAAGAACTTAAACTTCGTTACCATACTGTAGAGCTTGAATGATAGTTTTTGAACATTTTCTCTTCCTGATTTATTTGCATTCACACCAAAGAATGCCAAATTAGCCATACTTTTCAACTTTCTAGAACAGAAGAAGGTAAACAGCACAGCAAAACTGGCTGCTATTTTACCTGTGTCTCTGGGAGCTGTCTTGATAGCTTGAGAAAGACTTAGTGGCTCCATCATGCAACCTTCTGTTCTAACACATGACACAGGCCCAGAAGGAAGTTTTTCTCTGATGTCTGCTGACTGTGGTTTGTGTCTTCAAGCCTGAGAAGTGATGGCTCTGCCCTTTTCATGTCCCTTCTTTGAAACGTCTAGGCGTGGGTAGTTGGGACCTTGTAAACTGTCTAGTTCTTAAGGATTCCTTATTCAGGATGTGCAATACCTGAATACTACCTTAGTACTAAATTATTATAATTGATTTCTTAACTTCCTCATTGTATGATTTCCCTCCACTTGCATATGTGTTCCCTGAGCAACAGTAAATTAAGAGTTTTATTGTAAATAGCATATGTTTGCATGAATATACCTACCTAGAAATGATGTAAGATCTGAGATAATCTGCTTTGGAGCTCTTTCCAGATCGTATTTCTTTCATCACTCATTCAATGAATATTTAACGAGGGCCCACTTTGAGCCAGGCATTCTGCTCCACTTTGAGGATACTATGAAATCAAACCGTTCTTTGTCCTCAGGGAGCTTATTAGGGGAGGGGGAAAAGAGCAACAGTCAAACAGTCAAAATAATGAACTGATCATTCCAATGATCAATGCACACACTGGAGGAGTGCAGGATGCTCTGAGTTTTTGCACTGGACATGATCTGGATTGGGTTAGGACAGTGGTGTTGGCTGGAAAGATGTCCCTAAGAAAGACCTCCTTAAAAAGGATAACAAGGGGAAGCAGAAAGGGGTCCTCTGGGCAGAGAAATCATTATGGACATGAGTCTCTGAGGTAAGAAGACACTTCACATGTCATCTCTTATGGTTGAGGCAAAACTTGTATAATTTCTATCCCAACAATTTTGACTCTGCTCCTAGATTAGCTTTATGAAGAGTCAAGCCGCCTCTGCTGCCATCCAACTTTAAACTGAACCTGATTCTCTGCAGTGGTCTAACAGGCTGTGTGGTTGTACTTATCTGTGTATTTGGTCCTGCCCGGTTTCCCCTTGGAGACCAGGAAAGTTCTAGTGAAATTTCTTGTTCTTTCCACCTCCACATCCCTGACTCGGAGTGGAGTTCAGATTTCCCCTTTCAACTTTATGAGCTGGTAGCTGGCTGACAAAAGGCTTCTGCTAGTCAAATGCTTGAAGTAGGAGAAAAGTCCACGTGGAATGCTTTGTATCTTTTGTCCAAATTAGGAGCAAAAGGAAATAGCTTTCTCGCAAGCTTGAAGTTAGAAACAAAAGGTTGAGTAATTCCAGGCCTTTATAAAAATAATATCTACGTTTATATTTGGACTTTTAGCTTTTCAGAGAACTTCCACATGCATTGTTTTTTTTTTTCCTCCTTACTACATTTCTGTGAGATGGGTTGAAGTTATTATTATCCCTTTTTACCAATGAAGTTAGGCTAAAACAGCAAAATCAAAGGGCAAATTAGTGGTGGTGCTAACACTGGAATCCAAGGCTTATTACTCCAAATCTAGTTAAAAACAGTGGGCTGGCATCTTACTCCCTTCCTGATTTCAGCTGGACAGTCCAAAGGGATCACTGTGGCGGGAGTCACCTGATTTCCCTTTGACAACTCCTGATGCATCATGAGGCTAATTCTAAGGAAAATAACTGGGAGTTAACCTGGACTGTATTCTGGAACACAAATACAAAATTCTTCTGAGGAAATAAAACTTTTATTTCTGCCATTTTGTGGTAAACTGTTAATAATGGTCTAGGTGATAATGTGACAGGCCAGCTATTTTTGTATGCATTTCTGCAAACAAAAAATAAATTTCCCTCCTTCATTACATTTGATCTTTACCCATGAACTGTATTATCTAATGCTCATCAATATAAAATAAGAAATGCTTGGCAAAATAATGACATGTTGAGTTCTAAAACACAAATATGCAGTATTATTTGTCAATAATTTAAACTTCTATATTTAAATTCTTGCTTTATAACAATTATCAGTTAATTTCTTGTGGCAACCTTGTAGAAGAGATTGATAACTTTCACATTATTGCTGATGACATAAAAACTAAACCATCAATGTTATGAGAAATATTTAGTGAGGCCATGAAGATCTGAAATTAGAATTCCAGTTATGTCAGCTGAATGAATTTCTTTCTCACTCATGCTTTTTAAAAATGGTCAGATTGTTCAAATTAGAATATATTTGTTAGTGCGCTGTTGTACCAGCCAAACACTTGCACTGGCAGAAAAATCACATAGCATGAAATTATTTCATAAGATGAATAATTTTTTAAGGTGAAACATTTTTGTGCTCCATTATTTTAATCTGAAACTAGTAATGTATTCTTTGTCTCCGTTTCATTACAAGGAAAAATTGCTTGTCAATAGTTCTTTCTGAATATGTTCTGTAAACCTGGATGGAGTGGGAGATGACCATTCCTGCTCACCAGACCAGACTTTATACTTATAGGGCAACAGGCTAATGGCCTTGACTCTGAGCTTGCCGTTAGTCCCTGGGCAGCAGGGCTGTGGTCCATCTACCCAGCATCCTGCTTCAAACATTAAATGAAATGGGATAACCATCTTCCAAGACACATGCCTTAAAATCTTTTGAATATACCCTAAATATCCAAATTCTGCTTAACAATCTTCATTGTAGATTTATCCAACTATGAATTTAAAAGGGCCCTTTGGGGTATAATCCTAGTCTTTACTTTCACCTTTCTTTCCTACTCTCTTCCTTTCTGCACCCTTTGCTTCAATAAATGACTTCCTGATATGGCTGCTTAAGATGCCTGCTTTAGAGATGTTCTCCCTTCTCATTTGCTGTGCCCTCCACCAGGAATTATCTCTTTCCCATCTCTGTTGGTCAAAACTATGCAAAATACAGCTCCAGTGACAGCTCCTTTCCAACATCTACCATCTACTGTTTGTGGCAATTCTCATTTTTAAAATTTTATTTTAATAGAGATGTGGTCTCACTGTGTTGTCCAGGAGGGTCTCGAACTCCTGAGCTCAAGTGATCCTTCCACCTTGGCCTTCCAAAGTGCTGAGTTAACAGGCCTCCCAAAGTGCTGAGCCACCATGCCTGGCCGCGAATCTCATTTACTACCTTGTATTTCAGGTAGTTATGTACACATCTTGGCCTTAGGACTTTTAGAAGTAAGCTTATGGTGGTAGGCTGTGTGTGTGTGTCTCTGCAGCACACTGGCTTTCTGTCTCTTTGAATACTAGACGTTGGAAGGCTCTCTTAAAGGGTTCACCTGGACGTATGTTGCCTTCTACCCATTGCTATGTTGTTGTTTGGGTGCAATGCCTCACTGTCTGCCTGGGTTCCCTTAGAAATTCGTAACACAATGCTCTCAAATGTTTCTGTAAGCACGTTTCCTGAGCCCTTACTTGCTGTTAGAATGTTCTTCTTACCTCCCGCAGCAAGATTTATCTCGCTGAACTCAAGTCACAAGACATGCAACGTTCACCATTCTGTCTAACAGGCATCACTTACATGTATGGGACTCAGCAGGGACAAAATGAATGCAGCACACCTGTGAAGAGCTTACAGGATTCCAGAATACCATAGTCACATCCAAGAGCCTCTACCAACTTATACATAATAGGCGCTGAATACACTTTTGTAGAATTAATTTACCTAAGTTTATGAATATATTTATGTTTTCAATATATACTCCTTTTTTGAGTAACAATTCCATGGTTTTGCTACCTGCTGGATGAATCATTTTACTTATGTATTCTTTCAAGCATAAAGAGGATTTCCCCCTTGTTATAGTGACTTGGGATTTAGAGAACTGGCCTTTAATTTACCCCGATTTGCCTTCTGAGGTCCATATGTTCTAGCTACTTGAAGACAGAATGTCAAACTTTTTTTTTTTTTTTTTTTTGACAGGGTCTCACTCTGTTGCCCAGGCTGGAGTGCAATGGTGCGATCTCTGCTCACTGCAACCTCTACCTCCTGGACTCAGGCGACCCTCCCACCTCAGGCTCCTGAGTAGCTAGGACTGTAGGCACGTGCCACCACATCCTGTTAATTTTTTTTTTTTTTTTTTTTGTATTTTTGGTAAAGACAGGTTTTCACCATGTTTTCCAGCTTGTCTGTTCCTGAGCTCAAGCAATCCACCCACTTTGGCCTCCCAAATTGCTGGGATTATAGGAGTGAACCATTGCGCCTGGCCAGAATTTCCACTTTTGTAGTGTTAGTGTGTGAGCCAGTCTTGGGTGTTTTTGCTTTTGGATTTCGTTCTCAACCTTTTACAGCTCTGCCCTGTATCACAGGAGGGCTGATCCCTGGAGGGTACATTTCCCTGTTGGTGAAATTCTGGCAGAGTTCAGTCAGTGGGAGATTGGAAGGTGGATAAAGGGTGAAGCCAGGGTGGGGACACTGGCAGCTCCTCCACAGTTCCTATTGAGGCCTGCTGTGTCAGTCAACTCTCCTGCCTCCCCAGGCTCCCATAAGACCGCCTCCTCCTTCCTATTAATACCAGTCTCCAGGCTGCCTCACCATTTTCTGGGAGATTCTTAGTACTTCCTGCATGAACAGTTTCTTATATGAAATTTCTGTCTGTTTAAAAACTCAGAATGGGTCGTTTTCCTGGTTGGACCCTTGATTGGTGCAGTTTGCCTGAACCACTTGCACCAGCATTAGGATGCAAAGATAACAAATTGTGTGATTCCGCTGATCCTACTGATTGAGCAGAGTAGTGTTAATCCCCTCTAAAGCTTAAAACTGGTCCCATTTCTCCCAATCACTGATGTGGAAAGGTGACTCTAACTGCTGGTGACAGTAACTGGTGTTAGTACCAGCCATGTGATCTTGGACAATTAATCACTGGATCTGCATTTTCTTGTCTGTGAAATAAAGGGTATAATAATTCCTACCTGCCATTGTGAGGATTAAATGAATGAATACATATAAAGTGCTTAGAACATTGGCACATGGTGAGCTCTGTGTAAGTGTTATCTATAATTGTTATTTAACCACAAAGAGTGCATTATCTTTTCTTGCCTGCTAGTTTGATTCTGAAAATGGTGAAGTAAAAGCTAATTTTTCTTAGGGTTATCATGACTTAATTAGATTTGTAACTTGTCTTTGTGAGTCAGCCAAAGACAAGTGGAACCTATTAACTTCGTAAAATTTGATATTTGGCTCTCAGCTTTATCATTGGCAATATTGTAAGAGTTAACCACATGAAGTTATTATTGCATTTGTCGAAAATGGTGGGAGGCATTGTGTCTGCTATGAAATTCTCCCTTTTGAATGATTTCTTTTAGAAATTCAGGCCAAAAAAGCCATGTTTTCTTTAGAGACATGTTAAAGCTTTCTTCTTTTTCATCATGGTAATTTTGTAAATGGTCTTGAATCTCTCTTTGCTTTGGTTGCCAGGGAGCTCAGAACTAAATTTAAAGTTTAGTTTTAATATCTGGGCTTGTTCCTCCTTTTTTTTTTTTACATTTATGTTTCTACTGTCATATGGCCTTAGTTTTCTAATTCAAAATTTATTTTTTGTTTGATTCCCTCTTTAGATTTTGCCATTTATATTCATGTTGTAAGTTATGGCACAATTCTTTGTGGAACAAGATGTAGTAGAAATAAATAACACCAAATTTGTAGAGTTTTTAGAGTGTGTTGTGAGTTTTCCATCAATATGTTATTCTGTGTCACCAAATTCCTTTTGGAATATACAGTCATTTCCTGCCTGATGATTTTCAGAGAGCTAGGGACTGCATATGTGATAGTGGTCCCATAAGATTATAACACAATATTTTTACTGTATCTTTTTTGTATTTAGATAGCTACAAATTTTCAAATTTAGGTACCCTACTAATAGCATTGCCTACAGTATTCAGTATGATAACATGCTGAATAGGTTTGTAGCCTGGGAGCAATAAACTATACCGTACAGTGTAGATATGTAGTAGGCGATACTACCTAGATTTGTGTAAGTACACTCTATGATGTTTGCACGATGATGACATCACCTAAAGACACATTTCTCAGAACTTATCCCTGTTAAGCAATGCACGGTTGTAATCTCAATGTAAAAAGTAACATTCTTAGCTATATTTTTTCATCATGGTATGTATTGGGAAGTCCATGTGGTTTGGTCATATTCCTCAGTCATTTTTATTTCAGAATAAATTATATTCTGAAATAATATAGTTGTTATTGTTATTCGGGAAAGTGGTTTTGTGGTCAGGTAAGTTTGGGAAATACCCAGTAAGCTTCATTGCTTCAAGATTTTTCAGGACTGGGAGCCGTGTCTCATGCCTTTAATCCTAGCACTTTGGGAAGCCAAGGAGGGTGGATCACTTGAGGTCAGGAGTTTGAGACTAGTCTGGCCAACATGGCGAAACTCTGTCTGTACTAAAAATACAAAAATTAGCTGGACATGGTGGCACGTGCCTGTAGTCCCAGCTACTCGGGAGGCTGAGGCAGGAGAATTGCTTGAACCTGGAAGGAAGAGGTTGCAGTGAGCCGAGATCACGCTACTGCAGTCCAGCCTCGATGACAGAGAGAGACTCTGTCTCAAAAAAACAAAACAAAAACAAAAACAAAAATTTTTCTGGAGTCTTTAATTTGTTCAGGTAAACAGTCAGCCCTACGTATCCCTGGGTTCTGCATCTGCTGATTCAACCGACTGCTGATAAAAAAATATTTGGGAAAAAAAAACCCAAACCCAAACCAATTAAAAACAGATACAAAAATAAGAAAATATGAATTTTAAAAGACTATTTATGTGGCATTTATATTATATTAGGTATTATAAGTAATCTAGAGATGATTTCAAGTATGCAGGAGGATGTGCATAGGTTTAATGCAAACATAATGCCATTTTATATAAGGGACTTGAGCATGGGCAAATTTTTGAACCTATTCCCCTGTGGATACTACAGAACAACTGTATTGTTATTCTCTAAAAGAAAGCAATATAAGGTAGCAATTTTCCAACTTAATATGACCAAGGCACTCCTCTCAATTCCCGCAATTTTTTTTCTCTCCAATTTTTTTTCCTAACTGAAACTCCAGTTAATATTTTAAGGAACTAGGGTTCTCAAGTATAGGCTAATTTCCCATAGACATGGTTTTGCCTACATTGGCAAGTGCCACTTTTTCAATAAGTCCATAAGAAAAATCTGAAAGGGCTGTTCACCATTAATTAAAAGCATTCCTTAGAATCAGAAATCTTGAAGATGCCTTAATATTGGAAAAAGTTATCTTATTGTAATAATAAATGAAGATTATTTGGAAACAAATATACATTTTTAGTGCTGGACCTTCACTGTTTTTGCTTAAAGTCTATTTGTCTGGGCAGAAATATAAAATCAATGACCATGTTACTAATGTGACATTTAAGCTGTCAATATCATGGAGCCACGCTTTAGCTTTAGACAGAGTCAGATTAGAAATGAGTCTAAGAGTTAAAGAGATCAAGCTGTGAATAGAAGAATTTTTTAAATGACATGCTTGGGAAATGAAAGTAATTACTTTTGAGCACTTTTACCATATATATATATATTTCTCAAACACAAAGCATAATTTTATTAAGATTGACAAGGCCAATCTATAATTAAAGCAGTTCAGAAAGACATTTTAACAGAGATTTACTTTTTCTTAAAGTGGAACACAATGGATACTGCTAAGTGGAGCCATCTAATAATAAAGCATTCTGGCTGCCTGCCTTTGGTTCCAGAGAGCACAGTGGGGCTGGCTCCAGAATTCTAGATTCCTCTATTTATGCAGACATTTTCTTCCAGAGAGTCGATACCTTCCAGCTCAGTTTTCCTATCCTAATCAGAACCAAAACAGTTAGCATTCGTTTCACGCTTAACATTTACCAAATTTGCGTATGTGTCATCTTGTTTGTTATAACAAGATGGATCAGGAAAGTGTTAGTAGAGATAATTATGCCTGGTTGGTTAGGAGTTCAAGCCATGGAGTCAGACAGACCTTGGGTTTAAAGCCAGTTCTACCATTAACTCTGTAACTTTGGGCAGGTCACCTAATCACTCCAAGCCTCAGCTTCCTCTTCTATAAAATGGGAGTAATAATATAATCTAATTTATAAAATTTTTATAGGATTAAATGAGATAATCCAAAGTGCTTGGTGCATAGTAAATGCTCAATAAACACATAACTATTATTATTTTAAACTATACAAAAATTTGCTAAACAAATTGCAGAACTAATTCTATTTATCTGTTGCAACACTGAGAAAAAAATAAAATCTGATAAACATTTTTGGAACATGGCTGGTTGTAATGGCTCATGCCTGTAATCCCAGCACTTTGGGAGGCTGAGGCAGGAGGATTACTTAAGCCCAGGAGTTCAAGATCAGTCTGGGACACATAACGAGACCCTGTCTCTACAAAAATTAAAAAAACAAAAACAAAAACTTATCTGGACATGGTGGTACATGCCTGTAGTCCTGGCTACTTGAGAGACTGAAGCAGGAAGGTCACTTGAGCCCAGGAGTTTGAGGTTACAGTGAACTAAGATTGCACCACTGCACTCCAACCTGGGTGACAGTGAGACCTCATCTCTTAACAACTGTTTTTTTCTTTTTTTGGAACATGATAGCAAATACGAAAAGGAAATGTTTGTGGAAATAGAAGACGATAATGAACAGAGGCAATAGTCTAATATTTATAAAAGTGGAAACATGGCAAACCATTAGAGCATTTCGAAGTTAAATTATAAATAAGTTAGTTGATAACTAACACCATACATTCTTTAATGAATTTAGAAGAAAATTAGATTCAAGAAGGGTGACTTGTTCAAGGTTGCAGAAACAGGAAGAGCTAGGATGTGAACTCTGATCTCCGTATTCCCAGTGAGGAAATCATACAGTGCTAAGCTGGGGACAGCTGCCTGCCTGATGAGTATGCTGCTGACCCTGCCTAACAAGGTCCTGGCGTGAGTTCTACCATGACATCAGGATAAAATTGGACAGATAAGAGTGCAAATCCAAATGGTGTCACTTTTTAGCTCTGTGAAATTGGGATAATAATTCAGAATCGTTGTAAAATTTAGGGAGATGATGCTTACAAAGTGACTGGGTAGATTGGTTACGGTTGAGAAGTCCTGTGGTGCGTAGAGGGCACTTCTTCTGCACTAATCTAGGCAGAACAGATTTGGAATGGCCCCAGTCCTCACCCCATAGGGTGGAGACTTAGACACAATGTATTTTATTTCCTTTACCCAGATATAAGAAGGAAATAGAAAGGCTTTCTCATCCCCATTATTTTTTAACAACCTTGTTTATAAACTTTATCTACATAATCCAAAATAAAATATTAAAGCTCCTTAATAGGCTCTTAGAAGTACCATTTTGGCAAGCGCTTCTGAACGTGCTTACTGCATCTTGGGTTTGTAGTTACAGTAAGTCAATATGTACTTTTAGATATAATTTGAAGTTTACACTTTAATATTAGATACATAAAAGAACCTCAGAAAATGGCATATTCAAATAATGCTCCATCAACATTTGATATTAACTACCATCAATTGGGAGCAACATAAGCATTTAGGTGTTACAAAAATATCTTGAATTTTGTGAGCTGAGGAACATTGAGGGCAAGGAACAGAGCAGCAAGGGCAGAAGGGGACCGTGGAAAATGTCAGCCGAAGCCTGAGGAAGGAGTCAGGACAGGAAAAGACACTGAGGACTGTGGGTCGTTGTAATATAAGGTATGCATAACAGATCTTATGGTCTAAAGAATAGAATAGGTGCAAGCATCTGAACACACATATAAATATAAAAATAAAATTGAGTCGGTAATTTGATTTTTGCTGGCTCTTTGGCAATAACCATATTTCCCTGCCTCTTGCCTCTGCTGTCTTCCTCTGGTGTAAGTTAGCGGCATCTCATATACATCTCATCTCACATGCTCTTACAATGTAACCTTAACATGCCTCAACAGAGCTAGGATTTCTGCTCCCTCTCATTGAGCCGAAAGAATGTAGCAGAAGTGACTCCAGTTGACTTCCAAAGCTAGGTCATAAAAGGCAATATGGCATCCACCTGGCTCTCTCTGAGGACAGCTGCCCTTGGAACCATGTTGTGAGGAAGCGCAGGCCACATGGCGAGGCTTCATGTGGATGTTCCCGTTGACAGCTCCAACTGGGCCCCCAGCCAGTCACCAGCACCAATCGCCTGATTGTGAATGAATGAGCCTTTAGAGGATTCCTGCCCCCTGCCTTTGATTCTTTCAGCCAATGTCTGAGACTTTAAGTAGAGTCAAGCCAGCCTTGCTATGCCACCATACCCATGGGCTATGCTTGGTTTTGTACATTTTTGAAAGACTTAAGACATCAGTCAATACATTTAAGATGCACATTGGGCCGGGCGCGGTGGCTCAAGCCTGTAATCCCAGCACTTTGGGAGGCCGAGACGGGCGGATCACGAGGTCATGAGATGGAGACCATCCTGGCTACCCCGGTGAAACCCCGTCTCTACTAAAAATACAAAAAACTAGCCGGGCGAGGTGGCGGCGCCTGTAGTCCCAGCTACTAGGGAGGCTGAGGCAGGAGAATGGCGGGAACCCGGGAGGCGGAGCTTGCAGTGAGCTGAGATCCGGCCACTACACTCCAGCCTGGGCGACAGAGCCAGACTCCGTCTCAAAAAAAAAAAAAAAAAAAAAAAGCCATGGAGTTTGGACCATTCTGAGAGTGGTTCCTGATTTTAACAAGGGGGGCTGATTTTAGCGAGGCTACGTGTATGCTATTAATAGAAAAAACACAGGCTTTGGAATCAGAAAGAAAAATACCAATTACTGTTGTGTGATATTGGGTCAAAGACTCACTTCCTTTGTGCCTCATTTCCCCTGGTTTTAAAGATTACATTACATTAAATTTTTTCAAAAAGACACAAAATGACCAGCACAGCACTTGGACATAGGACACTTGCAAGACAATTAGTTCCTCTTTTTGCAAAGGATCTTAGCTAGGACATGCAGAGTCCAGACCAATTAGACTCTCCCAAGTCCCCTAGGCCCTTCTGCATAAGCAGGAAGTAAACTCCCTATCCCTGTTCTCAGCCAGAATGAAGGCCCCAAGGAATCTAAATCCCTTAATGCCAGGAGAGACAAATGGAACTCCTGCGGCAGGTTTGTGGACTTTGGGGGCACTGACCCTTCTGAAACCCTTCTCGTGAAGAAGTCTAGGAACTGCGTAGGAGTATTGGAGGTGCCTAATAAACAGCTCTGTACGAAGAGGTGATTAACTTAGATGGTTGGCATCTCTCCGTAGTCATAAGATGTGGGTTCTATGAAATACAGGGTAAGAGATTTCAATTGGTGACAGTCTTAAAGGCCTTGATGACTTAATATGAAAATGAAAGAAGTTGACATTATGATATGATTAGATGGGTGCTTAAGGGTGAGAAGAGAGATGGAGAGAGGAACAGAGACCATCACAGATGGTATTTCCTCAGGCTAGGCACATGAGGGCTCAGAGCTGTGGCTGTGGAATTATTTAGTTAAGGTAATGCTAATTCCTAGTACAGATAGACTCTCCAAAATCTCAGTGGATTTGTACAACAGAAGTTTAGTTCTCACTCTTGTAAAGTTCAAAAAAGGTCCAGATTGGGGCAGTTTTCCTCCAAGTGATTTGGAAACCCAAACACCTTTCATCTCCTGGGTCCTTCATCATCAATGACAGGCAATGACAGGGAAAGAACATGGATGATCCTGCATGGGTGGTTTTGTGGGCCAGTCCTGGAAGTAATGCTCATTCATTATATTGACTAGAAATCAATCACATGGTTACATCTCTTTCTGCAAGAAAGGCTGGGAAATGCAATCCAGCTGTGTACCCAGGAAGGCTGGAGAAATGGGTTTTGTGAACATCTAGCTGGTGTCTACCATGGAGATGAGAAAAAAGTCCAAGTCAAAACTGTAGCCTTTGAATAACAAAACCTTAGGCCCCAAGTAGGATTTTAAAGTCATTTAGTTCATCCTCTTTATTTTGAACTTAGTTCTATTTCAAATAAAGGCAACAGGCTTTGAACATACTGTGCTAGGGTTTGTGGGCAACCTAAAGAGGAGCTCCATCCTGCCTCATCCCTGTCTTCCCTCTGAGGAAGACAATGCCACGTGGGAGGGGGCAGAACAGGAGCCAGATGTGTGTGATGAAATGTAAGGTGCAACAGAGGATTACTAAATGACAGGGGATCTTTCAGAGGTGTTTCACTTCAATGTTAGTGAAATATGTAAGTGTGAAGATGGTACTGTAAAGCTGGTAACAATCAGTAAACATTAGCTTTAGCCAAGTGGTTCTTGAAGTATGATCCCTGGACCAGCCACATCAGGCTCATTTGGCAACTCGTTGGAATTGCAAATTCTCAGGCCCACCCCAGATCTACTGAATGAGAAACTCCAGGGCAGAGCCCAGCAATTTGTGTTTTAGTAAGCCCTCCGGGTGTTCTAATCTATGAAGTTTGCAAAACTCTGCCTCAGAGTACATCAGCTTTGCAGATATATATGTATTTTAGATATTCAGGCCTTTGAGACACCCTAAACTGTAAAGGTTTCCACTGTTCTTCCATGTTTATTCTAATGTTGTAAGATTATTTTATCATCAATATCACATAATATCTGAAACCTAAAGAAACTATATAAAGTTATATAGATTATATTTTCAACAGTTATCCAAACTGTTATGTATCATTAGTTTAATATTCTTTGGAGTCATAAGGGCATTTTGATCTAAAGGTCAGTTAGTGCTTAATTGCCTTGTTGGTCATTAATGGTGTTGTACACTGGAGCTTTTATAAGTCATGGCTCATAGATTCCTCATGTACTCAATAGCAGTGATACAGGGGAAACAACCAACCATCCATCACCGTCCAATCACTGAAGTCAGAAGGGCCCATTTCTTCACTGGCTTCACTGCATATCGCACCCTGACCCCTATTTATTACCATAGCAGGTATCGGAGGGTGGTGACATGAGGGGCAATGAGGCTTCAGGAGCCGGTGCTAACAGTGATACAGGATTAGGGGAAGTGGCAGCTCTTCTGAGAGGCAAGAAGTTGCTGAGAAGTGTGATGACCTTGCTTCTAAATCTCAGTTCTGCCACCACTGACTCTATGAGACCCTTTTGATTTTCATTTCTGTGACATGAAAGACCTGGATTTGGTCTGTGGGTTTTAACTTCTTTGGAGCCATGGTCCCCTTCAGAATAATATGTACATGTGCATATATACCCCCAGTCCACCGCCCTGGAATAGATGGTCTCTATGAGCCATTCCAGCCCTGACCTCATTGAAAGTTCTCATGCTTCTAGGAAACACTATGGAAAGGAAAAGTTCATTACTTACATTCTGGAAATAAATGTTGCCATCATCCTTCATGAGCCTGTGGGTGCATAGGTCTCATGCTGTAAAAAACACCTTCAATCAGTTTAATCTAATTAATCTAGTTAATGAAGTCACTCTGATCTGTAACGCTGGTCTCAAGGTAGGGAAGTGGGCAATTCATTCCCAGTGTTCAGGTAGGAAAAAAGGCAAAGGGCTCACACTCTTTTTTACAAAGTAGAAAGAAAAGTTTTACATTTTCTTTAAGTTTTCATTTGTTATTTTCAACAGGGTTAGGAAGCAGCCAATCATAACTCAAGCTATTGGGTAGTAATTATCCTTCATCTGCTAATTTCTAGGCAGGAAAAATATGATTAAAATGAGTTTCCGCACAGCTGTTGATTAGACATAATGGCAGAGTCATCATCATAAAACTAATAATCAGAGCAGAGCTAACATTTGGAAAGTTATTGTTGAGTAACTGGAAGGCTCTAAAAGCCAAAAACAATGTCCAACTAACTAGAAAATTACCACCGCCCCCACATACTTTCCTGTCTACACTTCAATATCAATTAAACACAGCAAACTAAAACCAGTTAATTACATCAATTTTGAGGTCAACTTTCAACAACTCAAACCTCCATGATAAACAAACCACAATATTGAAAGCTTTTTTGAGAAATCAATAAACAAACAGCCATCATTCTAGGAAAAGCTGCAACACAGTTAACAACACATCAATAAATTATAAACAAACTTTGTACTTTGATTAGCTCAAACCCCCTGTTGCCTCCCCCTGCCCCGAATACGCATTCTCATTCCATTCAGACCACTGTGCCTGTGGCCCACGGATGCTGCAGTTGGACAGCTATTGGAGGTCTCCGCTGAGCAGCTCTTTGCAATTGCAAAGCTCCCACTGGAAAACAGAGATTAATGAGCTCACAAATGGAACAGCCCATAATTTCAGATCTTGGTGATGATAACAAGGAGCTCTTTAGGATTCTCCTTGTTTGATAACAGAATCACTTTCTTTCTTTCATTTGTCATCCAGAAGTCTAAAGTCAGTGGCAGTAATGGAAAGTTGGGCTAATGTGGAGATATTCCAAACAGAACAAGAACAAATGGGATTCTTGGCTTGTCTCTCATTGTGATCCTGATTGAAGACCACTGGAAAGGTCTGTCAAGACTCTAACTGCAATCCATTGGAAGTCATTGGAGAGCCAAAGGTGAGTGAAAATGAAAGTATACTAGGGAGGTGTGGTAAGATGGCCAATGGTAAAGACAATTGCAACTTTAGGGCATTTATGTTTGGAGTATTACTATCTTTTGTTGTTTTCTCTCTACTTTTGCCTCCTCTTACTTTTTTTTTCTTTTTATGCATTTACATTTCTTAGAACTCTCCTTCATTGTCCTGGCTGGAAACACTGGATTCCTTCTATCAAATGAACTAAAATATTTTCCAGGATGTCAGGTCAATCTGGGCAAACTTTCTCAACATAGCCATCCCTACATTCCAATATCCCTCTTTTCCATTTTTCCTTTAAAAATAATGTGCATTTTTTTCTCAAAAGTGACTGAGCTCCGTACTCCAGGCAACCACTGTTTTTAGATCATCCAGATGCTTTGACACACGGTTTTATGTTTTAATAGAAGAAGGCTGAATATACATTACAAAATCATCTGTCTCCTTTTCCATCATAAGGATGCGACAACTCAATCTCAATTCCTCAACAAACAGCAGTCTTCTCACGTGGGTAAAACTCCATAATGTTAAAGTCATTGCTTTGCAAAGACATTCTCATAAGATTCTATTTCCAGGAAAACTCAAAATTTCTAGTGCTATAAGTGTTGGTCACTTTGACAGAAAAGAGATGGTCAAATATTTGAAATTTTCGTCAAGAATTAAGGAATTTTCTACCTTTTTTCCCCCCCTGGGATTACTTTGAGGAAAAGGAATGAAATGTAGACGCTCTAACTGTGAGGAGTTGGAGGACAAAGACTCCACTGGCAGAAGCATGAACTAAAGGGAAAAGATGATGAGAATTATGGCAGGGCACTGAATTCGCAGGGAAGGAGTTCTCTTGAATGATATTGGTCAGTGTTTGTCCTCAACTCTGCACACAAAGCTGTAGGCCTTGTTGCCTACTTTCTGGGTTACGATTGAAGCCAACAACTATAGTTCCCCAGGACCAGAATGGGCCCCTCCTACTCATGGTTCTAGGAGGATGATGCACAATTCCTACTCACGCCCTCTTTGGAGAGGGCTCAGCTTCCCTGCTTGGGATGAGATTCCTGGCAGTGTGCCAGGAGATATTCCTGGAGAATTTCACGAGGTCTAAACTAGGGAAAAATTTCACTTCCCATCCCCTTGTAGTTTCTTCTCAACCCCCTATGTTCTCATTCTCATATTTTAGGACATGTCTATTAATGGCATGATATAGAATGGATTGAGGTAGATTAAGAAAAAGTTGCAATAATATTGAGATGTTAAGATTAGTGTTTCTGCTATAAGTCCTGTAGAATCACTGGAAGTTTTGAAGTGCCAAAGGATGTCCAGAGACCCCAGAACCACTTACTAAATCTTTGCTTTTCTTATCTTTATATTTCAGGATCTGGGTGGTCTCATTTTGACTTCACTGAATTTCTCAAATTTTACCTGCTGTAGCCCAAATTAGACTCTGCTTCTCCTTCTCTTGCCATCACCAGGAAAAGGGTGGGAATGGGTGATGCTGAAGTTGAGGTGTATTAGTCCATTCTCACATTGATATAAAGAACTACCTGCAAGGTGGGCTGATCACTTGAGGTCAGGAGTTTGAGACCAGCCTGGCCAACATGGCGAAACCCCATCTCTACTGAAAATACAAAAAAAAAAAAAAAGTAGCTGGACATGGTGGTGGGCACCTGTAGTCTCAGCTACTTGGAAGATTGGGACATTAGAATTGCGTGAACTGGGGGGTGGGCAGAGGTTGCAGTAAGCCAAGATCGTGCTACCGCACTCCAGCCTAAGCAACAGAGCAAGACTCCATCTCAAAAAATAAAAAAAATTTTTTTTTAAAAAAAAGAAAGACAAAAAGGACTACCTGAGACTGGGTAATTTATAAAGAAAAAAGATTTAATTGACTCACAGTTTCACAGGCTATACAGGAAGCATGGCTGGGGAGGCCTCAGAAAACTTATAATCATGGCAGAAGGCAAAGAGGAAGGAGGCACATCTTATGTGGCAGGAGCAGGAGGAAGAGAGCAAAGGGAGAAGTGCTGCACACTTTTAAGCAAGCAGATCTTGTGAGAACTCACTCATTTTCATGAGAACAGCAAGGGGGAAGTCCTCCCCGGATATGGTTTGGCTGTGTCCCCACCCAAATCTCATCTTGAATTGTAGCTCTCATAATTCCCATGTGTTATAGGAGGGGCCTGGTGGGAGATAATTGAATCATAGGGCGATTTCCCCTATGCTGCTCTTGTGGTAGTGAATAACTCTCACAAGATCTGATGATTTTATAAGGGGAAACTCCTTTCTCTTGGCTTTCATTCTCTCTCTGGCCTGCTGCCATGGAAGATATTCCTTTCACCTTCCACCACGATTGTGAGGCCTCCCCAGACACATGGAATTGTGAATCCATTAAACCACTTTTTCTTTATAATTTACCCAGTCTTGGGTATGTCTTTATCAACAGTGTGAAAATGGACTAATACAGCCCCCATGATTCAATCACATCCTAGCAGGACCCTCTTCCAACAGTGAGGATTACAATTTGACACGAGATTTGGGTGGGACACAAAGTCGAACCATATCATTAGCAGAGAAATTGCAGGAACTTACTTCGATCGACTGTGAGAAGATGACTCCACACTATTCTCTGCATGAGTTGGCATCACACAATTAAGACAGTCTGATAGACTGATCAGATCTTATAACCTAGACCAAGGAGGCCATTATATCATTCATCACAAGTCTACAGGCAGGCCCTGGTCAAGGCTGGCCTAGGGAGGAGAAAAAGAAAAGAGGAAGCAAGTCATGATGGGTCAATACCACCTTCTCTTTCTCAGCCTTCCACACCCTAGCCTCTGCTGTTATTCTCAGCTGATGATCTCACTCTCCAGGTTTTTAGGAAAACAGAAGCCAGACGTACAAGTCTACGGAGGTAGGGCCTCTCTTCTCTATAGTTTGAGTCTCTCCTCCCACCAAAGGCCAACCCTCCACTTCACCTTCTCAAGGATCTTTTCCCTTTGTTTCTCCTCTCACTTCAAAATCTTCAGCATTTCTCCCCCACTTTTTTTTTTTTTTTTTTCAGACAGAGTCTCACTCTGTGCCCTAGGCTGGAGTGCAATGGTGATATCTCAGCTCACTGCAACCTCCACCTCCTGGGTTCAAGTGATTCTCCTGCCTCAGCCTCCCGAGTAGCTGGGACTACAGGTGCGTGCCACTACACCCGGCTTATTTTTATGCTTTTAGTAGAGACCGGGTTTCAGTATGTTGGCCATGCTGGTATCAAACTCCTGACCTCATGATGTGCCCACCTCAGCCCCCAAAAGAGCTGGGATTACAGGTGTGAGCCCCCACACCCAGCCAGCATCTCCCACTTTACTCAATTACTGTCATCACTAGATAGACATGTCCTTAAAAACACAGAATAATCCCCCCTCAACCCATATGTTTCTCCTGATGCTTTCCCATTTCTCTTTTTTCAAATGCCAGCATCAGGATATGGGTAGGAATGGCAGTAGGGTGATCTAGAGAAGGTAAGTAGGGAAGAAAATGTAACTCTATTATGAGAACAGGTTAGACTTCTCCCTGCACAGGAAGGGGTAGTGGTGATGGGTACTTGTAGGTAAGTGTGAGCAGAGTGTGAAGATGAGTGTTCATTCTAACAAGCATTTAGTGAGCACCTACTCTCTGACAGATACTCTGCCAAGTGCAGGGAACGTAAGGATGGCTAGCATTTTGTCTCTTCCCTGTGAGTGCAGAAGTGTGAGCCTAGAAAAGAGAGGAGGAGAGGAAGAAGGAAGAGAGAAGAAGGAAAGAAGTCAAGGCAGCAAGAGAAGCTAACTGTCCCCATCGCCAATCTCACCTCCATCCCAGTGACACAGATTCCTGGGGCTTGCTAAAAATGATGGCTAGGATCATGGCCTCTAATATAACATCTTCTTTAGAAAGCCCTGAATGGCTTGAACTTAGGAGGTCGAGGCTGCAGTGAGCTGTGATTGTGCCACTGCACTCCAGCCTGGGCAACAGAGCAAAACCCTGTCTCAAAAATAAAAATAAAATAGAAAGCCCCTGAGATTTATTGAGCCCTTGTTCTGCACAACTCTGCTTTCAGCTTCCTATCCTTGTATTCTTGAGCACACTAGGCCTTTTACCCAGCCCAGGAGCAGTAGCAGTAGGGCTGAGATCAAGATGGTAGTCGAGTATTAGTACAATTTTCCAAGAGCCATAACCTTAACCTAGTAGCTAGGCTCCAGATGTTTCTCTCAATGCACAGGTCTTTTGGGAAGCCTCCTGTAGACTCAAACACAAAACTCTTCTGGTTTAAGTGTCAATATGCTTTAGTTTTTTGTTGTTTGTTTGTTTTTTGAGACAGAGCCTCACTGTGTCACCCAGGCTGAAGTGCAGTGGTGTGATCTCGGCTCACTGCAACCTCCACCTCCCGGGTTCAAGCGATTCTCCTGTTTCAGCCTCCTGAGTAGCTGGGACTACAGGCACATGCCACCATACCTGGCTAATTTTTGTATTTTTAGTAGAGACAGGGTTTCACCATATTTGTCAGGCTGGTCTCAAACTCCTGATCTCAGGTGATCTGCCTGCCTTGGCCTCCCAAAGTGCTGGGATTACAGGCATGAGCCATCATGCCTGACCAATATGCTTTGGTTACAATGGTCACTTAAAAACTTAGAAAATTGTTTCTCACTCTGTGTTCATGCTGTAAGATTGAGGTGACTTTGAGAAGGCAAAGCATTTCCTCTTAACACCTTTCATGTTCTGTATCATTTAAAGATAGTGCTGGGCTGCATGCAAGAGGAAGTGGCACTGGCAGTGGCTGAAATAAGTAGGGAGGTTATTTATCTCATGCATCAAAGAATTCCAAGGTAGGCCATAGGGCGGATACTGCAGGTCGTGGTGACCCCAAAGATCCAGGTCCCTTCTCTCTTCCTGTTCTACCACCTTCAGATAAGTGCTTGGCACTTTTCTGCTTGCTTGTAATACAGCAGCTGAAGATCCAGGCAGGGCATCTATATTACAGACAGGAAGGAAAAAAGGGGGCACAGGGCAAGAGGCTAAAGTGCCCACCAGCCAAGTCAGTCTCCTCTAAAAAGCTTTCCTGGGATCTCTACCCAGTGGATTCCACTTATATCTCACTGGTCAGAACTGGGGCACATAAGCCTCTTACTGTAAGGGAATCTGCAGAGGTATTTTAGTTTTCTAGCCTTTTTATGTGATGAAGACAAGGGAAAATTGAGCACTGGATGGCTTTTGGGTAGCTCACAGTGTGTGCCACACACCCCATGGAGCTTTCTCCCCAAGCAGGAGTTTTCAGCCTGAATGTCCATTAGTATCTCTGTGGGCTTTTAAAATTAAAGCCCGGGAGTCCTCAGACCAATGAAATTAGAATCTGCAGGTGGAATATAATGTCAGTAATTTTATTTTTTTTAGAGACAGAGTCTTACTCTATTGCTCAGAGTGGAGGGCAGTGGTGTAATCATAGCTCACTGTAATGCTGGCCTCCTGGCTCAAGTGGTGCTCCTGCCTCAGCCTTACAAGTACCTGGAACTACAAATGCAGCCTTACAAGTACCTGGAACTACAAGTGCATGCCACCATGCCTGGCTAATTTTAAAGTTTTCTGTAGAGATGGAGGACTTGCTATATTGCCTAGGCTGGTCTTGAACTCCTGGTCTCACACAATCCTCCTGCCTCAGCCTCCCAAAGTGCTGGGATTACAGGCATAAGTCACTGTGCCTGGGCTACATCAGTAAAGTTTTAAAATCCTCAGGTGATTCCAACGTGCAGCCAAGATCTGAAGCCATTATTCTGCAGGCTGCCCTGAGTGTTAATTTTAATGATTCTCATTAGAAACAAGTGATAGACTATAAAATGTTAGCGGTTGGGCAGGACCTTCATCATCATAGAACAAGATTTGCTCAAGGTTAAATTTGTAGTCAATGAAGAGTTTGGGGTGGCATAGCCCAATCCTCCACCCCACCCCTGCAAATAATAATAGCCCCTGCTCAAGTTTCCGATTATATCCAGTCAAATGCAATGTGAAATATGTGGCTGTTTGGAAGAATTAAACCTTGATCCAATTAGTACTGAAGGTTGAGGAGAGCAGGTAGCCTTGGACTGTAGCTGTCTCTCCTACACTCCAGTAATGATGCTCAGCTTGAAATCCAATTTGGGATGAGTGTGTAATTTAAATGTTTATTTAATTCAGAGCCACTTCTCTGTAAATAGGATACTCAGGGGCTTGAATTACCAAAGCTCTCTCTACCCAAGGCTCCCTTACTAATCTGCTCCTGACATTATTCACTGTGTGTGCAGCTGCCAAAAAGCCCAATGCTAAATGCCCTCATTCAGCTGGAGATTTTGTCTTCTGAAGTCAAACAGCTGGTCTGTCGAAGTCCCTGGTGGTGTTGATTAACATGGGGTTTTCCAGATTTTTGCATTGATGACAGCCTACAGATTATCCATCCAAACTAAAGCTTGGGGAGGTGGAGTGACTTGTCGAAGGTCACCGAGACTATTTGTTGCAGCACCAGGATAATAACATCAGCCTTTAGGTTAACTCGACTGGAGGTTGTGTGTGTGTGTGTGTGTCTGTGATGTGGTTAGGCTTTGTGTTCCTACCCAAATCTCATCTTGAATTGTATTCCCCATAATCCCCACAATCCCTATAATCACCAAGTGTCAAGGGAGAGAACAGGTGGAGGTGATTGAATCATGGGGCAATTTCCCCCATGCTATTCTCATGATAGTGAGTGAATTCTCATGAGATATGATACTTTTATAAGGGGCTCTTCCCCTTTGCTCAGTTCTTCTCCTTCCTGCCGCCTTGCAAAGGTGCCTTGCTTCCCCTTTGCCTTCTGCCACAATTGTAAGTTTCCTGAGGCCTCCCAGCCATATGGAACTGTGAGTCAATTAAACCTCTTTCCTTTTATAAATTACCCAGTCTTGGGTAGTTCTTTATAGCAGCATGAAAATGGCCTAATACGGGGTGTGTGTGTGTGTGTGTGTGTGTTTTGTGTTTTTTTAGAAAGGGTCTTGCTCTGTTGCCTATGCTGGTGTGCAGTGGCACAATAATAGTTCATGGCAACCTCAAACTCCTGGGTTCAAGCCATCCTTGTGCCTCAGCCTCTGGATTGGTGAGGACTATAGGCATGCACCACCATGCCTGGCTAATTTTTTAATTTTAGTGGAGACAAAGTTTTGCTGTGTTGCCCAGGCTGGACTTGAATTTCTGGATTGAAGCCATCCTCCTGCCCCAGCCTCCTGAAGTGCTGGAATTACAGATATGAGCCACTGTGCCCAGCCTTGATGGGATGTTTTTACAAAGCAGAAACATAACAACTTTGACTAAAGATACACTGGTGCATAGTTATTGCCCTCTGAATTTTCAGCATAAACCTTTAAATAATTCAGAACCCCAAACACGCCCATCTTGCAGGAATAACTCAGCTAGCAGAGGGAAAAGCAAATAATTCTATGCTTTTCCTGAATTGGCTGCCTGCCTGCACTGTTCAATTACACCAAAAACCCCTGTCAGCACCTAGCACATGCCTGGCCCACATGGGTTCATTTTAGACGGTTGTTGGTCTGAATTGATGCCTGCACGGGCTTTGCTTTGCCACCCATTATTTAGAACGCCTCTGCAGGACCACATTATTACCAGCTGTTACATTTAGAGCAAAGCAACAAGAAATCAACTATCTTTGGGATTTATGTGAAAAAGACTCATGGTAGCTGGAAGTCATACATAGACTGATGAATGTTTTACGGTAATGTGCTCTCAAAGTTCAATTTCTTAAGTTCTCTAGGTGACGCAAAATGATTGATTTTGAAAATGAATGCTGAAGAAATAAATTGATTCCTTTGAAGTAAGCGGACCATTAATTCTTGACCTTAAAATCTCTAAAATGTTTTAAAAGGAGTTGACTTAGCAGTTACCGCATTTTATAGAATTAACTCTTTTTCTCTTCTTTTGTTATATTATCTTGCTGGGGCCCATCCACAAGCTTCATAGCTCCTAGAAAAATAGGATAGAGCCTGCTATTAGCCATATGTTTCTTAATGCCTTACTTTAAACACACATGTAGTCAATGCTTGAAGGTATAGTGGGGGGCATTAAATCCATGGAAAAGCTCCAAGCCACGTTCTAGGCTACTTTAGGAAATGGCTGGTTATTTTGGCTGTGGCTCTAATTTGATCTCATTACTGAGGCTGACTGTCTTACAGCAATCCCTGGGGCAGTGTGATTTCGCCCACCAGGGCACAAGCTCCTCATTTGGTTGTGTCTCTCCAGAGTGAGAGGGAGGCTCCACTTTACTCTGTGTGGAAACTTCCCCCAAGCCGCCACGGTGGAAGCTCTGGTGAACGGGCTTAAACTTCATTCATTTGTTTATTTCTTCATTCACTTATACCTTTATTTAGTCAATATTTAGTGGTTATCTACTATATGTTAAAAGGCCTGCCCCTAACATTTGGAGAGCAATTGGAGGCCCACATACTATATGCCTAAATTTTAAGTTATAAATCAAACTAATGAACTGTTCTATCATATACTGTCATAAAGACCTGGAAGGCCAGGTTCAAATGCACAATCCTAGAGCTCCCTGGAGTTCTGCGTTGAAACTCGATGGTGTGTGGAGAGTTCCCCCATCCCCTGCCCTCGGCCTCCATGTGGGAACTGCTCTCCCTTTTCTTCCCTCCCCCTACTCTCCCTGTCTGCCCAGCATTCTGAGGAGCCCCACTTGCATGTACTGCTCCATGGCCACATTTCGGGCCTTGGGGCCTCACAATGGTGTGTGATCTGCCCTAGGGAAGATAGGAGGCCCACAAATCCTCCCTGGAAGTGGGTTTAGGGCCATGTGGTCAGGGACTTACTGGTTCCTGGGTACCCATAATGCCATCTAGAAGAGGAGACAATGGGTTCTGGGTGGGTACTTCCTTTGGCCCTGTAGACCCCTTATCCCATGGGGAGGGCACAGCTGCAAGGGCCCAGAGCAGATCCTGTGGGCATTGGTTCAGGCCCCAGGGCAGGGGCTTGGCTGCCCGCCGTCTGAGGATGGTGCTGTTTGCCAAGTGCTGCAAGGTGACAGTGAGCAAGACTCCTGATACTCTAACCTCACTGCGAGAGACAAAAATAAATGGATAGGCAGGCGAGGTGGCTCAGGCCTGTAATCCCAGCACTTTGGGAGGCCAAGGCAGGCAGATTGCTTGAGCTCAGGAGTTTGAGACGAGGCTGGGCAACATGGTGAAACCCCGTCTCTACAAAAAAATACAAAAAAGTTAACCCGACATGGTGGTACGTGCCTGTAGTCCCAGCTGCTCTGGAGACTGAGTTGAGAGGATTTCTTGAGCCCAGGAGGTCAAGATTGCACCACTGCACTCCAGTCTGGATGATAGAGTGAGACTCTGTCTCAAAAAAGAAAAAAAAAAAGAATAAAGATGAGTAGGATAAGGGTTTGGAGGCACTCGACCAGGTGATGAGATACAGAGTGATGGATGAATGCTACTTTAGAGTGACTAGGGAAAAGCCTCTTGGAGGTGACGATGTCTTCGCTGAGACCTAACTATACGGAGGCACTGTCCAAGCACAGGGAGCCCAGGGGCTGCAATGGCCCAGAGGCAGATTTGAGGAACCGGGTGGTAGGGAGCCCCTGGTACTGGGTTGGGGCTTGGGGGCAGTGAAAAATAGGCTGTGTTTGTAGTGGCCAGTAGGAGCTAAGTGATACAGGGCCTAGAGGAAAGAGAAATGGCCTGAAACTTCCCAACTGGCTGTCTCTGAGCAAAGGACATCCCTTGGCCTTAGCAGCCTCACCTGTAAAATTGAGATGCTTCATAACTATCTTGCCCCCTCAGAGGGCTGCAGAGGACCAGATGAGATGCTGCTGCTTCTGATATTGGACATGGGGTAACTAAGCAGTGATATGCAGCAATGAGCTACCGTGGACTGTGCCAGGGACTGCTGCTGGGAATGGCTCCGGAGTGTCTTGTTGCAGCTCTAAAGGACGATTCTTTCTAGGGCATACTCACTCCCCAACCCCCACTCTCAGATGGGCTTTGAGGCCCTTCTCATGGCCTCTGTCTGTCCAGGGAGACAGATCTCCGCCGATAGAGCAGAAAATGTCCGGGAGGCTGTGGAGCCAACACAGTCTGGACAAAGCAGCTCCTCTGCAACCCTGTCTCCCCTGTCAATAAGGAAAGCCCAACCTATCCCTGACTGTGCCCTGGCCAAGAGCTGGAGCAATGACTAAGAGTCAGTCCCAGGGGCTCCAAATCAAGACATCAATGGCCCACTTGGCACAGAAGCAACGTTAGCTCATCAAACACCAACTTGCCGGCACCAGCAGTGGGACTTTTCACACAACCACTCCCAGTTAAGACTGCTGCTTAGTGAGAGGAACCAGAGGCCACGTTGCATGGTGTTTCTTTTTTAAGTCAGTGTCTACACTGTGCCTTCTGAGTTATCTGTTATCCTCAGTATAGATTGTAAGCTCAAACATTCCCAAAAGATCTTTTTGACATCTCTACTAGGTTCCAAGTTAAGGAATCTCTTCAGAGATTGTGTAACAGTAATGACTTCCACAATGGCGGTAGCTACCAGCTGTTACCCACTTTCTATTTGCCAGGGCCCACACTGAGCACTTGAATCTCACAACTACCCTATGAAGGCAGCACCATTATTATCTCATTTTACAGATGAGGAAAACAAATATGAAAGGGATTGAGTAGCTTCCTTAGGGTCATACATTGGAGATTTGAACCTAGGCTTGTTTGACTCCAAAGTGACACTCTATTTTTTTTTTTTCAACTTTTATTTTAGGTTCAAGGGTACATATGCAGGTTTGTTACATAGGTAAACTCATGTCACAGGGGTTTGTTGTACAAATTATTTCTTCACCTAGGTACCAAGCCTAGTAGTATCAATAGTTATTTTTTCTGATCCTCTCTCTCTTCCCCGCCTCCATCCTCAAGTAGGCCCCAGTGTCTGTTGTTCCCCTCTATATGTCCATGTGTTTTAGCTCCCATTTCTAAGTGACAGCATGTGATATTTGGTCTTTCTTCCTGAGCTAGTTTGCTAAGGATAATGGCATCCCGCTCCATCCGTGTTCCTGTGCTTAGTGAGAGGAACCAGAGGCCACGTTTAGATGGTTTAGATGAAGCATATATGATCACATTATTTTATTTTATTTTTTTTTTGAGACGGAGTCTCACGCTGTTGCCCAGGCTGGAGTGCAGTGGCGCGATCTCGGCTCACTGCAAGCTCCGCCTCCTGGGTTCACGCCATTCTCCTGCCTCAGCCTCCTGAGTAGCTAGGACTACAGGCGCCCGCCACCACGCCCGGCTAATTTTTTGTATTTTTAGTAGAGACGGGGTTTCACTGTGGTCTCGATCTCCTGACCTTGTGATCCGCCCGCCTCGGCCTCCCAAAGTGCTGGGATTACAGGCTTGAGCCACCGCGCCCGGCCCGATCACATTATTTTTTATGGCTGTGTAGTATTCCATGTTGTATATGTACCACATTTTCTTTATCCAGTTTGCCATTGATAGCCATTTAGGTTAATTCTGTGTCTTTGCTATTGTGAATAGTGCTGCCATGAACATTCGTGTGCATGTGTCTTTACGGCAGAAGAATTTATATTCCTTTGGGTATATAGCCAGTAATGGGATTACTAGGTGAAATGGTAGTTCTATTTTTAGCTCAAAGTGACACTCTTAATCACAGTGCTGTAACATCATCATCATCAGCAGCAGCAGCATCCTAATACATTTTTGGCAGAATTTTGCATACATTAAATCATTTAATCCTCATAACCCTAAAGATAGTTATTATTATCATTATCCCATTTTACAGATGAGGAAATGGGTACAGAGATTTTTAAATAACTGAAGTCTCATTGCTCATAGGTAGTTAGTTTTGTGAATAAACACCTATCACCGAGAGGGGTCAGCTGAGGCTTAGTGAGATGAAGCATCTTATCTAAGATCACATGACCAGTCAGTGGCAAGGCAGGGACTGAACCTGAAGTTTGCCTGACTCTCAATGCAAGCCTTTTAGAAATCTGCACTGAGTCTCCAACATGAGGACTCCCTGCCCCATATTTCAGTGCCTGGAGCAGAAAAACCTGGGTGGGGGTGCAAGAATTATTTTCACAGGGGTCCTTCCTGCGTGCATGTCCCATATGTGACTCAAGCACTTTGGGAAACTGAAGGTTCAAGGATCGTTGTCCGAGTCCTCCTGTGGTGGATGTTTTGACAAGTATCACTGAAGGACAGCTGATGAAAGAAGAAAGGAAAGCACAGGAGCTGAATAATCCAGAAACTGGATAATTAAAATTGACTCTATTTGAGAACTACCTGGAAAGGCCTCTTGCTGGCTACAACATCAGAATTCAGAGTTGAACCCAAAAGTTAAATGGCTACTTTCAACACAATTACAGTGATTGGGCAAACCCATCTTTCTTTAAAAAAAAAAAGTTTTTCCAAAGAGAAGGGACAAATCTACCATTCCTTTCCCAGCAAATTTGAACAATTTAGATGGTACAATGGAAGAATTTAGCCTGTTGATGATAATAATGATGATGATGCTAATGTTTCACTTGAACTTAAAGTAAGAGTCATGATGAAAGGCACGGGGTTAAATGAAGAGCATTTGCTTACTTCCTTAATGCCGTAGGTTTAGATGAAGCATATATGATATGTCAAGTCCTTGAGTTACGCAGTAAAAGCCCAGAACTTGTGTGAATGTGGTTTATTTTCCAGTGGGGAAGCAGAGACATCAACCAAGCATCACAAGTAACTTGCCGAATATCAAGTAGGTGCAAAGATAGTCTTTTTGACAAATGGTCTGGAACAACTGAATATCCACATGCAAAAAAATGAATCTAGACACAGATCTTCACAAAAATTGACTCAAAATGTATCATAGATCTAAATGTAAAATGTAAAACTTTCAAACTGGAAGATAACATAGAAGAAAACCTAGCTGATCTTGGGTTTGGTGATGACTTAGATACAAGAGGTGATTAGAAGTAAGCAAGGGCTGTGAGAAGCAGGGTAAAATATTTGAATTTGGACCTAAAAGTAAAATCAGAAGTGCAGAGCTGTGTTATCAGCAGGATCAATCACGTGCAAAGGCAAAGCAGGTGAGGTTTTGGGTGATTGGGTTCCCTCCTTTACTCTTTCTTCAACTCCCCCTGCTCCCAATGTCTGACATTCCACCATTAATGGCAATCACTTTATTCCTCCCACAATTCCCTGCGGATGTGCGGAAAATAGTCTGGTACTCCCGGGGAGGGCTGCCAATACTGAAGAGATTACAGACTAGGGGATTTGAGAGCAGGCCCTATGGTGCATTTAGAAAGCAGGGTGGCACTGGGTGTCTAAGGATGGGTCTGGAAGGGAAGCTGGAACAGCAGTGGGGGAGGCAGGGCTCTGGGTCTGTTGTATTCCCTCGGGTGGCTCTTGACTGACAGCTGCACTAATTGTAGATTACACTGCTGATACATTACCCATATGGCTGAATTGATAATGTTTTGACAGCAAAATGTTTTATGACTAAAGACTCCCAAGGTGAAGGAAACCAATTATGAAACATGATGGAGAATCTCATAGAAGCACACACAACTACTCTATTTGCGGGCACGAATGTGTGCTTGGGTCATGTGCTTGGCCCTGCTTCCAGCACTT
Source organism: Macaca fascicularis (assembly GCF_037993035.2). Taxonomy (NCBI): domain Eukaryota; kingdom Metazoa; phylum Chordata; class Mammalia; order Primates; family Cercopithecidae; genus Macaca; species Macaca fascicularis. Next base: position 63,160,911 of record NC_088376.1, on the reverse strand, counting down.
TGTAAAACCCCCCACCAGTCCCCATCTCATCCTGGCTCTGACCTGCCTCTTTCTGGGGGTCTCTTGGCCAAGTTTCTCCTCCTGCCTGCCCCTCAAAACCCCCTGCTCCGTTCTAAAACCACTGACAATCCTGTCCAAAGGACTTTATTTGCAATAAACCCATTTTTACCCCAAATGCATACATTCCTGTGTGTTTAAAAGCTAATAGTGGCACTAAAGTGTCAATTGTTCATTCACTCATTGGTTCTAATAAATGGCATTCATCAAATGCCCATGATATCCACTAAAGCTAAACATGCCCATATCCTATGACCCATCAATTTCACTCCTAGTTTTATACCCAAGAGAACTGAGTGCATGTGTTTACAGAAGCACACGTATGTGAAGGCAGACAGCAGCCTTATTCATAATTGCCAAAAATTGGAAACAAACCCAAATGACTGTCGAGATGAATGGATACACAAATTTTAATATATCCATATAAAGTGGAATACCCCTCAGCAATTAAAAGGAACAAACCATGGGTCCATGCAACAACATGGATGAATCTCAAAGACATTATGTTGAGCAAAATAAGCCAGATAGTAAAGTCTACATACAATATAAATCCATGTCTAAGATGTTCAAAAGCAGGTGAAACAAATCTATGGTGTTAAAAGTCAGAATGCTGGTTGCCTCTGAGGGAGGGGGCTATTGACTGGGAAGGGCATGAGCAAGCTGGGTTATTGAGTCTGGAGAAGCCGTTTGGAGTGACGTAATTTTTCTAACTCTTGACCTGGCTGATTTGTTTACATGGGTGTACCCATATGTAAAAATTCATCAAGCTGTACACTATGATCTGTACACTTTATGCTAGGTAAGCTATACCTCAGTTTTAAAAAGTGTTCACCACCAGGGCACTGTGCATCCAGGCTGAGTCCAGCTGTTCCAGGCCACCACTGTCGAGAAGAGTCAATGGCCCAGATGAGGGTCTGGGCAGCCCTCCCTCAGGTCCCTAAGGAAAATGAGCAGTCGTTGGGCAAGAGCACTAACTGCGGCTCAGGGTACTCCAGGGAAAGAGAAAAGACTGTTAAGGCAGAAAGGAGGTGTGTCTGGTGGTCACTGCTGAGGGCTGCAAGGAAGGCTGATCCAGTGTGGACCACAACAAGGTCTCAGAGAGGCAGGAAAGAACCTCCCTCATCAGTGCCAGTGGCTCAGAAGCTGGAAGAACTGCACAGCTGTGGCCAGACCAGGAGGCAGTGATCTAGGGAATGGAGACCCGGGGGGGTCTTCTTACCAGGAAGTGAACATGTGGAGGAGCAAAAAGAAAGATACACTGTGGATAAAGCAGCTCCTTTCTATTTTTGAATGTGTACAGATATTATTTCATTGAAGTCTCACAACTTTGTCACATAGCCTGTATTAGCCCCACTTTACAAACAGAAAACGCAAAACTGAGTTCATAAGATACCTTGAAGGCCTGCAGACAGTCAGTGCCGCATTCAAACCCAGGGCTTGGGTCCCAGAACGTGCACCCCAGCTACCACACTGTCTGCCAGATGACGAGTGTGAGGACAGCTTATTCAACCCATGGCGTCACACATAAACTGCCTGTTTTTCCAATGTCTGTCCCCATCTATGCTCTGCTCCTGAATCAAAGGCTTCCTTAATGTCACCTCCATCCGACTCTGTAACTGCATAATTTATGTTATTAAAATGGGATAATCCAGTTATTAAAACTCAGCCTCATTTGTTTTAAAAATCCAACTTCGTATACTTTTTAAAGTGTCATTTTGATTTTAATTGGCATATAATTGTACATTTCAGTGATGTTTCGATACATATATACTTTGTATAATAATCAAATCAGAGAAATTAGCATATTCATCACCTCAGACATTTGTGATTCACATCTTTCTTCCTTTCCCAAGCTCAGGCTCACCTGCGGTTCTAGAGATCTGGAGCTGGGAGGTGATGTGGTCCGCTCCCTTTGCTGTTCCCCACCTATTCCCCATACTTCTGTAGAGGAGGGAAGCTGTCTCTTTAAGCAAGAGCCTGCATTGGTTGAGGTTTGGTTTCTGATGGCTGTTACCACTGATCCATTTCCCTTGTTGGAGCCCCTCACTCTCATGGTGCATTTGTGGCTTTCGTGGTACCTGTGAGACACATCTGACCTTCACCTGGGGCCTCTTCCTATGCTCCTCAATCTAGTAACCCTTCAGCCCCAGTCTCCTCTTCCTTCCCTAGACTCCAATGCTGGGGCTCATGGCTTGGATCCGATCTGTCTTTTATATCTCTGAGGCCTGGGAACTTGAGGGATATTGTCTTAGTTCTGGTTGCTATAACAAACTGCCATAGGCTGGGTGGCTTACACAACAAGCATTTATTTCTCACAGTTCTGGAGCCTGGGAAGTCCAAGATCAAGGTCCTGGCAGACCACATGTCTGGTGGAGGCCTTCTTTCTGGTTTGGAGGTGGTCATCTTCTTACTTTGTCCTCACACGGCAGAGAGCAGAGACAGAGAGAGGAAGCTTTCATTTCTATTTGTAAGCGTCCTGATCTCATTCGTGAGGACTCTACCTTCATGACCTGATTACCTCCTAACGGTCCCACTTCCTAACACCCTCACACTGGGGGTTAGGATTTCAGCATAGGAAATGAAGGGGTCGGGGGACGGGACACACACATTCAGTCCATAGCAGGTACCCTTGCCCCTCTCTCCGAACACCATCCACCACGCTACCTCTCCCCGGTACACTTTGCCTGATTTGCAAGCACTTGGACAGGCAGGGAGTCCAGTGGCCAATCAAACAACTGGGAAGAAGATGTCAGTCTTCCCTTCTGGAAAAAAATCTGAACTGTATGAGCAAGCCTTCTTGGGACATCCTTCCTCAACTTCAATTTTTAACAAAGGAGTCCCTAAGGAACTGTAACAAAAGAGCACCAATTCCCTTTCCCTCCCAGAGTGGGGAGAAAAAATGACTGATCTTCATGAACACTACCTTCTTATCAGAGGCAACCTCCTCCTCCTCACTCACTTTTTTGTTTTTGTTTTTGTTTTTGCGACAGAGTTTTGCTCTCTTGCCCAGGCTGGAGTGCAGTGGCACGATCTTGGCTCACTGCAACCTCTGCCTCCCGGGTTCAAGTGATTCTCCTGCCTCAGCCTCCTGAGTAGCTGGGACTACAGGTGGCTGCCACCATGCCCCGCTAATTTTTGTATTTTTAGTAGAGACGGGTTTTGCTATGTTGGCCAAGCTGGTTTCGCACTACTGACCTCAAGTGATCGGCCTGCCTCAGCCTCCTGAAGTGCTGGGATTACAGGCATGAGCCACCGTGCCCAGCCCTCCTCCTCACTTTCAATCTTCCTTTGGTATCTCCAGGATGAAAGCCCCAAGCCAGTTTATCCACTAGGAGTGTCTTCTGCCTAGAAGGGCGCCTTCTTTGAAGTAAGTGCTGAAGAATTTAGTAATTTTATTATCAGCAATGTCTCTACCTGAGGTGTTATCTCTGAACTATTGGGTAACCTGTAGGACAAGTAAATAGTTCAGTCCAAACTCTCACCAACTCAGTTACAAGTTTGCCCCCTTAAAGGCCTTTATTGGGAAGCCCACATTCCTGCGTGAGGTAGTGAGGCGGTTTACCTCTTTTTAATACATTGTTCATCATGCTACATTGCTTAGGAAAGGTCAGATTCACGAGGTTTGTCATGGCATAAAAATACTTCCAGAACCCCTAGGAATGGTGGCTGCACAAAGCCACTCATGTAGGGGTGATGGTGCTTATTGATGGGGATCTGCAGGATGGGGATTGATTTTTCTCACTTGTCTCTTGGGGCTTATGGAGTGCTCATGAATACTATTGCCACATGACAAAGCTTAGTGTCATAAAACATTGGCCATTTGATTATGCCCCGAAGTGCTGTAGCCCAAGAATGTGAAACAGACACGACAGGGATGGATTTTCTCTTCACATGTTTGAGGCCTCAGCTGGGAAGACTGAAACACAGAGGGCAAACTGAGGCTCCAACTCCCATGTCTCTGATGCCTGGGCTGGGGGACTTGAAGACTCACTGCTAACTGGAGCATCTACATGTCTCTTCTTCACTGGATTGCACCTTCTTACAACATGGCAGCCTCAGAGAAGCTGGACTTCCTTCGTGGCAGCTTCGAGTTCCAAGAGTGTGTCACTGTCTTCCTGAATCATAGGCCTTCCCAGACTCCAGTGGGGGAGAATATGACTTGGGAGCTATTGTTATGATGGCCATTGTTGGAAAACAGCCTGCTATGGGAGCCCATGCCCCTTTCCAGCCTCGAACATCTCAGATTCCAACAGAGCCAGGTGAAAGGACGCTGCGCCTCTAGACAGGTACACAGCCACTAAAAGCACCAAGAACAATATCACTACACTGTGGAATTATTGTTTTATTCTAGAGAGTGAACAATTATTTAAGGTGTCTAAAGATGTCAAGAGCAGGAGTGGTTGTCCTGTCCTATTTTCAAGAGTACAATGCTCACAGAGGGAAGCATTTCCTGTGGGCCACTTGTTGCAGTGCCACTAAGCTGTACCTCAGGGATAAAGCTGTCTCAGGATCCAGGGCAAAATTCAAATTTTGTGACTCCCACCCAAAAGGGCAAAGACACCTCAGGGCATCATCATCATCGTTATTTTTAATTTTTATTTTAAAGAAATGGAGTCTCAGATATGTTGTCCAGGCTGGAGTGCAGTGGCTATTCACAGGCATGATCATAGTACACTACAGCCTCAAACTCCTGGGCTCAAGCGATCCTCCCACCTCAGTGTCCTGAGTAGCTGGGACTACAGGTATGTGCCACTGCACCCAGCAGGACATTATTTTGAATCTCCCCAAGTGAGACAGCAAATGTTTGAATCTCTCTGGTCCCTTTGGGTGTGGTAACCAGGATGGGCCATCCATTAAGGTTCATGGGGTTGGTGTTAGAGAATAGAGCTTCTCCCTCTGAATCATGGAGTTGCCAGAAGTAGAAAGTGAAGTTTAGCCAGAGGAGAAATGAGGTCCAAGAAACCACATGGAGGTTCAGAGAAGGGAGCAGAACTAGATGTAGAAGTTGTGATTGGGTCAGGCATTTGGGAGATAAAGAATTAGTTTGGGAGGAAATGGAGGAAGGGTCTTGTACTATGCTGTGCTGTTCAATATAATAGCCAGTAGCCATGTGTGGCTTTTTAAAATTAAATAGCTACAATGAAATAAAATTAAAAAGTCAGTTTCTCAATCACACTAGCCACATTTCAAGTGCTAAATAGCTACATGTATCTAGTACATGCTGTATTAGGTGGCATAGATTATAGAACATTTACATCATCACAAAAAGTTCTACTGGACAGTGCTGACTCTGTAACAATTGCCTAGAGCAGACAGCTTTTTTCATGAACCAGCCTTAGCATGATGGGGGATGGGAAGGAGGTGAAAGGTGGGGAGGCGGACAGCAGAATGTAAGCAGTCAAGAGTGGATTTGACTTTCCAAAACAACCCAGAGTCATCTGGAGCCAAGGAGTTTTGGGATAAGACAATCGGATCAGACACATGGCTCCTTCTCAGAACTATCTTGACACGTCTGTCTCTCTCTGCCTGCCCTTTGCCTGCCTGAAATTTAATATTCAAGCTATCCTACTACCTGGATCTGGGAAGCCCCTCCATGTTTTGGATTTCTGCATGCTGGATTTGTCCTTTCTCCCCTGGCCCCAACTCCTTCCCTATTGATTTTCATCTCTAATAACCTCTGATCTTTCCTTTGTGCTCAACATTTCTTAACCTGAAATCTGTAGGGTAAGCTTTGCTCTAACCACAGGCCCAAGGTAATCAATGAAAACAATAGTATTGCCCATATATAGAGACTAAGATCTGTGCCTGTAAGCACTCCCTACCCTTCCCTTTGTATTCAGTCTTAGTGGCTCCAGACCCCTCCTTGTTAATGAGAAATCACTAGGATCCCTGTGACATGGTCTGCCTCCCTACCCCGGTTCTCAGAGGTAGCTAGCCACATGCAATCAGATGTGTTAAGTAGCTGCCTTGTCAACATGCAGCAGCCAAGAAAAGTCCTTTGTAATCATGCTTCCTGTGGACTTTGAGATTCAAGTTCCATTAGGTACTCCAATGATCCCAGCAATGTGATAACATTTCTATAGCAACCTCCTCAGGTTCATGCAAGCCAAGCACTCAGGCAACTTGGTTCCACCTCTGAGGCATGAGTGGACTGCTTATCTCCTGACTTTTAAACACCTATCAACTGTCCCCACACTTGTTTAAATTTGTCCATTTATTACTAGCCAAAGAAGAGAACTGAGCTTGGGAAGTCATGGGGAACAGCCATAATGCATAACTCAGTTTATCCTGGTTGCAAAATTAATTTAGGTGAACATAAGTCTACATGGTATTTAAAAGACTGCACACTGTGGCAGATTTCCCATCTTAGTGGGACACATACATGAAATTTTGCCTCACATCTGATCTGTAGTCCCTGCTCTATGCACATGGGCCTCTGCTCATATTTACCTGCTGTCTGGCTTTCAGATCTGTGAGTGCTTGACTTTCCTTTAAACTATAGATTAGCTATCTGGATTTCTGATCTCCTGTGTTAGCTGGCCTTTAGCAACAGCATGTTCTTTTATGCTTGCATATTTGTATCTCTGCACTGATGCATGTGGTGGTGGCTCTAATAATATATATTTGCTTACTATTTTTTTTTTCGTTGTTAACATTTCCCTGGAGTAGCCCTGTTCCCTAAAACCCATCACCCAGGATAATAGCCACAGACCATGATCCACATAGATATTTTGGACAATTTTCAATAACAGGCTGACAAATGTTAATCTCAAAAGTTGGTTAACATTTCAGAATACCAGGTAAATTCTGCATTACCGCCAACACAAGGTAATTAGTTTTCCTTCAGCTTAGGTTAGCTGAATCAATCTCAAAGAACAGGAAAAAAAAAAAAAAACACACAAAGACCATTCACACTTTAAAGGGTCCCCCTCAGCTGTCCTTTACCCCCTTCCCTGCAACCAACAGGCTCCTATGGACTTGGGATCTCCAGCATTCTCAGAGCATCTGTAGGAAGAGACGGAGTTATTTATGAACACTGTGCATGATTACATGATTGTTACAATAACTCATGTGAAGTCATCAAATGGATGCTTAAGCCTTGCTAAATATATCGGACGGAAACTTTTAAACATTTGAAACACGATTATGCAATTGGCTTTTGAGGTTCACATTCTGAAAAGTCATGTATTTAAAGATAAGGGGAGTTTCTTTCTGGCTTGGAAACTTCCCATCTCTGGCTCTGAAACCATTTTAGAAGCAAGATGACTCGGCAAGTTGGAACCAAACAAAAGAGATGAGAAATATTCTGCTGTGAGCAAGTATTTTCTTTTAAGTTATGAAGAAAGGCATTTTCCTCAATACTTACACAAGATTTCACGTGATATTTTCCCTTCCCAGATTAGGTTATTTCTTCTGCTAACAAGTTGGATAATGTCCCAAAACAATCTAAATTACTTAACTCCACTAAATTTTGAAAAATACTGTAACAAAATCTCATCAACACCTTGGCTACTGTCAAAGTTCCCAGATTCTAGTCTTGTGTATGCCATTTAACCCATGTGAATTTAGATATAGTTGTCAAGGTAGGTTCAAACACATATGTCTTATTAGCATATGTGTGTAAGAATAATCATGATGATAGTTTTAATCTAATACTATTTTCTTTGTCATGACAAGAACTGGTTAATGTGCAAAATAATAAACATGACTTCATGCTTGCTGCAAAAAATGGTGAAAATCTGCATCAGTCCAGAACCACACACCAAATGATAGTCTGAGTTGCTCTTCCTAATATGATACATTTTTAAAACATACATCCGGAATCACTGAAATGTATGAAACCAATGATTACATTTGCTGGTCTGGAAAAATTCAGGATAATGATCTGATGTAATAATAATAATAATAATAATAAAGCATTTATTTTAAAATGAACAAGTTTTTCAGACCAGAATTTTAAGTAGTGACATTTCTCAGGCAGCAGTAATGCTATTGCCATGGATTTTCCAGAGAACATTTCACTTCACTGTTATTTATAACTTAGCTGAGCCTCTTTCTATTATTTATATTTAAATGTAGAAAGAAATCTTTTCCTGTTCCTATTTCTTTGGATTTTTCTTTTCAACACCCACACAAATCCATGAGTCATAAATGAGACTATGAAAATGAATGGTCCCCATTGCAGAAGAACACTCTTTGGCTACCCATGTGAATTTAGATACAGTTGTCAAGGTAGGTTCGAACTGCAAATGAAACAATGTCATGTGAATTCTACTCAGAAAAAACCCAGAAATTAGGAAGTTGGCATATTGTCCTTATATTCTAATTTAACACAATATATTTTTTATACAAACACATCCTTTTCTGAACTCTCACATAAATACTGTAAAATATGTATAAGTAGTAGAATGGGATGGTAAGAATCCAGCTTCTAATCTTAGCTCTCCACTTCCTGATTAGGTGAAGAGCTAACTGTGGCCATCTGCAAAACAGACAATACTGTCTGTCTAGCCTCCCCAACAGTGTTGCTAAGAAGGTCTAATGCATAAAATATTTAAGAGTGTTTTGTAAACTATAACACACCATCACAATTTTAAGATATGTTTATTACCGTTTCTTTAGCTAAATTAATTGTATGGGCAGAAGAATGACTAGGCAGTGGAATGAACTGACAGGCAGATTATAAATTCGTCTGCTGCTGCAAACATATTTAATGTTAAACTTAGTCCCCAAGGATCTTATAATGAATTTGGTCCTGTAATACAAAAAGACATAATTGATCACCATAAGTCAAGTCCAATTCAACCTGAATGATCCAATGATGAGTAAGAAACAAACATCCAATATAGAGATCTTATTGCTTTTTGCAGTTGAACTCAGTTTTACTTTTATCCAAGAGTGAGCTGTCCCTGCAAAACTCCATCTCAGTTACTTTGCATATGAGTATATACCAAATCTTACAAATGTTATTCATCACTCTTTATAATAGTATCTCTGTTTGAGAGATGAAGAAATTGGAAAAACATTTTATTTTGAGATAAGGTCTCGTTCTGTTGCCCAGGCTGGAGTGCAGTGGCCTGATCATGGATCACAGCAGCCTCCATCCCTAGTAGATGGGAATGCAGTCACATGCTACCACACCTGGCTTTTTTTTTTCTTTTTTTCTTGTAGAGATGGGATCTCACTGTGTTGCCCAGGTTGGTCTTGAACTCCTGGATTCAAGCAATCTTCCTACCTTGGCCTCCCAAAATGCAGAGATTACAGACATGAGCCACTATGCCCAGGCTTGAAATCTTAGAATAGCTTTATTATTTTATATAATTATAATAGCATATACTTACAACTCTGACCAAAGTTTTACTGATTAAACAAAGTTGTAATTGTACGCCATTACTATTGTATTTGGACAAAAATTGTTAGAGTATTTGAATTGCATTTTTAAACTTTTTAGCTGAACTAGTTTACCAAACGTACCAAAGGGTGTAAAACATGAAAAAATTCAAAGGATAATAATATAAATGGTAAACATTCCAACAATATGAAAGAATATATAATGAAAAGTTAGTCTCTCTAGTAGGGCAAACACTCAAGTCACCCAACTCACTTCCCTCCAAGAACATACTCTTACCAATCTGGTGTGTCTATGCTTTTAGATTCTTATGCATATATAAGCATTTATATATATATATTTTAAAAACAAAATACACAGGGTAGCGTAATATACTTGCTATTCCACATTTTAAAAAATTTAACAATAAACCTTGGAGGTAGTTCTATATCAACTTATTTCATATTTGGACATATAACAATTTGTTTAACCAGTTCCCCAACAAGGGTAAAATCCTTGTACATACATCTGCACATATTTTAAAAGGAAAGAATAAATTGATATTCTAAGACTTATCGAAATACAAATACATCACAAGTAAAATAGAAAAAAGAGATTATCCATAATTTCTTTAAGTTTGAAAAAATCCTCTGAATTACTTTTTAACCAGATGAGAAAAACAGAATGGAATGCTATAGCTTAAGTAAATTTGACCCTATGCTGATTAACATTTGGATGTTGCATAAGATCACCCAAAAGCAAACTATTCTGCAGCCAATATCAAGTGACACTCTAGTGTTTAGACAATAGTGTACTTCCTATAAAAAATAAACAAAGCAAAGTCACCTTCAGCAAGTAGAGGAGATGTATGTAAGAAGATGATATTCAGCTTTGCTACATTAAAAAAAATTGGAGAATTTTGCTATTTGAACTTGGTTTGAGGAGTTGTTTGTGGCAAGTCTCAGGATGTAATATAATTTCACAAAAATGGTGCCATGCAGGTCATTTTCTTTGAGACTTCCAGGGAAGGAAAATGTAACCCTCCAAATGAGACATTGTCTTTCCCGGAGGCCCCGCTCTCAACTCTGCACATCAGGCCCGCTTTGGTGGTGCCAAGGCTAACATGAGCTTGTTTGGAGATAAAGTCTTCCCATGTGCCCATATGATGGAGACCTTCCAGAGCATTGTCACCACACTCAAATCTACTCTACACCAGTCCCTGAGATCCAGGAGAAGATGGGCCTGCAAATGCTTTCCTTCACCTATGGCTTCATTTGTGCCTCAGTTTCCCCTGCATTTTCTCCTTCGTTCACCTAATATCAGTCTTTTTCTTTAATGGATATATTGTTTATCTAGCTTTTCAGGAAGAGATACATTTGCTTAAAAATAGATTGTCTTCATTAATATTCCAGTTAATTCCAGGATGATGTCAAGAGCAATCCTCTTTGCTAGTGGCTGTGAGAAATCCTGTGTCTGGTCCTGCTGTGTGACTTACCAATGTCCTCCTCATCTGAAAAACTGGCCTGCCAGAGTTTTTGGAAGGAGCAGACATGCAATGTGGTTTAAAATGCATGTAAGTGACTAAAATTTATGGATCACTGTAAAAATGTCAGCCATCCTAGTGATTATTTATCTTATCTCTGTTGCTTTTATGGCTACGTAGCTCCTGAGGCCTGATGGGAAGGAAGTTCTCTAAAGATGAATCGCACTTAACGCCTCTCTTTTTCTCTGCAGTCAAACCAGTGTGATTGCATAATGATCCTAACTCCTTTCATTGGCTTAATGGCTACATTTCCTTCCATGGATGGAGACTTGGGGGGATGAATGTTTTTTATGGCTCTTTCCCTTTGGCCATATTTCCAAGTTGTAATCCCTTTTTGGGTTTTGTTAGAATTCTCTCAAGGAAGATTTTTAATGTCCTTGCTTGCCAATGTCCTGTTGGCAGGAGGACACATCAAGAGCCAGCCAGTACTAAAACTCTGCTGCCAGGAAATGAGGCAGCAGTTAACAGGCTGGAGGAGCGGAGCCGCATTCAACCTGTATCCTGCTCTGCGCCCGCCCGACAGGCTTTGCTCCTTCTGCCTACTTAAACAATGTATTGTTTTCTTCTGATATAGAAGTGAATAAGTGCTTGTAAATAATTCAAACAATCCAGAGATGTATAATTTAGGAATTCAAAGTCATCTATTATTCCTTTCTCTTAACTACTGTTAACAGTTTGTGGATTATTTCTCTGGATTTCTATGTGTATACTAAGATACGCAATCATTTTCTAAAGTGGAAATTAGAGTAGACACAAAGTTCTGCACCTTGCTTTTACCCTTAATATTACATATGAGACTTTTTCCTCAACTTTAAATGTATCTCGTTCTTGCTAAAAGCTGCACAGTATTGTATGGATGTAGCACACATTCATTAGAATCTTACTAAAGAATATTCGGGTTGTTTTCAATATTTCAGTATCATAAAAAGGAATAAAATAAACATTTTTGTTCATATTTATTTGCAATCTTGACCAAGTGTTTTGGTTGGATAAGTTCTGAGACATTGCTGTATACTCTTAAATAATGTTAAAATTTTAACTGCAAAATAAGACAAAATAAGCTGTATTCTGTTATTAGAGTAAGAACTGTTGCGTGAAGAAAATTTGGTCAAACCCAAGTGGAAATTTAATTGCCTTTGTAACAGTGGGATCTGTTAGTGGTTAGGCCCTGAGGGTGCTGCCATCATCAATGTATTAATGCTTTTACCTTGGGAGTGTGTCCCTCATAAAAGGATGTGTTTGACTCCCTTTTGTCTCTCTCTGCCCTCTCCCTCTTTCTGCCCTTTTACCGTGTTATGAGGCTGCAAGATTTTTGAGGTGCTGGAATTTTGATATTAGATTTCCCAGCCTCCAGAAGTGTGGGTCAACAAATTTCTGTTTATTATAAATTACCCAGTCTTAGGAATCCTGTTACGGATTCACAAAATAAACTAAGACAGGTATACAGGTGTTCACCACTCTCTTCTGTTCACTTTTCTATAAATGTTAAAACTATCCAATTAAAAAGTTGAAAAAAACAAAACAAAACAAGATAATTACCCAAAACCATAGTAAGTCCTCACTTAATGTCATGGATAGGTTCTAGGAAACCATGACTTTAAGCAAAATGATGTATAGTAAAACAATTTTTTCCCTCATCAATTTTATAACAAATCACATTGAGTGAAACAATGTTATTCTAGGACTGCTGTATGTCACTTTGCTTAAAGTCACAGTTTCCAAGGACCTATAAGGACATTGAGAATTTACTGTATCTTGCTTTAATTTGCATTTCTTTCATGAACAAGGTTGAATATTCTTTCTCATTTTCACTTGCTAATTCCCATTTTAATTATGTGACTGATCTGATATGACCCTTTACTCATCAGTGGGGTCTTAATTGTTTCATATATAAGCTCTTTGTAGATATTGATATTAAAATCCTGAACCTCATCATTGCAAATATCTTTTTCTCAAGCTATTTTCCTTTAATATTGGAGAGCCTGGCTATAGGCTGGCCCGCTTTTCTCTGTTCTCCTCCCTGAGTGATCTTATCTGGTCCCATAGCTTAATGGATCATCTACACGCTAATGATTTCCAATTTTCGATCTGTAACTGTGACTTCTCTTGTGACCTCCAGCAACATCCCAAAGGTAATGACCACCTAGTGCCCCGACATTGGTTTCCAAATATCCTTGCCAAGTAAAATGAACGAGGGCTCCATGGAGAAATGGTTGATTTCAAGGCAGACGCAGGAAAAGTAAAAAATAAACCTAGAACATCTTGTTGTATCAGAAAGTAAGGAAGAGTCCAAAGAATGATGAAAATTTGTCAAAGGGACACAGAAGCCAGCTTGAAGTGGCTTTCAGTGGCCAAATTTAGAATAATTTGAGCATCAAAACCAACAATAAATGATAGTAATGGGGTAAAATAAGAATCCACAAGTCCACATGATACAAATCAGAAGTTGGCTTTTCCTACAAAGGGTTGGATAATAAATATTTTAGTCTTGATAAGCCGTACAGCCTCTGTCACAACTATTCAACTCTGCCATTGTAACACAAAAGCAGCCATAGACAATAGGTGAGTGCGTGGCTGTGTTCCAATAAAACTTTATTTGCAAACACAGGCAGAAGGCCAGATTTGGCCCATGCATCATAGTTTGCCTATCCCTGCATCAAATAAACAAATGAATAAATAAACAGGGAGGAGAAGAAGCTCTTAATCATAGCAGAATGCCAACTAATAAACCGAGAGGAGCGTTGGGGTTTAAAAAGTCACAATGTGGCAACCATCACAGTAATTATTAATTCAGGTAGAAAAATCAACAGATGCTAAAAAATAGTGTGTAAAAGAAGGATGAGCCAAGATGCTGCCATTGCACTCCAGCCTGGGCAACAGAGACTTTTCGAGGAGCCATGAGCAGCAGAAGCAGTGGTTCCAAATCAGCATCCAGTGAAGGTTATACATGGGATTGAGGTGGAGGCTGCAGCCTTAGCAGCTACAGAAGGGGGCTCTTTGGGCTGCAGTGTGGCTTGGGTTTTGCAAGGCTGGCTTCATGGGCAGTGGTCTCTACAGTCACAACTGCCCTGCACTTAGAAGGGCTCCACACTTGGTTTAATGCTCTACTTTGCTGTCTTAAAATTATTAATAAATTTGAACAAGAGACCTGCAAATTATGTTAACTCGTCCTGGGGTATTGGTCTGACTGTAGTTTTGGCTGTTGGTCCTGACTGAGGAATCTAAACCCAGTCCTTCAGCCCTTCTAGAGACCTGGGGAGTTACCCAATACCAATGGTGTGCCAGGGCAAATGTTTAACAGTTAGTAGCTTCTTTGAGGATAAAAACAAATACAAACCATTTGACTTGAAGTGTTTGCTGATTCCTGTGGTGCAAATATGCTCACCACTGCTGAGCTCAAGCTATCAGTGTAATGTCAGTCAATATGAAACTGGAAAGAAAAATACAACAGCACATTGCTATATGGTATTTCCACCACCCAGACACAATACATGTCATAGCCTCGAGGGTATAGATGCCAATAAAATCTAGAAACATACTTAAGAAGTGATGAGTTTTGAGCATTTATTATCTTTGATTTTGATATAATTTATTTAATTGTAAGTTTACTTTTTATTTATTTATTTTTTGAGATAGAGCTTACTCTGTCACCCAGGCTGGAGTGCAGTGGCACAATCTCGGCTCACAACAACTTTCGCCTCCCAGGTTCAAGTGATAATCCTGCCTCAGCCTCCCAAGTAGCTGGGATTACAGGTGCCCACCACCATGCATGCCTTTTTTTTTGTATGTTTAGTAGAGATGTGGTTTCACCATGTCGGCCAGGCTGGTTTCGAACTCCTGACCTCAAGTCATCCACCTGCCTCAGCCTCCCAAAATGCTAGTATTACAGGTGTGAGCCACCACATCTGGCCTAATTGTAAGTTTATAAATTTAATTTTTAATAATGGCTGTGTTTAACAACTAGCTTACAGAATTCTTAAAAATTTCACAATTGACTCTTATGAGCCAGTACAAGCCAGCCCCAGCACATGACTCCTTTCTCCTTTTAATGAATTACTTTTCAGTTTAAGTCAGCCAGCATTAGCTTCTGCCGCTTGCAGTGAAAAACCCTGAGTGACAGGAGCAAGAATTATCAAGGTGTGTGCAAGGTGTAGCTAATTATCCAATGTTGCCTCCCATTTCCTGTTTTAATGATCTCACTAGAAACAGGAAATAGGAGGCAACACAGGAGACTGACATGAACTATGAAATCCCATAATTCCTGGCCTGCTGATGATCCCATGGAGATAGGGTCTGCTGAGGAAGACAGAGTGGGAGTTATCACAGAGTAAAGGTGGTCCCAATGCCGGGTATTACTTGGTTATGTGTTAAATTCCGGAGTTCACATTCTAACTGCTTCAGAACCTTGAAGACAGGAGAGGTCAGTTCTGAATGGGGCAGTCTAGAAAAGCCTAACAAAAGAGATTAGATTTGAGCTGGCTTTGGAAGAGTGATAGGATTCCATAAAAATTTGGCTTCCATTTATAAATGTGGGAACATCTTGGAACCTAGCTGCCCTAAAAAAGCATACACTTGTTAACTAATAAGCATTTTTTTGGTCATAGAAACCTCAGGAATATAAAAGTGTGGGCGAGGAAACTTGGAAAACTCCAAACTTGTTCTTTCTCATGAAGTCCCTGTTACATCAGCCAAATAATCTCAGCTAAAAGTTCTTGATACCCAATAATAAATTCTCTTTGTGTAGCAGTCCTAAGAGACAGAGTCTGTTACCATTCCCATTTTACAGATGAGGAAGCTGATGCACAGAGGTTAATAATGCATCCCGAGTTGCACAGTTAGAAAGTAGTGGAGCTGAGATTTGGCAGACTGGCTCCATAGCTTATGCCCTTATCCTGTATGTTCCACCACTTTTCCAAATGTTGGTTTTCTCATCTATAAAATGGAAATAATAATACCTGCCTACTCTATCTCACAGTTGTGTAAGGATCAGATGAGATAAGACATATGAAAGTGCCTCAAGAAGGCCATGAACAGACTAAAGACATGGTCATAGTCATCCATGTTTAAATGCCAATGGAAGGAAATGCAGCAATTTCTTGTTATTCTGTTTACAGCTCTCATTCTGCCTCCTGACATCTGGATGATGGATTTCTTGCAAGCCTATGTTTCTTCCCAACTGTAGCATGGAAAATTTTTTTCACACACCACATCCCAACTCAAACCTTAACTTGCCAACATCATGATGTCTCCCATTTGAAACGGCCTCCTTTGGAAACATTATCTCCTTTGGATAAGTGTGTAGTCTTTCTGATGACCTCCCTCTTTAAAATATACCTGGGATAAAGCCGGGGATGGTGGCTCATGCCTGTAATCCCAGAACTTTGGGAGGCTGAGGTGGGCGGATCACGAGGTCAGGAGATCGAGACCATCCTGGTCAACACGGTGAAACCCCGTCTCTACTAAAAATATAAAAATATAAAAGTATAAAAGTTAGCTGGTCGTGGTGGTGGGTGCCTGTAATCCCGGCTACTCGAGAGGCTGAGGCGGGAGAATCTCTTGAACCAGGGAGTCAGAAGTTGCAGTGAGCCGAGATCACGCCATTGCACTTCAGCCTGGAGACAGAGCAAGACTCTGTCTCAAAAATAAAATTAAATGTACCTGGGATTTGTTTGATCAGGTATGGTAAGGTGACTGGCTCGGAGACAATTGCCTTGAAAGAATAGCTTATTACACTTCCCCAGAGGAGGAGGGATGCCATGTCATGCAGGGCCCAGTGGGGAAGCACCAGGGTTGGTAAACGGGCAGAAGGAGTGAGATAAAAGCATGGGCCAGAGTCTTTATTGTGTTTTTTGCACACAATAAATATATATGCTGGGAGGATATGATGAGCACATTTAGGACTGGATAGTAGGCTGAGGCTGGCAGATCACCTGAGGTCAGGAATTTGAGAACAGCCCGGCCAACATGGTGAAACCCCCTCTCTACTAAAAATACAAAAAAATTAGCCAGGTGTGGTGGCAGGCACCTGTAGTCCCAGCTACTTGGGCGGCTGAGGCAGGAGAATTGCTTGAACCCAGAAGGCGGAGGTTGCAGTGAGCCAAGACTGCACCATTGCACTCCAGCCTGGGCAACAAGAATGAAACTCTGTCTCAAAAAATAATAATAATAGTAAACAAATAAAATAAAAACAAATAATATAGTTTCCTTCCCCCAACTCCTCTACAAGATGATATCTGGGAATATAGATGATTCTAGATTCATGAGTGTTCTCTACACCCTTAGTGGTCTGTTGCTGATTGTCTGCTCTGGACAGGCCCCTAAGCAGATGCATACACAGATCCCTGAGTGGATGCATGGACGAGCTCCTAAGCTGATGCAGGGTCAGATCCCAGAAAGAAGATGCATGGACAGGCCCCTAAGCTGATGCAGGGTCAGATCCCTGAGCAGATGGATGGACAGGTCCCTAAACAGATGAATAGACAGATCCCTGAGCAGATGCACGGACAGGCCTCCAAGCTGATGCAGGGTCAGATGCCAGAGAGGAGATGCATGGACAGGCCCCTAAGCAGATGAATAGACAGATCCCTGAGCAGATGCATGGACAGGCCCCTAAGCTGATGCAGGGTCAGATGCCAGAGCAGATGCATGGACAGGCCCCTAAGCTGATACACAGTCAGATCCCTGAACAGATGCATATTCAGAGTTCTGAGCAGATGCATGGACAGGCCCCTAAGCTGATGCAGGGTCAGATCCCAGAGAGGAGATGCATGGACAGGCCCCTAAGCAGATGAATAGACAGATCCCTGAGCAGATGCATGGACAGGCCCCTAAGCTGATGCAGGGTCAGATGCCGGAGCAGATGCATGGACAGGCCCCTAAGCAGATGAATAGAGAGATTCCTGAGCAGATGCATGGATAGACCCCTAAGCTGATACACAGTCAGATCCCTGAACAGATGCATATACAGATGCCTGAGCAGACGCATGGACAGGCCCCGAAGCTGATGCATGCAGAGGGGCAGCTGGCCCCATTGGGTCTTCTAGAGCATCTGCTGGCACACATTTGAAGTCTCTAGACCAGCCATTTGCCTCTGGCTGTGGAGGCCCCAAATGTGGTGGCTTTTGTCTGAATTCCAGCCTCTATCAGAGACTATGGAAAATCTCTATGCTCTGCGTCAATCAAGTGTGCCAAGCAGAGATGATGGAGAAAGAATATATTGGTTTGATATTTCAGAGTATTATTTGCCTTTGGGTCCCCCCTTCAGGTGTGTGTGTACTCAAAGGCAGGCATATGCAGTCAGAAAGGGTGAACTGGGTTTACTTCATGAGGATCAAATGACTTATTGCCTTGATTTGCAAAAGGAAGGTACTAACATGGATATTAGTTGTGAAAAGACATCATCTAAAGCTTCTGGAGAGATGACTGCCAAAAAGAACGAGAAGATACATTACCTGAGATGGTTTTTAATAGAGCAAGGTATTAATTTGGTCCAACTGAAGTTCTCAAAGTCAAAATGAAATTATAGCCAGGCCACATTGATTGGCCCCTAGCCAAATCCACACCTCGGAAGGAACCCTGCTGTTCCAGAAGACAGCAGTTTGCTAAGGTCACCTGTTTCAGTAGAAAGCAGGAAAAGGATGTGGTAGCAGCATATCAGAACCTCATCTTACGAGCTTCAGGTTTAAATCCCTGACAGGGAAGAAAGTATATTTATTGTTGTTGCAGCTGTTAACATATTTTAAAAAGAAATAAATGGAAAGGGAATGATTTATCTTCTGTTTACAGCTTGTGAAATGGACTTCTGTTTTTACTGACCTCCTCAGCTTTCATTCCCTCTCCATTTCCTCTTGAACCCTCACCCTCCGTCGAGCACATCCTCAGAGACACTGGAAATGGAGGTGTCCAATTCTTCCTGGCCAAGGTGGCGGCGGCAGGGGCAGTGTAGGCAGACTCTCCTTTATCCATGCTGTAGATAAAAATACTGCAGGGAGAGGGATGCAGAGAGCTGGGGTGGGAGTATAATTTCAAAGATGGTGGTCAAGAAGGGCCTCACTGAGATTTAGGATTTACCTGAGGCTCTTCCCTAAAATAAATATTGCTCTACCCACAATCTTCCTCATCTCAGTCTATGGTTTCACCACCCTTTCAGTTATGTTAGTGAAAAAGTAAACAAATAAAAATGAACAACATGGAATAATCACTCCCATTCTCTCACATCCCACATCGAATCAGTCATCATTACATCCTGTTTACCTTCTAAATAGATTCAGCATCAGACCATCCCTTCCCTGCACAGCTATCAGACTGACCAAAGCCCCCACTTCTAAACGGTCTCTCTGCTCCTGCCCTTACATCCTGTCATCTATTCTCAGCACCACAGCCAGAGGAACCTCTACAGGTAGAAGTCAGTTGATGTCACTCTTTTCAAAACCTTCTAAAGCTCCCCATCTCACTCAGAGAGAAAGCAGTCTTTATCATGACCTGCAAAACCCTAACTGATCTGGCTTCCTATTCAATTACTTCTACGACCACATTTTCGGTTATGTTCCCCTTTGCTCATTCTTCTCAGCTGCCTGGCCTTCTGTTAATCCTCAATGTCCCTGTGCAATCTTATGTCCCAGGGCCTTTGCACATGCTGTTCATAGTTTCAGATATTGAATGGCTCACCCATTCAATTCCTTGAAGCCTGTGTGTTTTCTCTGGACTTCTTCAGCCGTGTGGGCACAGGCAGAGTAGGCAGAGAGCTGAGGTTGACCATGGGAGTTAAACTGGATAAAGAGAGCAGTGAGGAGAAGAGGGGCTGAGAGACAGTTAAAAGGCAGTAGAATGGATGAATTATCA
The DNA here is from genome assembly GCF_037993035.2 of Macaca fascicularis. Taxonomy (NCBI): domain Eukaryota; kingdom Metazoa; phylum Chordata; class Mammalia; order Primates; family Cercopithecidae; genus Macaca; species Macaca fascicularis. The sequence continues at coordinate 63,141,142 of NC_088376.1, read as the reverse complement.
GCTCAGTGAGGTACTGGAAAGAATGAGATGTGTTGGGGCTCAGATTGTGATACCCCTAAGTATGGCACCTTAGCATGCTGAGTATTTTGAACTGAAAGAGACTGTAGCGCTTCAGCAGCAAGGTCCCTCTGCCCTTCTCCTGCCCTCCTGTGTCTCACCCCTCTCTCTCTCCCTAATTGAGTCGTAGAAACCAGAACTCCTGTTCTCTAAAGCTGACCATAGCAACTAGAATCCCTATCTCCAAAATCAAGCCATACGACCTAAAAGGTGTATACTTGCAGCCTGCAGCTCAGCCGTTTGCCTCTGACTGTGAAGGCCCCAAGTGGTGTGGCTTTTGTCCCAATTCCAGCCTCTACCAGAGACTATGGAAAACCTTTATGCTCTGTGTCAACCAAGTGTGCTATGCAGAGGTGATGGAGAATAAGAATATATTGGTCACTCTCTCCCTTCTCCCTTGAAGACCTTCATGTAAGAAGTATTCTGTCCTACTCCATAGAGGAGGAAATGCTACACAGAGAGACCAAGAATCTGAACACACAGGCCTTGCTGGGTTTTCCTCTCAGTCTATTACCGTTAGATCATACCTTTTTGTCTCATCACACTTTTACATGGCTATCCATTCTTCATAGAATCTAAGCTTAAAAACAGAATGTTTTTCCTGGGTCTTTGAGTCTTCATTTCTGAAGTGTCCTTTGTCACATAAAAATGTGATTAAATAAGTTTGTTATGCATTTCTCTTGATAACCTGTCTTTTGTTATAGCAGCGTTGGCCATGTCCCTTATGATGAGTGAGGAAAGGTATCACTCCTTACTGCCCCTACAGATAGAAAGATAGGAGATGGTGTTGGAGGACAGAATGCTTGGGATTAAGATTAGGGAGAGGTTGTTGTTGAAAATGCAAAATTGGGATATGACTCTGAAAGTGAGTAGCTGAGGTCAGGTTGGGAACAGGATCCTGGAAGAGAAGACAGGAACTGAGAAGCCAAGAGTTTGAGAGGATCATCTTTGTGGATGTTGAAATCCCCAAGAATTAAGGCAAGAGTAGGGTTGGAGAGAGTGATAGCGAGCTAGCAGCTAGAATCACCTGGTGGGGTGTGTTCCAAGAGCTGGGGAAAACTGCAAGCAGTAGAGGTGTGGAAGGGCCTGCCAGAAGACCTGAGATTCAAAGATGCTGGAGGGTGCAGCAAGTCAGAAAGGAGATGAGGCCAGAGGATCTCCCACTCCCAGCCTCAGGGCCAGTGGCGTGAGGCCTGGTGGGGGCTGTAGGGGAGCTGTTAGAGCAGGAAGGCAAGGACTGCATTTACAGAAGAGGCTGGGGATAGAGAGAGTTTTGCTGATGACTGTGAGTTTCCAGGGGATGGCTTTGGGAGTTTGGGAATGGTGAGGAAAAGGTCAGGAAGGGATGTGATTTTGAGGTTCAGAGTGTGGGAAAGGGAGGTGATCTGAGTCCTAGGATAAAAGGCAAAATGAGATGAGTAACAGTGGTAAAACCCAAATTCCTTCTGCAGCTGCCGTGACTCAGCAAATCAACTAGTCGCCGGTTATTATGAGCAAAAATAACATTCAAAAGTATAAAAGAAATACATGCTCCTGGAAGAAAAATCCAAATAATTTAGAGAGGCATACATTGGAAAATGAAAATCCACCTCTCCCTCCCAGTCCTACACCCAGAAGTAACCACTGTTAACAGTTTCTTGGGTATCCTTGCATCCATTTTTTATGCATGTACAAGCAAAAACAGTAGGTTTTTTATGGAATAATTTTATACAGCTTGGTCTTATCCATTAAAAATACACTTGCTGTACTTTGTCATACATATATAAATTCCTCCATTCTGCTGCATAGTATTTTCTTATATACAATATATTTCCCCAGTCTTCTGTTGTTGGCCATGTATGTGATTTCCAATTTTTTGCCTTACAAACAGTGCTTCAGGGAACACTGTTGAGAATAAATCTTTATTTTATTTCTCATTTTATTTATTTGTGCTCACTGGTTAATATTCATATTGTTACAACTATTAACCAATGAGCACATATATACATATACAGTGTTACATATTGTTGATATTGTTGCATTGTAACATATTCATCCTGACAAAATAAGAAAACATTTCTAACATTAAAAGTACAGGACAGATATAATACATAACTACACACACACTACTGGGATTGAATATGTGTTAATGTTTTACCATAATTGCTTTAAGTCTTTAACTTTACTAGGTGTGGCTACCTTGCTTTTCCAGGCAGTTGTACTAATGTATGGTCCCACCAGCAATTATAAGTGTTCACATTTTCCCACATCTCTGACAACACATAATGTTGTTAAGCTTTTGTTTTGCCAGGCTGCTGGGTAGAGAAAATCATACTGCATTACTTCAGTTTCATTCTCCTGTTTCAAAAACTATTCAAATGTTTCTTGGCCATTTGAGTTTCCACCTTTATGAATAATCTGTCCTTCACATTTTCCTGGTTCTTCCTGGCAATATGCTCTTCCAAAAGGATACAGGATTAGTTTGCCAAGTTCTATGAAAAACCATTGTTTTAGCTATAGCTCTTTGCATATTTTTCCATTTGTTTTAGTTATGTCAGCAGTAGCCTTTTTTTTTTTTTTTTTGAGATGGAGTTTTGCTCTTGTTGCCCAGGCTGGAGTGCAGTGGCACGATCTCAGCTCACCACAACCTCCACCTCCTGGGTTCAAGTGATTCTCCTGCCTCAGTCTCCCAAGTAGCTGGGATTACAGGCATGTGCCAACACGCCCGGCTAATTTTGTATTTTTAGTAGAGATGGGGGTTTCTCCATGTTGGTCAGGCTGGTCTCGAACTCTTGACTTCAGGTGTTCCACCCGCCTCAGCCTCCCAGAGTTCTGGGATTACAGGCGTGAGCCACCGTGCCTGGCCGGTACCCAACTTTTTTGGCACCAGGGACTGGGATGGTTCCAGGATAAAACTGTTCCACCTCAGACTATCAGGCATTAGTTAGATTATCATAAGGAGCGCGTCACCTAGATCCCTTACATATGTAGTTCACAATAGGGTTCATGCTCCTATGAGAATCTAATGCCATTGCTGATCTGATAGGAGGCAGAGCTCAGGCAGTAACGCTCCCTTGCCACTCACCTCCTGCTGTGCAGCCTAGTTCCTAACAGGTCACGGACCAGTACCAGTCCACGGCCTGGGGGCTGGGGACCCCTGCTCTACACCCTTTACTTTGCACAGTCTTTTTAGAGTTGACATTGTATCATTTTGTGTGTAAATATTGTTAAAAAGAAATATAAAAATTTTACAGTCATAGAAGTCTATTTACTCCCCTCCATGCTTTTGCACTAGTTCCTATATGTAACACATATAAACCCATAAATGTTATAATTTTTGCTTGAAGTATTACTGTGTATTTTTAAGGAACTAAGAGGAAAAAGTAGTCATTTATATATATCCACATCTAGTTACTATTTCATTGCTTTTTTTTTTTTTTTTTTTTTTTTGAGGCAGAATCTTACTTTCTTGCCCAGGTTAAAGTACAGTGGTGTGATCACAGCTCACCGTAACCTGGAGCTATTGGGCACAAATGATCCTCCAACCTCAGCCTCCTGAGTAGTTGGGGCTACAAACACATGCTACCACATCTAGCTAACCTGTTACTTACTTACTTACTTACTTATTTTTGAGAGAGTCTTGATCTGTCGCCCAGGTTGGAGTGCAATGGCATGATCTCAGCTCACTGCAATCTTCACCTCCTAGGTTCAAGAGATTTTCATATTTTTAATAGAGGTGGGGTTTTGCCATTTTGGCCAGGCTGGTCTTGAATTCCTGGCTTCAAGTGATCCTCCTGCCTTTGCCTCCTAAAGTGCTAAGATTACAGGCGTGAGCCACCTCGCCCAGCCTAACTTTTTTTTCTTTAGATATGGAGTCTTGCTATATTGCCCAGACTGGTCTTGAATTCTTGGCGTCAAGTGGTCCTCTCACCTCAGCCTCCCAAAGTACTGGGATTACAGGCATTAGCTACCGTGTCTGGCCTTTATTTCATTGTGCTTTATTCCTTCCTAGAGATTCTCATTTCCATCTGGTACCATTTTCCTTTAGTTAGAAGAAATTCCTTTAGCCTTTCTTGTAGTGCAAGTCTACTGGGGACAAATTATCTTGTGTGTTTTGTTTTTTTAACCTGAAACTATATTTTGCTTTCTTTCTTGGAGGATATTTTTCTTGGATGTAGAATTCTAGGTTGATAGGTTTCATTTTTTCAACACTCTAAAAGTATTTTCCACTGTCTTCTGGACCTCGTAAGTTACTTTTCAAATCATCAGGAACTTTACCCATTGTTCTCCTGTAATGTGCTGCTTTTATATTTGGTTTTCAGCAGTTTCACCATGATGTGCCTAGGTGTGGTTTTCTTCATATTTATATTGTATGGGATTTACTGAAATAATTGAATCTGTTAATTTATGTTTTTCACCAAATCAGGAACTTTTTCATCCATCGTATCTTCAAATAATTTTCTGCCTCAGTCTCACCTTTCCTTTTGGGACTCCCAGGGCATGTTTCTTTAACTTTTTGATATTGTCCTTTAGAGCCCTAAGAGTTTGTTAATTTTCTGCATTTTTTTTCTGTTCTTAAGATTGGATGATTTCTATTGATTTATATCCAAGTTAATTGACTTTTTATCGTCATCAGTATTCTGCTGTAGAATTTTAATTTTAATTTAAACTTTTATTTCTGCTTGTGATTTTTAAATGTCAGAATATTATTGTGTTTGAATTTTCAGTGATTCTTTTTGAAGTTTTTATTACTCTGTTGGGTTTTTTTTCCCATTTATTGGGAAGATATACCCTTCTATTTTGTTGAGCATAATTAATATAGATGCTTTAGATGCTTTAAAATCCTTGTCTGTTAATGCCAAACTTTGGATAACACTGGGATTGGTCTCCATTGATTGTCTTTTCTCCTGACACTAGATCACATCTTTTTCTTTTCTGCTCTTCATACGTCAAATCTTGAATTGTGTCTTGTACGTTGTGATATGTTGTGTAAATTCTGACATTTGTTATATCCTTCCAAACTTTTGCTGTTTTTGTGTTTGGAGGCAAGTAACTAGATTGGACTCAAGCTGCAAACCATCTTTTGCTTGGCAGCTCAAGTTTCAGTTCAATTCTGTCTTTCTGTGAGTTGCCCTGAGTCTGCCCCATGAATGCTGAGAATTGGATATAAAATAGGCTCAGGATCTGGGGGTTCCCCTACTCAGATTCTTTCCTTTCTGGGATTCTCCCTTCATTTTCTAGTGTATGCAGCTGCTCGAAACTCTTTCCTCTGGTTTTCCAGCCCACAAAAACTATGCTTTTTTCTATCATACTTTTAGTACTCTGTGTAACACTGACCTCAGGCTAAAAGCATTAAAAAAAGGTAAATCACATTTTATTATTTCCTTCTTTTATAACTTCCTTTCAGAATAGATTAACTCTCTTGTTCACTGTTCAGTGTCTTCAGATCATTCTGTGTGGGTGTCCACATATGTATTACGTGTGATATTTTCTCCAGAGGTTATAGTTGCCTGTGGAAGTCATATCCAGGGAAAGCTTACTTGTTTACTTGGGCACACTGGAAGCAGAAGCATTCATTCTTTTTTTTTTTTTTTTTTTTTTTTTGCATCTTTAAAATTAGAATATGGTGGAACATCTTTTTATGTGTTTGTTTATATTTGCATTCCTTTATAAAATCAATTATCTGTTCATGTCCTTTGGCTATTTTTTCATTGTTTTTTTTCCTTTGGTCTTTTGATGTGTAGAAGCTCACAATTACCTTTCCCAGATTGTTATTTTCTTTTGACTGTTCACTTTTAACTATTAGGAAGCTTAAATTTTTTATGTAGTCAAATTTATGAATCTTGCCTTTAATGATTTCTGGAGTTTTGGGTCATGCTTAGAAAACTTTTCTCCACCAAATACTAAAATAACTACTTTTAAATATTTTAACACTCACCTATTTAATCTATTTATAATTTGTCTTAGTGTAAGTATTTAGAAACTGAACCAGCTTATTTTTCCAAATATGTAACTAATTATGCCAATTTGATTTATTAGATAATTTATCTTTTCCTCACTGATTTTATACTGCCAACTATTTTACTTTTATATTTCTATTATCTTCCTGCATTTTCTCTTAAAATTTATATTTCTGACTCTTTTCATCAGTGTATATTCTACTTCTTGCTTTTTTTTTTGATGGCGTTTCATTCTTGTTGCCCAGGCTGGAGTGAGTGGTACGATCTCGGCTCATTGCAGCCTCTGCTTCCCGGTTTCAAACAATTCTCCTGCCTCAGCCTCCTGAGTAGCTGGGATTATAGGTGCACACCACCACGCCTGGCTAATTTCTGTACTTTTAGTAGAGACGGAGTTTTGACATGTTGGCCAGTCTGGTCTCGAACTCCTGACCTCAGGTGATCCACCCGCCTCAGCCTCCTAAAACGCTGGGATTACAGGCGTGAGCCACCGTGCCTGGCCCTCTTGCTCCTTTTAGGATGGCTTTCATTTTTGTAACGTTTATATCTTTATTTTCTTTTTATTGTCCTAAGACTCTGCCATCTCACTCTTCAACGATTTTGTCATCTTATATGATCTTATTTGATCTCTCGAATTTCTTCTTTGAGTTTTATTTCTTTCAGAGTTCATATCTATTCCAGTTTCTTTGAGGGCATAAAGAAGCATTTGTCTGACATTTTCTTCTGTTTCTGAAGTGATTCTTCTCCTGTTTCTGAAGTGATTCTTCTTCTGCTGTGAACCATTAATCTGTGTTTTGCTTATTCTTTTCCTTCCCCCAGCTTCTGCCAGTTTTGAACCACATTAATTTATCTGACATTACATCCCAAGTTGCACTGATGCAGGATATAATATAAGGGGTGAGAGTGTAGACCCTGGAGCTGTAAAGGCTGGGATAAAATCCCAGCTCCACCACTTACCAGTTCTGTGACATTGGACAACTGAGTTGGTGTCATATTATCTGTCTTACAGGGCTGTTGTTAGGATTAAAATGTTTAATACAGTGTGTGGTACATAGTACTCAATAAATACTAGGGAAAGATAATTCTGGTTATTATTTTAGCAAGAAAGCTATAATACTTATATAATTTTGGTGTTATCTAATTAATATATGGACACAAGAATGCTAATTTAGTTTTACTTTTTGGTTAATCCAAAAAAATTACAAAATAGATTATTTGTGATATTTGTTATTATCCACCAATAAAGAACTATCCCCATCTGCTGGCCACACTCAAGAATTAAAAATCAAAAGCTGTTCAAATACGGTTGTTGGAATATTTCATTGTGTAGCCACTGTGACTTGGAGCTGTCTTTGTAGCAAACAGCCTCTCTCTCTCTCACCTACACAGTCAAACAGATTAGCATCTTGTCACACAGTGCTGGGTAATTGTTGATACACTTATTTAGTTGGAGGCAAACATTTATTTTCATTTGGGAATTTAGATTTGTCTTAGGTACAGGCTATATAGGTTTCCCTTCTTGCTTAGCTTGGCTATTTCATAGGTTTAGCTTTCCAAATCTTGAATCTTTGTCCCAAGAAAGGAATTTCCCCTAATGTCTTTTTTATTTTTTCCCTTCTTAAGACTCACTGCAGTTAACACACAGAATATTCCTAACTACCATCAGTGTTTCACTGAAAAAAAAAAATCTCTTAACTGGTCATTCTCTCTCTCTCTCTCTTTTATGAAGATGTAAGAATTGCTGATAAATGAACTGTTGGGGAGAGTTCTATTTAAGTTCTACCTGCAGTCATTTCAGACTGAATAATGAAGGTCAATAGGTCTTGACCTTTGAGTTTTGACCTTTCTGAGATCCATACATTTCATCAGAGCTTTCTTTGGGGTACAGAAAAGTGGCAATCCAGACCTGGCTCTTTGGGGAACTTCCATTGCTGTGGGTCGCAGGGATTGGCTCAGGGCAGTGACTCAGGTCGGTGTAGCAGGAGGGAAAGTTGAAGCAGCACCAGCTGTGGATGCTGAGAAAGACCCCAGACCTGCCTGTGGCATTTCTGCATAATTGGTGTCAGCCTGTTTGCTCTTCTGGCCTTCTTGTTACCAGGCAACAGTGGGCCTATTCTGAGCTGACTGAGAGGTTGCTACCCTCCTCTGCCTTCCACCTTCACATTCATCGTGGCCTCCTCGCTGTGTGCCTGCTCCCAATGGCCTCCAGCTCTTTCTCTATCTGGATTCCCAGGGATTCTTTCCTGAGCCCAGCCAGAAGACAAAGGGACTCTCTTACTCTTTATTCCAAAGGATACACCTCTTACTACTTCACTTTCACTCCCTACCCCATACACAGCCTTCTGATGCTACTGCAAACCCTTTCCACCATCTTCTCTCCAACTCCTCCCAAGCCCATCTGCTGTTCCTTCACCAACTCTCTGCATCTCTTCCCACTCTGCCCCAGCCTCTATGCCTTCCCAACCGCTCTCCTGGTCCCTCACTCTACCTTCACAGGGCCTTTCTTTTCTGCACTTTTGTAATGTCTTAGGCTGTTTTGTGCCTACCGATGACACACCCTAGTTTTTTACTACTTTTTTTCCCTCCGTGTTCCTGTGACACCTCATTTGCTTCTCAGATAACCCCTCAACACAGCATCCTATCATTTTTGTGTCTGGATCCTTCTAGTCCAGACTCAGGCCTCACAGATATCAGGGACTGTCTTCTTCCTGGTTGTATCCTCACTTCTAAGAACAGCCCCTGGCATACAGTAGACCCTTTTTATTGAGCAAATGAATATTTCTGTCATTCCAAATCTTCATTTGTTGATTAAATTTCTCTGATGTTTATTTTCTCTGATTTTATTGTCCAAGTTTTAAAATAACTTTCATTTTGAAGTACTTTTAGACTTTTTAAAAACTTACAAAAATACTGCAAGAAATTCCCATACACTCTTCAGCCAGATTCCCCACATGTTAACATCTAAAATATCTACAGTATGATGATCAAAACCAGGAAGTTAACACTGATGCAATACTATTAACATCTCTAGATATTACTCAAATTTTCTCAATTTTCCCATTAATGTCCTTTTTCTGACCCAGGATGCAAATCCAGGGTCACACATAGTATTCAGTTTCCACACCTCCTTAATCCCCTTTAATCTGGTACAGTTCCTTCATTTTTCTTTGTCTTTCATGATCTTCTAACTTTTGAAGGATACTTGCCTTGCCAATCATTTTGTAGACTGTCTCTCAAATTCATTTTGTGTAATGTTTTCTTATTATAATAATCAAGTTTTACATTTTTTCCCAGGAATCTCCTTCACAGTGCATCATATCAGAGGGTATATGATGTCTATTTGTCTTATTACTGATGATATTAATGTTGATCTCTTGGGTAAAGTGGTTCTAGCAGTTTTCTTCAATCTGAAAGCATTATTTTTCCTTTGTAATTAACAAGTATCATGCAGGAATATGTAACTATACTGGTTCTCATCATACCACTGACTTTAGTATCCTTTGATGATTCCGTATTGCGTGATTATTATTATGGTGTTTTCCAAATGGTGGTTTTCTATTTCCAAGATTTTAAATGGGGCTGGGGAAATGATTTTCCCATGGTGAACTGTCAGGGTCTAATGCCAGGCATGACCCTAAAGCATTCTCTAAATGAGACTTGAGCATTTCAAGTAGCACTCTGGGTCACAGATCTCTGTAAACGACTTCAGTGTATGGACTGCTCCCTTGCTCTTTTCTCCCCCAACCCCCAAATCTCCTATTTGTGGACACAAATAGGCTCTCCTGATGGGATGGTAGTGTTCCTGATGAGACACCAAGAAGGGCTATCACAAGTAAATTGATCATGACTTAATTATTAATTCATGCCCTTAAAGTACATACTGTGGAGATTAATGCTCCTAGCCAAAAGATCCTTGGCTCACATTTTTAGAACCACTGTCTTAAAGGACAGCTGCATAGGCTAAGATCAAGGTAGCATATAATAAACCAAGACTTAATGTCTTTAGGGAATACGCTTCACAATCCATTATGAGCTATGTCATGAAATCAATGACCTTGGGATCTTTTCTAAAACATTCAAGCACAGAGTTAATGAGTTTAGGGAAGGAGTTGGAGGTGGCATGACATTTTAAAATGCTTAAGACACTGGATCCTTGACGGAATGCTTGTTAGATTCTGTTATTTCCTGAAGTATAGGGTATTTATGATCTACAAAAAGTTTCAAATCCATAGACAGTGTCAGAAAAGAAAATCTTTTCTTTTATCATGTTTGCAGTAGCTAGTTTTCAGTGTGACCAAGTCTGGGTTAATTATTCCCTGATTAGGAGGTCAAAGTGGTACAATTCTGAACTGTGTTTAGGGGACTGCAAAGCAGTCCACCAGAATTCCTAGCTGTAGGAGGACTCCTTGGGAAAATCAGGTAAGTGTATACTGGGATTCATAGTCAAGACTGAAATGAAGAAAAAGTAGCCTGCCTTTGACCCTGTGCTGGGATCAGTAGGCTGCTGAGGCAATTGGTGTCACCAAAGCAAGAGAGAATCCAAGTCATGGGCCTGGTTCTAGATTGAGTTTCAGTGCTGGAGGAGTAGCTCAACAACTGCCCTTCACCACATTACCTGCCCAGAAACCTGGGAATTATAGAGATGAATGAAAAAGAACAAAAGGCCTCAGTTTGGCTGAGAAACACGTGACACTTGGGGGACCAATCACTGCCCTGGCTTTCTCCTGTGTGAGAACACTGTAGGCAGAAGCTGAGGATGGTGTGTGCTACAGGGATGTGGCGAGGGCTGGCAGCAGCCCCAGGGTGACAGTTACGAAGGCAAAGAGAGTTCCTGCCATCATTAGAACCCCTGCCTGCGACTCCTCCGACCCATGGCTGGTATAGTCCAAGAAACAATGGTTACCTTCATGAATAAATTAGAAGCAAACATTATTTCCTCTTTTTGTGAAATTCCTTAATGCTGATTATTATATCTTCTGAAATCTATAAGAAAAGGTAGTCTTCCCTTGAGTTGGAACAGAGAAATCTTTATGCTCAAGTGACAGTGCTAAGTGAATTGTTCAAAATCTTTTAGGAATTAAACAGCCTAACTACTCAAAAGCTGTTTGTCATGAGAACCATATTCTCAACAAAGGCCTTCTTTGGAGCCGTAGACTTTGGACTGAGTTTAGCCTTTGGTAACTCATAAATTCTGGTCAGCCGTTGAAGAGGCCCTTTCTGAGGGTAGCTCTGCCCAAAGGGATAGCACTATCTAGGGAGGACTTCTCTCTCTTGTTTCTCAATAGCATCTCAGGGACAAAGATCTCACTTCACAGCTCTGAACTTCAAGATGACAGGCTCCTTTTAAGGCCTGGCTTCATCCAGCTGGATTCTCTGAAAGAATGACCACAGAAAGCACTCAAACATATACATCACCACTGTGCACAATAATTTGAAATAACCAATGCGCAAATGGGACACCAGGCTGGGTACTTGTCATGGGGGAGGAGGACGAAGTTAGGTCCTCGTCTATCACTGAGCAGTGAGCTAGGTGATGCTGAGACATGTTTTGCTTAAGACCTGTGTGAATTCTATCAGTCAGATCCGTCAGTCAACCTGGCCTCTCTTTGGCACAGCTTGATTTGGAAAGACCTTGAAGAGGCCTGAGAGACCCAGGCTGGAGGGAGGGGTAGTGACTGATCCCCTGCCAAGGCTATTTTCATTAGGAATATTAGTATTGTTTCCAGCATAGAAACCATTAGATACACAATAAGCGTCCTTCCTCTCCTAGAATACCCTGGGAACATACCAAAAAGAGAAGATCTGGTAAAATAACCTTTCACTGAATGTATTCATTCATTTAACTAATCACACTGCTGTTCCGCGAATATTTATTGAGTGTCTAGTAAGTGGCAGGCACAGTACCAGGTGCCAGGAATGACAGCAGTGAACAAGACAGACACAGTCCCACAGTCCCTGCCCTTGGGGAATTTGCTTTCTAGATGAGGGAGACATCATCAATACATTAATCAGATATATTGTGGATAACAGTGCTATAAAGGAAATAAGGCGGGTTAATGCAATGGAAATGGTTGGGGTCTAGAGGGCCCCCGATCTGAATGGCACGACAGATCCTGTTGTGCGAACACCTGAGGCATGTGAATTCCAAGCAGTGGGAGTATCCCAGGCACAGCCCGGTGGTAGGACCATGATGGAACTGTGTTTGAAGAGCAGAGAGAAGGCCAGTGGAACAGAGCTCAGAGAGCAGACGTGAGGGGGGCTGGAAGGTGAGGGTGAGATGGTGAATCTAGACAAGACCAGAGAGACAGGGAGAGACTGGATTGTGCAGGGCCTTGCAGGCCACGCGAAGTCTCCTCAAAGAAAACTAGGAAGTTATTCAGGTCAGTCTTTAAAAACTGTCTTCTCTAGGGACCTCTGTTTTATCTGAAGTCCAAGGGAGCAGCAGAAGGAGCAAGGCTCTGCCCCTCCCCCGGAGCCCCCACGTCCAGCTAATATGCCTCCCTCCCCGTTATCAGTTTTGCACAAATTCTGTGTAAGATTAGCCTCTCAAAGGTTTCAAAGTTGTGATAGGTTAAAGATGGACAGAAATTCTTTCACTCCCCCATCAAAAGGTGGAGTTTTTATTTACCCTGCCTTTGAAACTGGGCTGATTCTGTGACTGCTTTAACCAAAGACTGTGGTGGAAGTGATGCTGCACAGCCTTGAAGAGGACTGGCACTTTCCACGCCCTCCTTGACTGATGGGCTCTCAGAGCCTTCACTGCCGTAGACTAAGGTCTATTCTACTGAAGAGGCCATGTAGCAGACAGCCAAGCAACCAGCAGACAAGGAGACCTGCGGCACTGCCCCACGCCCTCCACTGGACCATTCCAGCCAGCCCCCATAGCCCCCATCCATCTGTGCCCTCTCGGCAGATGTGAAGAAGCGTGGGCATTCCGTCTCCAGCAGGCATCATCTGGGGCAGAGACGAGCAGATCCTGGTTGCCTTGCCACGGACCCCAGAACTGTGTTCAACATAAAATGGTTGCTGCTTTAATCCACTTTGCTTAGGGGCAGTTTATTACACAGCAATAGATAACTGAAGGAAAAGTTTAAACAAAGAGGTTGAAAACCACTTCTCCATACTGTTTTCCATAATGGTTGAACTAGTTTACAATCCCACCAACAGTGTAAAAGTGTTCCTATTTCTCCACATCCTCTCCAGCACCTGTTGTTTCCTGACTTTTTAATGATCGCCATTCTAACTGGTGTGAGATGGTATCTCATTGTGGTTTTGATTTGCATTTCTCTGATGGCCAGTGATGATGAGCATTTTTTCATGTGTCTGTTGGCTGTATGAATGTCTTCTTTTGAGAAATGTCTGTTCATATCCTTTGCCCACTTTTTGATGGGGTTGTTTGTTTTTTTCTTGTAAATTTGTTTGAGTTCTTTGTAGGTTCTGGATATTAGCCCTTTGTCAGATGAGTAGATTGCAAAAATTTTCTCCCATTCTGTAGGTTGCCTGTTCACTCTGATGGTAGTTTCTTTTGCTGTGCAGAAGCTCTTTAGTTTAATTAGATCCCATTTGTCAATTTTGGCTTTTGCTGCCGTTGCTTTTGGTGTTTTAGACATGAAGTCTTTGCCCATTATATGGAAAACAGTATGGCGATTCCTCAAGGATCTAGAACTAGATGTACCATATGACCCAGCCATCCCATTACTGGGTATATACCCAAAGGATTATAAATTATGCTGCTATAAAGACACATGCACACGTATGTTTATTGCAGCACTATTCACAATAGCAAAGACTTGGAATCAACCCAAATGTACATCAGTGACAGATTGGATTAAGAAAATGTGGCACATATACACCATGGAATACTATGCAGCCATCAAAAAGGATGAGTTTGTGTCCTTTGTAGGGACATGGATGCAGCTGGAAACCATCATTCTTAGCAAACTATCACAAGAACAGAAAACCAAACACCACATGTTCTCACTCATAGGTGGGAACTGAACAATGAGATCACTTGGACTCAGGAAGGGGAACATCACACACCGGGGCCTATCATGGGGAGGGGGGAGGGGGGAGGGATTGCATTGGGAGTTATACCTGATGTAAATGACGAGTTGATGGGTGCAGCACACCAACATGGCACAAGTATACATATGTAACAAACCTGCACGTTATGCACATGTACCCTACAACTTAAAGTATAATAATAATAAATAAATTAAAAAAAAATAAAATAAAAAAAATAAAAAAAAAGGGCAAATGCATTAAAAAATAAAAATAAAAAAGAAAACCACTTCTCTGAGCAAAATCAATGGTTTTACAAAGACCTCAGAGAACTCTGCTCTCACAGCTGGGAAGGCAGTGGAGTATGATGGAGAGGGCAAGGACTCGAGAGTAAGATGGTCCTGAGGCTGAGTCATGGCATAACCTTGAGATTCTTTGCCGCTTTGTTTCTGAGACACACAGAACGATATGTACTGTGAAGGGTTAATGTGAGACTTAAAATCAGACATGGTGTGTGAAGACCTTGGTACATACTAAGAACTTGACATGTTGTAACTATCGTGTGGTCATCAGGGCCCTTCCAGGGCTCCCAGCCACCTGGGTTAGGAGCCCACCTGGTGGGCCAGGCCCTGTCACTGCCAGAACCCAGGTGAAATCACAGGTGTGGGAAGTGGCAGGAGGAAATCTGTTACCCAGACTTACTGTTGAGTTTCCTTATGTGTTAATGTGTTTCATGAAGACGGTATTTCATAATGTTGAATTAGGATTGAGAATGGTTTTCCCTATTCAATTCTCTTTCAATCCTGATAAAATCTAAGCAAAATTGCTACTACAGCTTTAACATCTCTCTAGCCCTTGATGATCTCTCTTCCCTCCTTCCTTTTTTTTTTTTTTCATTTTGACAGAGAGAGTATAACCTCAGGTTTAGAGTGTTTGGCAGGCAACAGTATATAACTAGACTAATATAGATATCATTTAGTTTTCACTGTATTTGTGTTTTTTTATATTACTAGTTTCCTTTTTTTTTTGGACTTGATATAAAGATTTTCCTGAAAATGAAGGAAGAAAAGTGAGTCAATTTAAAGAAGACTATTAGATAAGAAATACACAGGTACGATGTGACAAAGATTGTGATGAAGGTATGCGGTTGACTGATGCAAATGTTGCTCCGTTGAATAGCCCCCAAGCTTTGTCTATGGGCCTACTTTGGGTTGTCATGTGGGGAAAAGCTGACAAAGCCACTGTGTGTGTGAACTTTCCCTCTGCCTCCTCTGAGGCCCATGCACCCTACAGTCCCCCACAACCCAGAGTGGTCCAGCAGAGGTGACAGGAGAGGGCAGTAGAAGGGAACAACAGCTTCATGCTTAAGATCCTAACACACAGTTGTTAAGACTCTTTCAGCCAGCCCCAGGCATTTGGCCTCTTGGTCTCTAAGTTCTTTTCAGAGCCAGGCTGGCCCATGAGCCATGCACCTGGCCCGGGACTCCTTCCCCGGGCAGTTCTGTCGGCTCAGCTCTCCCTGACCTTCTCCTTGTCTGCAGCTCTTCCCTCCCTAATGCGCTCAGCACTTTTAGCTGTTCTGTGATAGTCTCAAAGGGCGTGGGGATGAGAGCTTTGCTGAAAATGTGCATCTTCTGCAGAAAAGGGCCATGGAACACTTAGAGAGGAAAAGGACAAAAAGATCAAAGTGGTTTTGGAACAGAAGACGGAATGAGGAGCTATAAAATTTGAATGAAGAGGCTGGAAAAAAGAAGCAGGGGAAGGGAAATGGCTTTGTTTGGTAGTTAGAGCTAAGAAAGGAGAAATGATAAGAACAAGGATGGAAGCCCTTTAAACTAAGGGGCTGCTTTAAAACTAAAAATATCAATATGATAGTGATTAAGCTATCACAAACTACTATGGCGTGGATCTCAAGCACTGAAATCAAGTATAGCATTTCCATCTATCTATAATACAGTGTTTCTATGGTCCTTTATCCTCCCAGGTATCTGCTGTTATGTCACCTCCTCCGTGAGGTCTTCCTGGACCACATCATCTGAAATAGCAATCTCCTTTTCTGATCCCTGATCCCACTGTGGTTTTCTTCATCACATCCCTACATGGAATTTTGTTTGATCATGTATTTGTTATTCTATCCCCATTAGATAGTAACTCCATGAAAGCAGGGACTTTGCCCTGTCACTTTCTATCTCCAGTTCCTCTGGCACACAGAAGGGATTCAATTAAAAAAAAAAGTCAGAGGAATGAATTCAAATAGTTAATGTAGGCTGGGCACAGTGGCTCACACCTGTAATCTCAGCAATTTGGGAGGCTGAGGTTAGCGGATCACTTGAGACCAGGAATTTGAGACCAGCCTGGCCAACATGGCAAAATCCTGTCTCTACTAAAAATACAAAAATTAGCCGGGCATGGTGGCATGCACCTGTAGACCCAGCTACTTGAGAGGCTGAGGCAGGAGAATTGCTTGAACCTGGGAGGCGTAGGTTGTAATGAGCCGAGATTGTGCCATTGCACTCCAGTCTGAGCGACAGAGCAAGACTCCATCTCAGAAAACAACAATGACAACGACAAAAAAAAAAAAAAAGTTTTTGTATATAAAGCCCCTAATATTCTATGGAAAATACTAAGAGCAAAAGACAAGTCAGATATGAATTTTGCCCTCAACACATGGTCTAATAATTATGATAATCACTGTACATTTTAGAGGGCTTCTATGTGCTAGGCACTTTATACACATTATGTTATCTTTAATAACTAGTAGCGATGTTCAATGTAAACATATTTAACAAGTATTATAGAAACTGACCTATCAGTACCATGAACTGGCACTCCGACATATTAAATAATATTGCCAAGATCTGAGAACCAGAAAATGACAGGGTCAAAATCTGAATGAAGGTGTGCCTGACTCCAATGTGCATTCTTCTAGGTGTACTACTGCCCTTCTTGGAAATACATGTGAGCACATGTATTGAGACTCACAGTTCTTTGATGCTGGAGAACATTGTTTTATGTGTGTCATAAATAGTTGTCAAAAGACAGATTTTATGTGTGCACAGAAATAGTATCTTTCCAGCATCAGAGAACTGTAAGTCTCATTGAAGAGCTAAGGACTTTGGACCAGTTAGGAGCTGGGGAGCCAGCCAGCTCCTTCTCTCACAGCCATCTTAGCTTCAAGAGGTGCTAGGTTCAATGTCTATACAAAGAGAGATAGGAGAGAAGGGCAAGAGGAGTGGGGGAGAGCTGAGCAAGCAGATAACTTTGAGGAAGTTTATAGAAACTGGGAGAATAGGCAGAGAGAGCCCAGATCCTTGGATAGTTTGCTGGTTCCCACAGGGCTGTGTTCCTCCTCACCTCTTCTAAGTGACCTCCGTCATGAGGGAGTCCAGCCCAAGGAAGCGGCAGCAGGCTGAGCTCTCTAGGATAGGCTTTTCTCAGGCCTGGCAGTGCAATTGGAATTTTCATCCCAGATGATACCTAATAGAAACAGTATCACCACAATCAAGGAGAATTGGAACCTGGCCTTCTCACCGTCTGCAGAGCCTGTGCCTTTGGTAGTAACAGTTAGTGCACACCAAATGTCCATGTGCTCCCTCTGTTTCCCAGCCTTTCTTGCAGTTCACGGGTGGCAGAAGAGATGTGCCACTTTCAGTCTTAATGCCTCTCTTCCGCTGCTATGGCGTTAGAGTCACCTTTTCCAAATTCATAGTTACAAGGTGGCGGTCAGCCTCCTGACTCGTGACCAGCAACCATAACAAACTTGTATTGTGTTAAACCATTGAGCATTCGGGTTTGTCTGTTGCAGAAGCTAGAGTTAATTACCTCAGACTAGTATGTCTCCCTAAATGCGCTCTGCACTTCCTAATGAATCTGTAATGATCACTGCTAACAACAGATGTATCATACACTTTCATATTAACAGTGCTTGACTTAAAATTACATGGGCTTGGCATATGGCACAATTTTATCTGGTCATATGCCAGAGAAAGTAACAATGATGGAATTAAATCTGTGCTTGTGCCTCTACAGTGCTGTGGCACTATACGATAGCTTCCTAAGACATACCTATAGATTTTATACATCATCTGGGTAGGCAGACATTTTTGTATTTAACCTGCTAGGGAGATACTGTTCCCACCATGTTACAGAAGGAGAATGAACCTCAGAAAGGCCAATTAACCTGCCCTCAGTTGCATGGCTACTGAGCAGTGGAACTGGGCTTCTAACCAGGGAGCACTGATTCCAGAGCCCATTCCACAGTGCCATGCTTCCTTGACTGACAAGTTGCCTCTATTTAATTCACAAATAAGACTTGGATATTAACCTCAAAAAGAATAGAAGCCAGATGAGGCAACTAGCTGAACCCAGGTAAGATAGAAGGCAATATTAAAAAACACCAGTGTGAATGAAACAGATTTGAAATACTACAGGTACCCAGATAAGGGGAGAGAGAGAGAGAGAGGAATGCATGAGTGGGAACTCAAGGCTTCCCAAAGCTTAGAGAGCTGAGGGATGCCAAGAAGGATGGAGAAGGTAGGGGCAAGAGGAAGGAGGAATGTGTCCTACATGAGGGAGAGCATCCCTTCAGGGCCTGGGGACAGGGAGGGGGAACCAGCCAGGGGCATCAGGTGACAGGGAGAAAACTGATGTGGCAAAATGAAGGCTTTGTATGGAGATGAGTGGGATGGAGGCCGCAGAACAGGAAGCTGTGGAAAGCCTGGCTGGGGAGTTTGGAGTTGACCCTGAGGCAGGGCAGAGCCGAGAAAGTGAAAATAAAGGAATCAGTTGTTTGGAGGAGACAGTCTAAGAAAGATTTTGCCGAGAAAGTGAAAATAAAGGAATCAGTTGTTTGGAGGAGACAGTCTAAGAAAGATTTTGAGTATGTACTTCTTTTAAAAATGGAATTGATTTGCAGGCAGTTAAAGGTAAAGGGATTTGACTCAGGAAAAATGAAGATCCAGGATGTCAATTTAGAAGATATTCCGTGGTTGCAGTTGGCACCAAAGTGAACCCTGTTTTCCTTCCTGAAGACCAGTCGACCCCTCCAATGACTTACCCTCTCCTAACGTGGAATGGAAAATGACCGAGGATCAACAGCTGTCCTTGGCCTTTATTTCAAATCACTTTATCTCCCTGGCCTCAGTTGCTTCACTTATGAGTTGGCAGCATTGGACCTGGCAGTCTCCGGGTGGTGGCTGGCCATGGTGATGGCAAGCTCTTCATTTATGTCTACCTTGTTCTGCTTCTTTTCATCAAGCCCTTGCTCCCCCTCCTTTTTCCCCCTTTGGAGGGTGTCTTGGGATATATGATCAGATTTCCTCTTTGAGGTCTTTGGTTAGGTGGGAACATAGCGCTCGGGTCCTGACTGCCTATTCTTAGGTTTGGGCCAAAGCTTAGAGTCTCAGGAAATATAGTTCTCTTCAGCTGCAGCCTGTGAGGAATTGCTCCCATGCTGAGATTTGGGAGACCCTAGAAGAGATAAATGTTCAAAAACTACCTCTGTGAGTACACACTGAAATATTTATGGATAAAATGATACAATATCTGGGGGAGTGGGTCATGTATGAATGAAACCAGATTGGCCATGACCTGGTAATTGCTGAAGCTGGGTGATGCTACATGGGGTTTAACTGAACTGTCCTGATGACTTTTGTATATATTTAACATTTTTCCATAATGAAAAGTTGAAAAAGACACAAAAACACACTTTTTTTTTCATGTTGTGGTATTCAGAAAACTGGACAATTGAGTCTCCAGAGAGCACAAGTTGAATACCCACAAGGCAGTATCCATAAAGCACCCCGATATGTGGGACAACAGTAAACTTGATACAGCTAAATAATTGACTGTACATGGTAGGGTGTCTCTGAGCACACTGGCCTTGGATGCCTTGTTGATGGCCTTGGATGCCTTGTTGACCAGAGTATCTCCCTTTATTGTGCGCTATTTTCCTGTCTGACGACTCCACCTTCCACTTCTTTCTCTTTCCATTTCTTCATTGGCAAGTTAACTTTCTCCCATAGGCAGAGGGAGCTTCTCTTTGAGGAACCATAGAGGAAGGATGAGAGAGCCCTCCAAAGCTGCAGTTTTCAATTTTTTTGACCACAACCCAGTGTAAAAGATATATATTTTTATCATCATAGACAACCATAACTAAAATGTAAGTTTCACAAAATAACACCCTTTACCAAATGGGATACATTCTGATATTTTCTCTTCTATTCTAGACTAGTCTATTCTATTCCATATTTTAAAAGACTGTCATGATCCACTAAATGTAAATCACTAATAAATTCAGGATTCCTAATGGGTTGCCACCTGCATTTTAAAAACAAAATTGGTTAGTGGAAAAGAGATGTTGGGCAGGAAACTTACCATTTAACTCATCTGGCCTGGGGTTGAAGTCACAGGCAGCTGGATTTCATTTGCATCTGACAGTGGAGAAGCCCTCCATACTTTGTGTGGGTGTTAAGGTCAGATCTACAGTGCTAGCCAAGGATTGACTAGAGTATTAAATTTCAGCAGATGTGTTAATTGATGTGCTCATCAATAGGGAGAGATCACAAGTCACAGGCTTAAGATGGGAACTTTGTTGAACTGGGCTGTCACATGCCATCTTGTAGTTTTAAGGCAGGAAAAAAAAAACAGGAAAAAAAAAGAAATACCTCTGTTATACACACCACCACTATGACTGTTGCTCAGAGAAGACACCAGGCAACAGGGTAAGGCAGTACCTTCAGAACTAGGTAGATCTGAATTTGGACCCCATAAACTACTAACCATGTGACTTCAGAAAGATTACTTAATCTCTCTGAATCTCAATTTTTCTCATCAGAATAGGAGAATGATAATACTTCATTAAGTGAGAGCATTCTGTATAGCATCTGGCCCAGAACCTGACCTGAGGGCAGACCCTCAAATGTTAACCCCTTCTTCTCCTTGCACAGAGGCTCTTTAAGGTTTCTTTCAAAGGTTGTCAATCTAGTACACTATATGACAAATCTATCACTCTACTTTGCTCAGAGATTTACTGGAGGGGGAAGAGAGCCAGGAGAAAACCCAAACAGAAACAAGTGAAGTGCCAGGAGAGAAGCCACATTTTCAGACTAAGTGACCTAGGCAGAGCCATTCACCAACTTTAGCTCTCCAGTTCTCAGTCATGAAATGAAGATGGGGGAAATCCAGTTCTCAGTCATGAAATGAAGATGGAGGAAATGCTATGTTCTCCAAGAACTCTTGACTCATATTTCCTAAAGATAGTTGGCTTCCTGGGCACCAACTCAGACCCAGTGAATCATAATCATTCTAAGCCAATGTCCAGTAATTTACCAAGTCCTTTCCAGCCTGCTTCCTAACCATATCTCAAGACAGCTCATTCTCTCCTCCCCACCGCCCCTACTTCTGTACCCTTCCCACTCCTGCTTGCCCTTTTCTCCTGTTGACTGCATTCCTGGCTTTCAGACTTGCTTGTTCTTCACCCAGTCTTCACTCTGCAACCAGAGAGACAGTTTTATCATGCAAATACGACACCGAGACTGCTGTCCAAAGCGTCTAGTGATTCCTCTTTCTCCTTAAAATAAAGTCTAAACTCTTAACCTGTCCCCAGGGCTCATCTTGATCTTCTCAACACCAAACCTTGCTCTTTCTTTTTTGATCATCTGTCCCCACCCCTGGACTGTCAAGTCTGGGATAGTGGCAGCAGTGTCTCTCCTGCTGTTGATGTAGGCCCAATGCCCAGGACATGGCCTGATGCAAGTCAGGCACTGAATGAAAAAGCAGTTGCTGAACTCCAACTAATCTTTTTCCATAAAACGATAGCAAGTGACCTATTTTCTGGATAAAATAAATTCCACGTGCTATGGCAAACTGTCTCTTAAAGTCCTTATTGTGTTCTCTGCTGGCTGTGTAGAGACTAAATCAATTGTACTATAATGTCCATTATTTTATATTTTGGTACAAGGATGCTTTCAAGGATTTTTGGGGGGGTTTTGAAGAACAAATATGATTTGGGTGCCGTTTCCATACTCCTCAAATACTCTAAGTGGATAGTGAAGCTGTTCTTTATTTCTAAATCCTCATCTCGCGCAGACATAATGGCCAGAGATTTCCCTTAGCAGGAGGAATGTCACGCATTATGGTTTTCACTTCCATTTAACTGGATTAAGTCTTTGTTGAAGAGCTTTATGCTGATTAGAGATGTCTGAATATGAAGTGCTCCTTGAACAAAAGTTATGGGTAGTCACATCAATTTAATTGAAAAATGTTCCATAATTAAGGCAAAACCACTTCACTTAAATAATTAGCTTGAAGTGGTCATAGTAACAGAGATCATAGATTTGCTTTTATTTCCTCTGTGTCACTGGTGCCTGCCTGACAAAAGAACACTGGTGACATGGTATTCTATAGAAAATTTTGGGCTTAGCAATTTAGGGTTCTGTGCCATATAAGTACTGTCCAACTCTCTTCCTAAGAAGGCACCTAAAGAGGTGTCAAAGTGCAATAATCACCAGATCATGATTTATTCATAAAGTTGAGTAAGCATTCAGAACACAGTGTTCTGGAGAGAATATGGGCGGTTCCACCACACTTAGTAGTGCACACTGGAAGAATTATTTCCAGAGTTTTCTAGAGTAGTGATCTTCCCATCACTACTGATTTAGGATGCTGCAAAATCTTTGGGGTGTCAATTGCAGGTGATTCACTGTAGGCAAAGGATTAGTAAATTATCAGTTAGATATGTGTTCAGAAGCTCATAGCAGAAAACCCAATTTATAATAGCTTAAACAATTTCCCTTTGACATCATCAAATGTCCAGAAGTAGATGGTTATTTGTCTTGGTTCAGCAGGTCCAAGATCCAGGTGTTTTCTCTTTCCATCTGCCGTCTTGTGATGTTGCCTTCACCCTTGGGCTCCTCCCGCCCTGGTCACAAGCTGCAGTACCAGCCATACATCATCAATCCAGGTGACAAGAGGGGAAAAGGCAGGTAAGCCACAGATAGCATCCTTTATCAAGAGAAAACAAGGGTTTCTTAGACCCCTCTACCTTGCTTAGATCTCACTGCATGGCCACTCAGGTCAGGAAATACAGGACAGTGGAGGACAGGAGTTTCATATTTGCTTTAGACCTAGTCTTATTGTAGGATAAATACAATGGACAGCAAAAATTTAAGGATACCCTTAGAATGACCCTGTAAGGCAGATGCACCTGAATGTGTGTACCATGCTAGGGAATCCGGGAGTGGCCAACTCAGAGACTTGCTCCTTTTCTATGAGGAACATCTGAGTGCCTGGCACATCCTATAGAACATGCACTGTGCAGGGTATTGAGGCTCTGGGTTTTGGATTAAATGAAGATTACCAGGCAGAAGTCATTAGGGGAGAGTGTTAAGTGAAAAGGCAATATCAACTGCATGATGTGTGTAGGTGGTTGCAGTTTTCCTGCCCAGCCCATCACCACTGGGCCATGACGTTATTTTGTCCAGCCCATGGCCCCGGACTGTAGGCAGGTAGATATCTTGCCTAGCCCACTGCCACTGGACTCTCTGCTTTGTATGTAAGCCCCTGGATTTAATAAAACCCTATGTCTTGTTTGCTGGCTCTGAGTCTCTTCATCGGCCTCTAGAACCTGGTGTCTCTTCTCTATCAAGGTTAATAGGGGTTCAGCACAACAACTATCAAGACAGGTCTTCCCTTTTATTCCCTCTTTTTAAAAAACAAATATTTCTTTGTAAACTATGCATTCAACAAAGGACGAATCTCCAGAACCTATAAGGAACTTAAACAAATCAGCAAGGAAAAAACAACCTCATTAAAAAGTAGGCAAAGGACATGAACAGACACTTCTCAAGAGAAGACATACACGTGGCCAACAAGCATGAAGAAATGCTCCATTAATATCAGAAAAATGCCTGTTAAAAAACACAATGAGCTATCATCTCACATCAGTCAGAATGGCTATTATGAAAAGGTAAAAAAAATAACAGATGTTGGTGAGAATGTGGTGAAAAGGGAACACTTATACACTGTTGGTGGGAATGTAAGTTCGTTTAGCCCCTCTGGAAAACAATATGGAGATTTCTCAAAGAACTAAAAATAGAACTACCACATGATCCAGCAATCCCACTACTGGGTATCTACCCAAAGGAAAGTAAATCATTTGATCAATAAGACATCTGTACTTGAATGTTTATTGCAGCACTATTTGCAATAGCATTCAGGGAATCAACCTAAGTGTCCATCAATGGTAGCTTGGATAAAGAAAATGTCTGAGGCAGGAGAATGGCTTGAGGTTAGGAGTTCAGGACTGGCCTGGGCAACATAGCGAGACCCCCTGTCTGTATGAAAAAATTAAAAATTAGCTGGGCACGGTGTTATATGCCTGTAGTTCCAGCTACTTGGCAGACTGGGGTGGGAGGATGACTTGAGCCCAAGATATCAAGGCTGTAGTGACCTATGATCACATCAGGCTGGGTGACAGTGGGAGAGAGAAAGAACGAGAAAGAAAGTAAGTAAGAAAGAAAGAGAGAGAGAGAAGGAGAGAAGGAGAGAAAGAGGAAAAGAAAAGAAAGAAAGGAAGAAAAGAAGGAATGAAGAAAGGAAGAAAGCAAGAAAGCAGAAAATATGGTATATATACACTCTGGAATACTATGTAACCATAAAAAAGAATGAAATCATGACCTTTGCAGCAATATGGATGCAACCAGAGACCATTATCCTAACTGAATTAATACAGAAACAGAAAATCAAACACCATATGTTCTCACTTATAAGTGGGAGCTAAACAATGAGTACACTTGGACATGAAGATAGGAACAATGGACACTGGGAACTCCAAAAGGGGAGAAAAAA
Source organism: Macaca fascicularis (assembly GCF_037993035.2). NCBI lineage: Eukaryota > Metazoa > Chordata > Mammalia > Primates > Cercopithecidae > Macaca > Macaca fascicularis. The sequence continues at coordinate 63,116,300 of NC_088376.1, read as the reverse complement.
GGATGGAGGAAGGGAGGGAGAAAAGGGTTGAAAAACTACCTATTGTGTACGATGTTCACTATTTGAGTGATGGGTTTCATGGAAGCTCAAACTCCAGCATTATTCAATACACTAGTGTAACAAACCTGCAAACGTACCCCCTGAATTTATAATTTAAAAAAATTTTTAAATAGAAAACAAATATTTTGTAATATTCTTTTATCCTTAAAGGCAATGAATAAATCATATAACCCATTTAAATTCATAATTTCAAAGTAATGCCCTAACTGTAACATAGGAATTAGAGGAAAGTAGCCCAAGCAGGACCTACCCTCACAAGACCTCTTATCTTGGAGGAGGAGAAGGTGGAGAGATGAGCATCCATGGGGAAGTCAAAGTGGGTGACAGGAGGACTCAAGGCAAGGTGTTAAATCTCAGTCCCACCAGTGTCAGAGCCTGGCACAGGGAGAAGCCGTCCGTGACACTCACTCCCAGCTCCCAGCAGAAGCAGACGGCATCTCCAAATAAGAAGCAGATTCCTAACCAGGGCGGTCATGGCTGAGGAAGGGTTAGATGCCCCAAGAACCTTGGGGTACACAGGAAACTCAGAAAAGAAACATCTGCAAAGCTTCCTCCAGCTGCCAGGCCCCTACTTCCTTCTTGAAACAAGAACTCTAATCTGGAAAAGCAGGATTAGAGAAAATCTAAACCGTTTATGTCAACAGTCCTACGAGATTTGATCAGGGATCCTCACAGTTGTTGCTAGAATCTATCTCACCTTCCAACGTTGGACACATAGAGACCGATCCTTTATATGGAGAAAAACCACTGGACATATTAATAGATATTTTTAAAGACACAAGAGGAGCCTAACCTGAAAAATCAGAACAACAATGTTCCCTTCTGAAAGTACTACTTCAAGCCCATTAGGAAGCCTTAAGCTAGCCCTAATTCGTATCCAATAGGGAGTCAAGGGCACATTGCGCTCAAGACACAGGAGCAGGCAGACAGGAAATGGGGAATGATTGGGGCAGGAAAATTGTTTACATGTTGCAGTGGATTGAATGTGTCCCCCCAAAATCCATATGTTGAGATCCTAACCCCCTCAATATGATAGAAGTGGGAGGTGGGGCGTTTGGGAGGTGACTAGGTCATGAGGTTGGAGCTTGCACGAATGGGATTAGTGTCTATATATAAAGGACATCAGAGAGCTCCCTCACCCTCTTTCTCGAATGTGAGGACATAGCGAGAAGATGGCAGTCAGCAACCCAGAAGAGGGCCCTCATCAGAACCTGACCCTGCTGGCACCCTGATCTCTGCTGGCCTCCAGAACTGTGAGCAATAAATTCCTGTTACTTAAGTGCTATTCAGTCTATGGCATCGTGTTACAACAGCCTGAACTAACTAAGGTACATGTGAAAGACACAATGTCATGGCTGGAAATATAGTGGAGACAGTCAGTGGAGATACAGCTGATGCTAAATAGGGCAAGAAGACAAATCAGACATTTTCCCAGAGTTGAATAGAGGCAAAAATGACATGGAGAAGAGAGAATCCATGATGCACAAGTCCAAGAAATCCAAATCTATAAAACAGGGAGGGACTTCCAAAATGAGAAAACAGGGCAGATGCTGTGATTACATCCAAGTGGAAAGTTACTGTTATTTTCTTCTTCATACTTTTTGCTTTGCTTTCTTCTCCTTCAAATTATCATGGAATGTGCTACTTATAAACTCAGAAAACTACAAACTACAAAAAGCATACAACTCGGACAAGAAAATCTGTATAGAGGCCATATTTTCTCTGCCTTTTGAAAGAGAAAATATTCTTTTTAAATTTTTACTTTTTAGAGACAGGGTCTTCCTCTGTCACCCAGGCCGGAGTGCAGTGGCATGACCATAGCTCACTGCAGTCTCAAACTACTAGGCTAAAGTCATCCTTCCTCTTCAGCCTCCCAAGTAGCTGGGGCTACAGGTGTACACCACCATGCCTGGCTAATATTTTATTTTTTGTAGAGAGGTGGTCTCACTGTGTTGCCAAGGCTGTTCTTGAACTTCTGGCCTTGAGTGACTCTCCCACCTTGGCCCCCCAAAAGTGCTGGGATTACAGGCATGAACCATCGCACCCCACCTGAAAGAGAAAATCTCATAGAACTACGGGAGGATCCCAGGCTAAAGCCCAGAAATTAACACGTATGACTGTAATTTTCAATCAAAGGTGAACATCAGCTGCAAGAGAAATGCCCTGATAGGTTTACTCACTTGCTCCTAGGTCCCTTTCACATCTGGGGAAGGCTGAAGCAGTTTGGCTGACTGTAGTCCTCCTTTTGAGCAGGCCACATGCAACCTCCCTCATCTCATTGACTGGGGCACCCACCATGGATTGGGGCTCCCTCCTCTAGAACCCTCTGGCATAACCACAGTTATTGCCTGCAGTCTGGGGCTAGCATGCTGCTAGTGAGGAAATGGTCAGAGGTTAAATGCCAGAGTGAATCTGTGAGTTTTATGCAATGGAAGCTGCAGACCTTCTGTGCCAGAGAAGCCCTAACTTCGGTGGCTCAGGTCACACTCAGAGTCAAGGGCACCAGATGAGGACTCATTGCAACTCTTACAACTGGAAAAATAGCTCATATCACTGCTCTGTTAATGGTGTCTAAATGAAAGGAAGGGTTTCTCACTGCATGGACTTTGCAGTGGTCCACAGTTTTCTTTTAAGCAGAGTTAGGCAGACATTTAATTTTTTCATGGCCATCAATGAAAACAGCATTCCACTCTTAAGTCATTCATTGCACTTCCCAGGTTAGTATTTGCTCTGTGACACATTGCCCCTTAGAGGAAGCAGAGGCATTGCTCTTTTAAAGTGAATAACATGGACTGTTTTTTTCATACTCAAATGTGAAATGAATGAAACATGTGGCTAACAAGCAATTACAATTTCAGTCTTTCTCTTCAGCATAAACCTTAGGCATATCTTAACAGGATTGAAAATGCCAGCATGTGGTAAATAAAAGAATTCATCATGTCCTCACTCTTAATGATAATTCAGCTGAGTGTAAAATTCTGTCCAACTCATGAGTGGATAAACAAAATGTGGTATGCCCATGAAATGGAATATTATTCACTAATAAAAAGAAATGAAGTACTGATACATGCTGCAACATTGGATGAACCTTGAAAACATTATGTTAAGTGAAAGAAGATAGATCCAAAAGGTCACATAGCATATGATTCAATTTATATGAAATAGCTAAGATTGGCAAATCTATAGACATAGAAAGTAGGATAATGGTTGCCTAGGGTTGACAGTGGGGTGGGGAGATTGAGGAATGGTAGCTAGGGTGTGGGTTATCTTCTTGGGCTAATGAAATATTATAAAATGGGTCAGTGATGGATGCATAACTGCGACTATAATAAAAGCCATTGAATTGAATTATACACTTCAAATGGTTGCATTGTATGTGAATTATATCTCTATAAGCCTGTTTGTTTGTTTTTAAGTAGCCATGGGCAGTCATTCTTTTCTGGGCATGTGCTTATATTTAGGACACTGTTTTTGGTCTCCTCTTTGTGGCCGTAATATTCCGAGCTTGTTTTTAATGCCTTCCTTTCATTGCCCTATTTGAAATCCCCTTTTCGTTTTATTGTACTGAGCTTTTCATTTGCCTTTCAGCTCTGCTTGCTCTCCTAATTTTGGTGAGTCTGTCAACCTCTTCTTTCTCCAGCCCCTGGCAGTCCTATCGATAGGCTTCCTCCATGATCTTGCGTAACAGATGAGACAGACCCACGTTCTCCTCCATAGCAGCTTTTCCTTGGACCATCAGAGGAGCTTGGTTATTTATCGGTACTGTAACTACCTTTTGTGAGTACAGTTCTTTCACAGGGCAGCTTTCTCAGTCACTATTATCCTTGCTTTTCACAGTAATCCTGTGAAGTGAATACAATAAGGGTTATCCTCCTTGTTTTACATGTGAGGAAACTGAGCTCAAAGAGGTTAGCTGGGCTCCAAGTCACACACAGGATCATACAACTCAGATCTTCTATTATTCTTTCCACTGATTCAGGATTTCCCAACATAAAATTCTAGGATTAATCCTTTACTCTAAATAAATTGTTTTCTTTAATCTCTGTTCTTATCTCATGTTTATTGAGCAACTACTATGAGTCAGACACTGCTAGGTGCTGGAGATATGTTTGAGAAAAAAGATAGGGTCCCAGCCCTACAAACTATCAGAGAAAGTAGACATGCATCTCTCCTTACCTTTGCCCAAATAGTATCTCCACCGCCACCCAAGACCCCCACCTCCCATCTCGCACTACCACCCACCATCTGACGTGACTTCTATCTCCTCTCTAAAGGTTAATGTCTAACTTTGAAGGTTCTCCCACCTAGCATAACATACTTTTCTGAGAATACACAATATCCAGGGGTTTTTCTCTACTTTCTCTTGTTGTTACATACAGGTTTTAAGTGAAGGCAACCATGAGCTAAGTGCTGTTCCCTGCCACTTTCAGAAAAAAAGAAATAAATGATCCTCTGAGCCTGAAAGGGCTCAGAGCAGAGATATGCAAAGTCATCTTAAAGAGAGAGAGTGGCTCCCAAGTTTACTGCTGGTAACTTGATTGAATGTACTAAAGTGTCCAAAGAAGGAAACTATCATGAAGAGGGGTTGGTTAGCCAGGGAAATTAGAAAAGGGACAGTCCCTGAAGCAAATGTTACTGGTGCCATTCAAACGTCACTTAGGGAAGGGGGTGCCCAGCCAGCATGCAGGATAGGAATGGCTATTGTAGAAATGGTCCAGTGGCTACCAAAATCTTCTGGGACCAAGCCCCCGATTCATATAACTCCCATCTGTTGCTCTGAAACCATGCTGACCAGATAACCACCAGTTAAACTGGCTTCCCCTGCTTGCCTTTGGGGAAGAAGGAGATGTTCAAGCTGGCATATTATCTGACCTACCCATCAGTTCCTTTCTCTCTGGAAGTTAATAAATGAGCAATGGCTTTGTGCATCAGCATGGGAGTCTTTGGGAGGTGGTTAGGTCATGAGAGTAGATTCCTTATGAATGGAATTAGTACCGTTATAAAAGAGGCCCCAGAAAACTGCCTTGCCCCTTTGATCATGTAAGGACACAGCAAGAAGATGCCATGTGTATTAGTCAGGGTTCTCTAGAGGGAAACAAATATATATATATTTGAAGGCTCTCCCACCTTCAATATATATAAAAATATATATATTTTATATATAGGGAGGGGGAGTTTATTAAGTATTAACTTACATGATCACAAGGTCCCACAATAGGCTGCCTGCAGGCCAAGGAGCAAGGAGAGCCAGTCTGAGTCTCAAAACTGAAGAACTTGGAGTCAAATGTTTGAGGGCAGGAAGCATCCAGCACAGGAGAAAGACGTAGGCTAGGAGGCTAGGCCAGTCTCTCTTTTCACACTTTTCTGCCTGCTTATATTCTAGCTGTGCTGGCAGCTGATTAGATTGTGCCCACCCAGATTAAGGGTGGATCTGCCTTTCCCAGTCCACTGACTCAAATGTTAATCTCCTTTGGCAACACCCTCATAGACACACACAGGATCAATACTTTGTATCCTTCAATCCAGTCAAGTTGACACTCAGTATTAACCATCACACCATATATGGACCCGAAAGCAGTCCCTCAGCAGACACCAAATGTGAAGGTGCCCTGAGCTTGTACTTCCCACCCTCCAGAACTGTGAGAAATAAATTTCTGTTGTTTATAAGTCCATCAGTCTATGGACTGAGACACACGAGTCAGCCTTCAGTCAAATCTAGAACAGATGAAGTGACTTATCTCACTAAAACCTCACAAAAGCTGGTGTTTATCTCACCAAGGCCAATGACAGAACCCTGCACCACCCTAAATCATCAATGAAAATAGCACTTTATGTGGCTGAGTAGGTGATACACCCACTTCCTTCAAACCCTAAACGTAACAACAAATGCTAATTGATTGATGCATTATCCTAGAGGGAAGACTTGAAGAAAACTCAGGCCTGACCCTTGCTTGCCTGAGGCTTAAGCCCTTCCATAATTTTGGTTGCTGTTATTAATGTTGCTCTTGTAGTAAAGCCAAATTATCAAGGCTATGGCATTTGTCAAGGGAAACCTGGGAAGAATGATCATTTGAACAAAAAGGTATTTTTATTTTTATTTTTATTTTTATTTGAGACGAAGTCTATCACTCTGTCACCCAGGCTGGAGTGCAGTGGCGCAATCTCAGCTCACTGCAACCTCCACGTCCTGGGTTCAAGTGATTCTCATGCCTCAGCCTCCTGAGTAGCTGGGACTACAGGCGCACACCACCACACCTGGTAAATTTTTGTATTTTTAGGAGAGACTGGGTTTCACCATGTTGGCCAGGTTGATCTTAAACTCCTCACCTCAGGTGATCGCCCTTCTTGGCCTCTCAAAGTGCTGGATTACAGGAGTGAGCCACCACACTCTGCCAAAAATGCATTTTAAAATATATTTAGTTGTGACTATATTTAATAGACAATATCTTTACTCAGTATTTAATGTAATTTTCAAAAGCTGAATCCATTTTAAAGCTATACAATTTGGAACTTCAACAAGAGTCCATCTGTGGAGGTGGACCATCCACATAAGTCCCTGTGTCATTGCATATGGCTCCACTGTACAGAGGAAGGGTAAATGGCTTGTTTAAACAAATTTTTGTGTGTGTGTGGTGGTGTATCTAAATTTTATTATTTGACCTTGTATGTGTTATAGAAGTTCATTTAAATACTGAAACATCATTTATTGGAAGAAGAAGTAACTATTTTAGTCCATAGAGACTGTCCTGAGTCACCTTGACAAGCAAATTGGCCTCGATGACAGAGCTCTGCACAGATGCAGGAAGGTATACTCTGGTGGCTAGCTGGTAATGATAAATAACGAGTTCCTTACATTAAGGTCTCTTCTAATTTAAGAAAGAAAAATAACATTTGGTGACACAATAATTCAGGGGTATCTGTGTTTTCAGGCACAGACAAAATTGGAAAGATCTGTGAAGATTAAAGGAAATTTTAGAATTTTCTATAATGTACACTGTCTTCTAGGAGGAAAAAATAGTATCAGGTTGAGATAAATTAGCCTAATTCTGTTACCTGAATGTGTTCACTGGTAGATTCTTTCTTCTATTTGTTGACTAATTGAATGTAAATTCCATAAAGGGCATTGGATTCATTTTTCATTTGAATAAAAGGAGCTCAATTTCCTACAAGAATTGGCTTGCTGAGAATTCTTAACACACTGCTAAAAGTGCTCTAAATTTGCAATTCAAACCCCAAGGGATGCCAAGCCTCACGTGATGAACACACACACACATACACACATAGACGCACACATACACACATAGGCACACACACACACACACGACGAGTTAAATTTAAGAATATTTACATCATGAAATAAATTAGTTGTCAGATTATTGTGAATTACAGATCCCCAACAAGAAAGGTAATTCAGAGCTTCCTTTTCCCTCTTAACAAGTAGGTTAGCTTTATGAAGAACATACGAAGAAAATAAACAGTCTAAGGAGTAATCATTACATTTCCAATGGCTGGAAGCTTTTGGCAAAATGAGGAGGAAATTTAAAAACACATCATAATGTGGGAGAAAATTTGTAGTTTTAATTGGGAATGTACTTGAACAAGTAAATTTTAGTTTAGACATCGGTAAACTTGAATTTTAATCTGAAATTAAATCCTTATGGAATTACACTATCACATCCATGGTTTTTTTTTGTTGTTTTTGAGACAGAGTCTTGCTCTGTTGCTCAGGCTGGAGTGCAGTGGCGTGATGTCGGCTCACTGCAACCTCCACCTCCTGGGTTCAAGCGATTCTTCTGCCTCAGTGTCCCAGGTAGCTGGGATTACAGGTGCCTGCCACCATGCCTGGCTAATTTTGAAAATATTTTTAGCACAGATGGGATTTCACCATGTTGGTCAGGCTGTTCTCGAACTCCTGGCCTCCAGTGATCCACCTGCCTTGGCCTCCCAAAATGTTGGCATTACAGGCGTTAGCCACTGCACCCAGCCTCTCCTATGTCATTTAATCATCTATTTTTATGTAGGGTTTACATTACGGCAAAAGAAAAAAAATAGATATGGCTCCTTCATTCTTCCATGACAGCTAAATGAATGTCTTTTTTATTTGAATTCTTTAAAATTTTACTCTAAGTTCCACGATACATGTGCTGAACGTGTAGGTTTGTTACATAGGTATACATGTGCCATGGTGGTTTGCTGCACCTATCAACCCATCATCTAGGTTTTAAGCCCCACATGCATTAGGTATTTGTGCTAATGCTGTCCCTCTCCTTGACCCCCACCCCCCAACACAGGCCCCGGTGTGTGATGTTCCCCTCCCTGTGTTCATGTGCTCTCTTTCTTCAACTCCTACTTTTGAGTGAGAACATGCGGTGTTTGGTTTTCTGTTCCTGTGTTAGTTTGCTGAGAAGTCTCTGTTGGACATACAATTATCTAAGGCCTTCTCCCATGTAAAGGCCTCCCAGTTACCCTCTAGTCAAACAGATGAGTGTCAACTCTACACTGCTTGCTGGGACCTCATGTCATTCCACAGTCCTGTTCTTGTTTCTAGGTGAATCATACAAGTCAGTATACTCAGGGTGAAGAATCTCTGGGTATCATATACAGCAAGTCAGCAGAATCACCAAATTTAGCTTGGCAGGATAATGCATTAGTCTGAACTGTTTCACCCAGTGTCTTAGCCCTAACCTGTAGGGAAGCCAGGTCTTTTAACCTGAGACTTGCTTGGCAACTTGAGCTGCAAATCCTAAGTGCTCCTCTGTAACCTCCTGACATCCATGCCATTTGTCCCATGCCTGGTCTATCTTGAACTCCTAGGTCTTCAGGGTCTCTCCAGCCTGAACCTTTACCTCCATCAGTTCTTGGACTTCTTATTCTAGTTCTTTTGAAGTTTTTGCTCTTCTTGCTCCCTTTTTTCTCAGTCTTCACAAATAAGATCTTGGGACCCATACTATCTGTTAAGATGGGGAAAAGAGAGGCTAGCTGCCTCTGGGCTCAGAAGTGCTAGTGACTGGATCCTTCCTTCCTAGCCTCTCTCCAGAAGAGGGGGAGGAAAGGGTTTGATAGGTGGGTGGGATTTTACCTGTGGAAAAGTAAAGACATTATGAAAGCTAGTGAAGCCTTTTTGGTGAACTTTTAAAATCAAAGAGTTTATCAAAGAATCATGGGAAATTTGACTGGGGAGCTCTGGGTTGGTGTCTCTGATTGGTGGCTCAGGTAGGAAGAAGCCAAGAGCAGACTTTTTAGGCCCTAGGCTCCAGAAATAAAGAGAGCCTCCTGGTTTCCTTCTCAATGGTCTCACCTACTTCCTAAGCCTGGAGGAGGGGCAGGGACTCTGGTAAAACCTGGCCGTAAATCTTCCTGTCGGTTTTGGTTTTCAGGATCCTGACCCATTATATGTGGTGCTAGAGAGCAAGAAATTCTAAGCAGTAAAGACTTCCACCGCCCAATGGTATGGGAGGATATTCATTCTTGTCCTAAAGCCCACTGTGTTTTCCCATCTTGTAATGGGGTGGTCATCTAAATAAAGTTCCACCAAGCATTATGACCTGGCATAGTCCCATTGTCCCAAACCACTGTCACCACCCAAATGTTTGTGTCTTGCCTACAAATGTCAACCAAGTCTGTTGGTCACCTATCCTAGCATGCCACCTGTACTGAGTCCAGCAGAATTCCATAAGAGCCATTTATGTATTTTTTTTTTTTTTGCCACAGGCAGAGGAAAAGCTGGCCCTTGATGTTCCTAAAGCCAGCCCCTGCTATCCACAAGCTCCCTCGAACCCCCTGACCTTCCCAGGAGACCTTATCTTGGACTTGTCACTTCCATTCATTAAGGACAATATAAACTTGAGAGCTGTTGGGAAAGGCTATTTTAGTAGATCCCAAGTTCTGTGTGACCATGGCTATACAAGGCTGTGGGGTGGGGCCTGTCACTTCATTCCAGTTGTTCTCACTAAGCCTCGGCCATTAGAGACTCCTCTAGGAGGAAAGCTGTCTTCTTCTGTGTAGATGCTTCATCTACAAAAAGCACGATCTCATGTTTGTGGGGCCCCTTCTGCACCCTTGAAGTTGTCAAGACACACATGTGAGTCATCTGGGGGCACTCCGTCATGACAACTCTTCACCCAGTTCTCACCTCACTGAGCAGGCAAATTAGTTTTATGTTAGGGTTGATAGCATTTATGCTTCAGTTCCTTTCGATGCATGTATAACTGCTGAGCCACCAGAGATCTAATAGGTACCACATTCCAACACACAAGCTTCCAGAAGACTTAGCAGAAAAGTGCTTACAGACTCTCGAACTCTTCACCTATGTCAAGGGCACATGAAACATTGACGAGAGTAGGGACAGAAAGTTGGTGAAGTGAATTTTTGGAAAGCGTTGTTGGTGCATGAAGAGTCTGATCCCCAATAAAGAGCAAGGACTCCTCCCATCTCAAACCCAATGAAAGGGGCTTCAAGACAACCTTGGGGGAAAGGGGCCTCCCAGAGCTGGGTCATGGCAGTCTGGGGTCAACTTTGAGAAGTGAAACTAAATGTTGAAGAGTGGGCTGGCCAACAGTTTTGGTTGTGAGCAAAGGAGTGAGACCCGGATAGGACCAGATGGCACTCACAGACTTTGTGAACACATGTTTCGTGTGCTCCAAATGTAGGTCACAGCATGAGAGAGAGCTGGGGGCAAACAGAGCTGAGAGGATGTGAAGGTCTGGCTGGATTCCTAGAGGCTGGTATCCGAAGTCAGGTGCCAGCAGATTAGAGATGAATTCACCTGGGGCATGATAGCTGCCAGCTGGATAACCTATGTTCTTGTTTTGGGGAGTCAGGTGGGGGTGAGCACAGCTCTCCAAAGAATCCACAAAATACCCACAGGAGGAAGCCTGCACTTTAAACACCTACCAGACCTAGAAAGCTTGGAGCCAGAAGATGACAGAACAAGTCAATTCAGAACCTTTCTGTGACCCTCTGACCCTGGAGAGATCAGAAGCTACTGCAGCAAAAGGGCGGGGCCAGAAATTAGCAAGGCTGGGGCCAGAGAGACCAGCACAGGCTTTCCTCAAATTGAGGTTTCCTGTCAGCAGCGAGCCCCGGGTGGGCACAGACCCAAGAGGGACAGCTTCAACTTTAAGTCACAGTTGGAGTGTTTAATTTGATCCTGGCCAGATATATTAAGAACAGTATTGATGTGAGAGGGGATTTGTGACTTAAGAAGTGAACAGAGAAGTTGTAAGACCCACCTGATCTTTTATGCAGGGCATGGGGAGAAGGAGTACCAGTGACATTTTAAAGGGACAGTGGCAGGCAAACTTAAGTTGCTATGTGCCAATATTCCAGACGATTCACTTCTTCAATGTGCCTGTAACATATCTTTATAGTTTGCTTCATATAGTCAGCATACATTTATTGATTTATACCCAACACTGAGAACACAAAAGTGAAACATAGTCAGGATTCCTGTCCTTGAGGAATTCATGGTCTTGTCAGGGAAGTGGACATTTTCTCTACAATGAGTCTGAGTCTGAGTCATTTACAACTGTGTCTGCTATAGTGGTCTTGCGTAAGGTTGAATTGAATTGCATAATGCCAAACCCACAGAGCCTCTCTCTCTCTCCAAAGTTCTTTATTTTTTATTTATTTATTTTTTTAGAGATGGGGGTCTCACTGTGTTGTCCAGGCTGGAGTGCAGGGGCCCAGTCATAGCTCACTGTAATCTTGACCTCCGGGGCTCAAGTGGGCCTCCTGCCTCAGCTTTCCAAGTAGCTGGGACTGTAACATATGCCACCATGCCTGGCTAATTTTTTATTTTTATTTTTTGTAGAGACAGGGGCTGGTCTAAAACTCACGGGCTCAAACGAGCCTCCTACCTTGGCCTCCCAAAGTGCTGGGGTTACAGGTATGAGCCTCTGTGTGCCTGACCACTGTCCCCAGAGTTCTAATCTAAGGCACACCAACTCAGGAAAGGTCAGGTGCCTCCCAGCTAGTCATGCCTTAATGCTGTGGCTCATTGTAAGTGGTCCTTGCTATTTGCAGGCGATGCACTCGCCCAGTAGGAGGACACTGTGTCTATGTGTTTCCTCCCAGGTGAAATGCAGGGACCTTGGTCACCACCCACTGAGAGTTATTCCTATGAATTGCAGGTGTGAAAGCTGAGCAGTAGCAATATCTGGACATGGAGAGAGCCACGCTTACTGTCCTGAGAGTCACAGGGATGATAAAGAAAGAGGTTCATGTAGAGCTTTCTTATGCAGCAGAGAGGAGAGAAAAGAGCACTGGGTGTGAGTAAGAAGACTGACCAGAGGAAAGGGATGGAACAGGCCAATGTGTTTGGGACAGTCTCTCCTCTTTACAGACTGAAGTTGTCAGGGGCTCTGCTGAGCTGCCAGGAGTTAGAGCAGCCAATGAAAGCAACAAGCCAAAAATGAGAGTCACAGTCAAGCCCTTAGTCACTTACTGTGATTGTATAAGCAAGAGCTAAGACCAGAGAAAGCGCCAGCTCCCCTGTGTTCCATCTTCCCCGTGGAACAGTGTATCAGTGGAGGCTCAGGTAGATCAGCATGGACGTAAAGGAGTGGAGGATCATCTCACCCCCAAAAGCTCTGGCAGCTTTATGGAGGAGCTGGGGGTGGTGTGCGATAGGGGGCATAGCAGGTAAGGGCTCAGAATGGAGAAGCGCTGAGTCAGAGCAGAGAAAAGTGGCTTGGACGTTCCCTGATAAGGAGCCCTCCAAATGGAGGCACCTGGGCTAGGAATCAGTGATGCATAACAGCGCGGGCAGCTTCCCCATGAGGCCTGCCAGGCTAAGCCTTGTCATTGCTCATAGACAGGCCTGAAAAATCACCCACAGGATTTTGGCCTGGAGGTGGACTTCACAAGAGTGACTTGATGATGCTGCTAACACAGATCTTTATGACAAAAAGCCTGTAGCTTCTACAAAGAGTGAGAAACAGACAGGCTCCTAAGGACTGAGACCTTTCCCCCACTTTTTTTAAAATTAAAAAAAAAAATTGAGACGGAATTTCACCATGATGCCTAGGCTGGTCTTGAACTTGAAGCTCGGGTAATCCATCTGCATTGGCCTCCCAAAGTGCTAGGATTACAGGTGTGAGCCACCACACCAGGCCAGGGCTGAGATCTTAAATCTGAAACACTTTCTTCCCGCAGTGTCACTAGGAAAACGAATCCCCTCTTGGATCTGGCTTTATCCAGGAGGGTTTGGGTCATCCCCTCTATGGGGACTCAGGGAGCCAGGAAAGCCTTTGTGGAAACCTGTGCCTTCCTTCCCTTGACCAGCTCCCCTCCCTCCTGAGGAGCTGAAGTTCCCTGCCCAGTGCTCCAGAGTTCATGCCACCCTGTTGGGGTTACAGGAGGGACACTGAACCCAAGGTAATGCCTGTGTTATATTAAGTGAAGGTGAGGGTCATTTTAATCAAGCAATTGCCAACTCTGGGGATTTCTGGGTTATGGAGTAGGGTTCGGATCTGGAGTCAGAGTGTCAGGTTTAGAATCCCAGCTCTGCATCCTACTGGCCATGTATCTTGGGTTAATTATATAAATTCACTGAGCCTCAGTTTTCTCATCTGTAGAATAAGCATCTCGCCAATACCAGCCTTATGCAGTTGTTAGAGAGAATTAAATGAGTTAATGCACATGAAGTGCCTAGCCTATGCCCAGCACACAATGTGTGTCCAAAGGCAGTCATTGATTTGGGCTTATTTGACTATCTGGGGGAGAGGAGCAGCCGAGACGGAAGAAAAGTTGAGGGTGCAAGTGATGGGCATTTTGCTGCTTCATAGCTCCATGGAGGACGTTACTCTTGAATCTAGAAGCTCAATTCCCAGAGAGAGAAGAACTTTTCCTCAATCAAGGGTAATAGAGTAATTTCAGCTCCCTGCTTGAGTCTTCTTTTTCAAGGTAAAGAGTTGTGCCATAGAGTGCTGTATGATAAACACACATGGTAGCAATAACTTAAGCATACCCTGATAATGACCCTGTAGGGCAGGTGCACCAGAGTGTATGTTCCCAGCTAGGGAATCCTGGAGTGGCCAACCTGGAGATTCATTCCTTGTCCATGAGGAGCATCTGGGCCTGCAGCCCATCCCATGGAACATGGGCCTTACAGGGGATCAAGGCCCCGAGCTTTGGCTTGAATGAAGGTTGCCAGGTGGAGATTGTTAGGGAAGCAGTGCTAAGTGAAAACGCTACATAAACTGCATGCCTTTTGCAGTTGGGTTCTTCTGCCCAGCTCACTGTCACTGGACTCTCTGCCCTGTATGTAAGTTCCCAGTAAAAGTCTATACCTCATTTGCTGGCTCTGGGTCTCTTCTTTAGCCCCCTGAAACTGGTGCCTTTCCCACTGGAGTTGATTGGGATTTGGCACATCAGGCACGTGGGCAGAAGAACTCGTTTAAACCTAGAAGGGATTTCCCACTTGCCTACGAGTAAAGTCCATCTAAGAGTGGCTGATACTAGATGGCTTCAAGGAAGAAAACCAGCCTGGTTTTGACAGTCCTTATTTGCTACTATTCATAGTAGTGAAAGCATAAATGATTTAGGATTAACTCTGGAGACATCTTCTAAAAAAAGAAAAAGATTTTCTGCTCTCTACAATAGTGATTATTCTTTACATTGGCCCATAATACTTTATTAATAAATTAAAATTATGTTCTGAATGAATGTTTAATCAACGCAAGTTGAACAATATGGTCAAAATATCCATGACCACACAAAACAACAACTGAGAACTCCCTTCTCCAGATTGCCAACATGCCTTACCTGTTCATGCTGCTTTGCCGACTCGATGGCTACTAACACTGCCATTTCAAGTTCCACATATATCGTGAGTTACTCTTCACCATTCTTGCCACATATCTACATTACATTGGCTTGCCTATTAATGAAACTATATGCTATTTTATTAATTTCACACATGGGTTGCACACATATTCTCTTCAAGTTGGGAATTTGTATTTGCAGTTGAGATGGGGTTTCACCATGTTGGCCAGTCTGGTTTCGAACTCCTGACCTCAAGTGATTTGCCCACCTTCGCCTCCCAAAGTACTGGGATTACAGGCGTGAGCCACTGCCCCTGGCTCAGAATCTGCTTTAAGTTCCAGAATTCTATAATCAGATTTTATTTCATTTTTGTTTTTAGGATGCATGATTATAGATGAGATGGAGGGAGTTGGGAAAGGTAGGAAATGATTACAGAAACATTTCTTTAGTTTGAAATTGTAATTTTATGCTCTAGGGGCCTTCTATTAGTTCTTGGCACTGCTTTTGCTAGAGTCTTGGGTGTGATTACTCACCACCATGCTCAAGAGGAAAACCAAACAGCCAAGGGATCAAGAGCAAACTAAACAGCCAAGGGATCAAGGATACTCAGCCAGGCTGCACTCAGGGAACAAAAGCCCAGCTAAGCCCCTGAAGGGTCCAGGGAAGGAAGCAGGACAATTGAGGCACTCCTAGGAAAAAACAAGCTGAAAGAAATTGAGAGGCTTCCTAAGAAAAATTATTAAGGGAGAAAGGTATGAGTTATATGAACAGTAGAAACTTGATAAATATGACTGAAATGGAGCTTACTTATTTTGATAATTATAATGTATTGTCAACCAAGTGTTGGCAAGATTATGCATTCCAGGCTGGGTGTGGTGGCTCACGCCTGTAATCCCAGCACTTTGGGAGGCCGAGGCAGGCGGATCACGAGGTCAAGAGTTCGAGACGAGCCTGGCCAATATGGTGAAACCCCATCTCTACTAAAAATATAAAAAATTAGCCAAGCATGGTGGCATGTGCCTGTAGTCCTTGTTACTCTGGGGGCTGAGGCAGAAGAATCGCTTGAATCCAGGAGGCGGAGGTTGCAGTGATCCGAGATCACACCATTGCATTCTAGCCTGGAAGACAGAGTGAGACTCTGTCTAAAAAAAAGATTATGCATTCCAAATAGTTACAGATTAACATTATGGAGGGGAAAAGGAGTGTTTATCATAATTGTGTGTGAATAGATAGAGGGCTGAGCAAAGTAGGCATAAGGAAATGTAAGGGGAATATCAGGATAGGAAGAAAAACACTTCCAAACTTGATTGGCTGTGAACTAGCCTTGCAAGGATAGCAGTGGTGATGACTCTGGAATTCAACAGTTATGTACCTTCTCTTGGGACCACTGATGACTACAGACATGATGTATGACAATCACCCTGGTGATCTCAGAGAGCTTTTGGACCTCTAGGTTTTGGCCAGCCCAGCATCCAGAGTGTCCTTCAGGGAACTAGCCCTCCTCCAAAATATGCAGCCTGAGGGAATGTCAACCATGTCTCCTCACCTCCACCACAAGAGGTGTGCATGTGTGCAACGCAACTTTTACATCAGTTAGACTCCTGGTCGCAATTACTGTGGACTTGCTGTGTGCCAGGAACTGTTCTTCAAGCTTTACATATATGAACTCATCTAATCCTCAGAACAACTCTATGAGGCAGTTACATTTTTCAGATGATCTAAGTGAGGTAAAGAGACGTTAAATGACTTCCTCAAGGTCACACAGCTCATAAGAGGAAAAGCCAGATTTGAACCTGAGCAATCTAGTTCCTTCTGGCTGCAGGGAAGACAGCGAAAGAAACTATTTTAATTTTTCCAGCCTTTAAAGCAGAGTAAGGCAAGCAAAGTTGGGAGATACTGAATGAGTCAACTGTGATGTCTGCCAAATCTGTCTGGTCAGTTTCCTCTTCCCCTGTTGTTAATTATTTCCTCCTGTCTGTTGTGGCTTTGTATGTGATTCAAATAATTCTCCAATGTCACACTCATTGCTTCATGAACCACATCTTTTATGAGACTTGCAATTTCACTTTGCAATTGATTGCACTGTAGTCTTTGTAGTCATGAATATCATCTGAAATTGGCAGGTACATTTACAGTATCTGACAGCCGATGAGAGACTGACCCCAGATCTTTGACTGATAGCTGGTATGGGTACTAGTGTGTTTGAGCAGGGATGTTTCAGTAGGGGATGATTTAAATAAATGGACAGCTCAGGAGGACATTTTAATAACATATTTACTTTCCTACATAATCTGGTAACCCAAGTTCTTATATAATGAATACTAGGATCATGATTTGAAATTTGCAGATAGCAGGATGAAATCACTTTTGTCAGACCCAGACAAAATAGGGCCAGAAAAACCTGAAAGAGAGGAGGTCCATGCTTTCATGTATGAGATAAGAAAGTCCCAGGATTTTCAGCTGGCACGGTGGCTCATGCCTGTAATCCTAGCACTTTGGGAGGTCGAGGTGGGTAGATCACCCAAGGTCAGGAGTTTCAGACCAGCCTGGCCAACATGGTGAAACCCCATCTCTACTAAAAATACAAAAATTATCTGGGCATGATGGCACGTTCCTGTAATCGCAGCTACTCGGGAGGCTAAGACAGGAGAATCACTTGAACCTGGGAGGTGGAGGTTGCAGTGAGCCGAGACTGCACCATTGCACTCCAGCCTGGGGGACAAGAGCAAAACTCCATCTCAAAAAAAAAAAAAAAAAAATGTCCAAAGACTTTCTAGAAGCCCTTTTACACCTCCTGCTTTGATAAGGCTTATCATTAGATATGCTTTAGAATTGGCAGTAATTCAGACAAGATGTTCTCAGAAGAATGCTTGCCCAGTAGTGGAATCTCCACCAATAACTGACAACAACTCTGGCTTTGAAACTCTGGAGTCAATGAACTCTGTTCTAAGCAACTTATGTAATTCTCTTTTTGCTAGTAAAAGCTCCCCTTATCCTTCTCTCACCAAACGGGCTGGTGGCTTGCCATTCTGTGCATTCCAGATTATAATCCTGAGTAAATGCAACATATTTAGACATAATTTTCTGTCTTTATTTAAGTTGACAATAAGAACTTCTTGAATGTGGTACACAGTAACCTAATTCTTAATTCCCCTCAGCCCCATATCTGCCTTAAGGAGGATATTCAAAGAATGTGGATGCCATTAATAATGACAACAAGAAAGATCTGTAGGCTTGAGGCCCCCTCGGCTCAGCCTCATGCATTCTTCAGTCCTTCAGGTTACCCCTCTGTCCATAGCTGGGTTTGATGTCCATCAGAATTCTTCAGTGTCAGCTGTAGATACAGCTCTCCTTGAGCCACTCCTGCTGCCTTAGGTCCCTCTGTGGCTGACCACAGAACCTGACTGCAGTTGCAGTCTTGCTTGTGACTTGCCTGGAGACCCTCTATCTGTTGTTCACCAAGGAGTGTCTGTTGAGCAGCTGATGCTGCTGTCTTTATGTGGAAGAAGATCTCTTCAACGAATGTTTCACAATTCTTTTTTAAGTCCTGCAATGGTGTCATTATTCCCTCAGTCTTCTGTGATTACATGAAGACCCTTAGACCATGAAGAAATTTGGAAGGAAGCAGGCAGTGTCTTACTTACCCTCCGTGAAAATTAAAATGATCACTGTCATATATCTATCTATCTATACATATATATATACATGTTGAAGATTTTATTCATTGATCAGTGAAGGGATTGAATCAGGCATACATTACAACCTGAAGAATAGACATTTATAGATCAAGAATAGTGAAATGGGCCAGGTATGGTAGCTCACATCTATAATTCCAGAACTTTGGGAGGCTGAGGCAGTAGGATTGCTTGAGGCCAGGAGTTTGAGACCAGGCTAAGCAACACAGTGAGATAAAAAAATTTTTAAAAATAGTTTTAATTAGCTGGGCATGGTGGCACACCTATAGTGCCAGCTACTTGGGAGGCTGAGGCAGGAGGATCACTTGAGCCCAGGAGTTCAAGGTTGTAGTGAAGCACCACTCACCGCACTCCAGCCTGGGTGACAGAGCGAGAGAGGGAGACCCTATAACAACAACAACAACAACAACAACAATAACAAAAACGGAAATGAATATATATGAATGTATAAATGAAGACAAACTAGTTTTCCTGTAGAGGTAGGAGAATCAAGTGGACCTCTACCAGAAAGGACAGATTTGCATGTGGAAGTGAATCATTTTGCATTGCTATCAATGAATTACAACTTAAAAGGTTGTAAAATAATTCAAATGCAATAAAAGATTAGAATCCTATAAACTGGAGGGCTACCTTTTAGACAGTGTCTAATTTTCCATTGAAATACAATTCCTTTTCTCTAAGTTCCAAAGCATCCCTTTCCTTTGACAGTCAAGCAAGGCATCCTGGGGCCCCATCGTCATTGGGATAACCTTGATGTCAGGGTTCCTGAGGTTACCACTAAATGTTCTTTTTTCCTTGTTTCTCTCAGGATGATTTGGTCCTTATGTAAACTGAGGGCTCCTGGTGTCCTGCATTGGGGCTCAGAAAATGACACCCCCAATATGGAACTTTGACATGTTGAACTAAAGAAACAGACTCTCTGTTCACCCCTCAACCCCCACCCCCCCAACCATCCTCTCTCCCAAAGCACAGAACGAGGCTGTTCTCTGGAGTTTCCTTATCAGCCTAGAAACTGGAATCACCAAAGGGGAGCATAATTGCCTTCAATCACCTCTCTGAAATGTCATAACCAGAGAATATTAAAATTCATCGCACCAAGGAAGAAGCTGAAAATTATACATCATACCTAGAGCCCAGATGAACTTCAATCCCAACGATTGTCAATTCTCTGATCCCATTCAATTTCTAAAGGGAATTATTTGCTAGCCATTGTCTGAGCATTGGGCCCATTCATTTTTCCTTTTTTATTTTTGAGATGGAGTCTCACTCTATCACCCAGGCTGGAGTGCAGTGGTGTGATCTCGGCTCACTGCAGCTTCTGCCTCCTGGATTCAAGCGATTTTCCTGACTCAGCCTCTTAAGTAGCTAGGACTACAGGTGCCCGCCACCATGCCCAGCTACATTTTTGTAATTTTGGTAGAGACGGGATTTCACCATGTTGGCCAGGTTGGTCTTGAACTCCTGACCTCGTGATTTGCCTTCCTCGGCCTCCCAAAGTACTGGGATTACAGGTGTGAGCCACTACACCCAGCCCATTTTTTCCTAATGATCATTTACCACTCAAAAGAATTGTCCACGTCCCTCCCCATGTCTTCCTCCCCTATGAAGAAGGGTGTATAGGCACCCGTACCATGTTGGGTTATTGGGTAATCATTCTCCTCTGAGTCCCCGTACTATGCGTGTTAAATAAATTTTGTATACCTTTTCCCCCCAATTTATCCATTATTGGTTCATTTTTGTGAACCTTCAGAGTGTGGAAGGGAAACTTTCTCTTGTCTCCTACACTTGCCATAACCTGCCAGAGTTCCTATATGGGGCACATAGGTCAGGCCTCCCCGGGACCCTCACTGTAATGACAGATGCTTCATTCGTATTTTTGTATGATGTTTGGATGGGGTGCATGGCTCATTGGTTGCAGTGGGGGAGGCTGCAGGGAAGACATGATGGGACCAAATTGTGAGGCGCCTTCTGTGCCATGCTAAGCTGTTTGTTCTTGACCTCAAAGGCAAGGGAGAGCAACTGCAGGCTTTTGGATAGGTCAGTTAAGTGAGCAGACTGGATTTGAACCAGGTAACTGGAGGTGGTGTGAAGGACACATCCCAGTAAGGAAACTGAAGATTTTTTAGGGGGTGGGAGGGGTGAAGTAGAATGCAGGGGTATTGGCTTGTGGAATTGTCTTGAGTAAATGGAAATACCTTTTGTTTTGTTTTATTTTATTTTATTTTATTTTATTTTGAAACAGAGTTTCATTCTTGCTGCCCAGGCTGGAGTGCAATGGCACAGCCTCAGCTCACTGCAACCTCCACCTCCAGGGTTCAAGTGATTCTCCTGCCTCAACCTTCCAAGTACTTGAGATTACAGGTACCCACCACCTCGCCTGGCTAATTTTTGTATTTTTGGTAGAGACAGGGTTTCACCATGTTGGCCAGGCTGGTCTTGAACTCTTGACCTCAGGTGATCTGCCCGCCTCGGTGAGAGCCACCACACCTGGCCGGAAATGCCTTTTAAAGAATATTCGCACACCTTTCACTCTTCTCTTTAAAATATCTCCAGATTTGCTGCCCACTATTCCTCCCTGCCTTCTTAGGGCTTCTCTCTAACAGTTCCTAAGCAAGGAGAACATTCAGCCACCATCCTCAGTCCAGTGCTGTGACTCAGTTGCACCTGAAATGTTTGAAAGGGCTCATGCTCCATGTAAAGACTGTATATGTCTTCAGGAAGAGGGCCAGGGGATGCCAAAGGCAAAAAGTCGGAAAAAGTAAGGAAATTATTTCTATTCAGGCTATTGGAATAGACAGAATACTCCAGGTGTAAAGATCAGAGGGTCTTAGCAGGGTTATCTCTTCTTAGACTTTGATAGGAAGGAGTAGACAAGTTATAGGGATGGCGATCTGGCAGGAGGGGTTGTTTTGTCATCAGGGGAAGTCCCTGTCTATCAGTTGAACAAGAAACATTTATCTCTCTGTGTTTAGCTAGTTTTAAAATTTTGTTTCTGGGCGAAACAACAGGAGACAATTCAGTTAATCATTTCTAAGAAGGAGAATAGGAATTGGGAGAGTCTGTATCTGGCCCTTTCATAGGTAAACAATGGGGTGCAAATTTTATCTAAGTCATATTAGAAAGGATGGAGGATTTCAGAAAACAAAAGGTCCAGGACTGGGCGTGGTAGCTCACCTCTGTAATCCCAACACTTTGGGAGGCCAAGGTGGGAGGATGGTTTGAGGTCAGGAGTTTGAGACCAGCATGGGCAACATAGTGAGACCCCATCTCTACACAAAGTAAAAAAATTAGCCAGGCATGGTAGCACATGCTTCTAGTCCCAGTTACTTGGGAGACTGAGGAGAGAGGATGGTCTGAGCCCAGGAGTTCACAGTTACAGTGAGCTATGATCGTACCAGTGCACTCCAGCCTGAGCAACAGAACAAGACCCTGACTATTGGGGCTGGCGGGGAAGAGAGAAAATAAAAAGTCCAACAAATTAATCCTCCCTGTTTTCCAGAAGCACTGGACTCAGGAAAGTTCAATATTGTCAATTATTATGGATTTATAGATCCAAACCCAGTGTGAAGAAAAGAAGCCAAATGTTCAGTGTTGATGAAGAGTCAAATTCTATAAAATACTTGAAGAGATTTATTCTGAGCCAAATATGAGTGACTATGGCCCCTAACAGCCCTCAGGAGGTCCTGAGATCATGTGTCCAAGGTGGTTGGGCTATGCTTGGTTTTGTACATTTTTGAAAGACTTAAGACATCAGTCAATACATTTAAGATGCACATTGGGCCGGGCGCGGTGGCTCAAGCCTGTAATCCCAGCACTTTGGGAGGCCGAGACGGGCGGATCACGAGGTCAGGAGATCGAGACCATCCTGGCTGACACGGTGAAACCCCGTCTCTACTTTAAAAATACAAAAAACTAGCCGGGCGAGGTGGCGGCGCCTGTAGTCCCAGCTACTCGGGAGGCTGAGGCAGGAGAATGGCGTGAACCCGGGAGGCGGAGCTTGCAGTGAGCTGAGATCCGGCCACTGCACTCCAGCCTGGGCGGCAGAGCGAGACTCCGTCTCAAAAAAAAAAAAAAAAAAAAAAAAAGATGCACATTGGTTCCATCCAGAAAGATGAGACAACTGGAAGCGGGGGTTGGAGTGGGATGGGGTGGGCTTCCAAGTCATAGGCAGATTCAAAGATTTTCTGATTGGCAATTAGTTGAAAGAGTTTATCCGAAGACCTGGAATCAATAGAAGGGAGTGTTTGGGTTAAGATAAGGGGTTTGGAGACCAAGGTTCTTATTATGCAGATGAAGCCTCCAAGTAGCAGGCTTCAGAGAGAATAGACTATAAATGTTTCTAACCAGACTTAGAGTCTATTCTATCAGTCCTAAGGTCTCTGTTTTAATGCTAATGTTGGTCAGCTGTGCCTGAATTCCAAAGGGAGGAGGGTATAATGAGGCATGTCTGACCCTCACTTCCATCATGGTCTGAACTAGCTTTTCAGGTTTACTTTGGAATCCCCTTGGCTGACAGGAGGGTCAAGAGGCGAGGTCCATTTAGTTGGTTGGCAGTGCTTAGAATTTTATTTTTGGTTCGCACTAGGAAGAAGCTGGAAGGCAGATAACCCTGCTCCCAATATTGCAACTCTCTCCTTTACAGGGATGAAGACATCAAATGCCTGTCTGCACCAGGCAGGTTCCATTAATGAATGGGTAGTGCTGGGCACCAGGGTAACAGGGAAAGCAAGTGCCCTATTGAAAGTGGGGAAATGAAGCTGGGGATGGTGGCTCACACCTGTAATCCCAGCACTTTGGGAGGCCAAGGCAGGCAGATCACTTGAGATCAAGAGTTGGGGACCAGCATGGCCAACAGGGCAAAATCCCATCTCTACTAAAAATACAAAAATTAGCCAGGCATGGTGGAACACACCTGTAATCCCAGCTACTTGGGAGGCTGAGGCACGAGAATCGCTTGAGCCCAGGAAGCTGAGGTTGCAGTGAGCCAAGATTGCACCACTGCACTCCAGCCTGGGTAACAGAGTGAGACCCTGTCTTAAAAAAAAGAAAGTTGGGAAATGCTCCTCACTTCCATATGTGAGAATGTGAGCCCAATATTGAAAGGACTTACTTCCAGTTTTTTTTTTTTTCCAGAAAAGATGGAAAATCAGATTTTTTAGCAAAATCTCCTAATTAAAACATTGAAGCTAAAATGGCTGGGTGTTGTGGCTCATGCCTGTAATCCCAGCACTTTGGGAGGCAGAGGCAGGAGGATGGCAGAGCCCAGGAGTTTGAGACTAACTTGGGCAACATAGGGAGACTCTATCTCTACAAAAAATTTTTAAAAATTAGATGGGTGTGGTAGCATGTGACTGTATTCTAAGCTACTAGGGAGGCTGACAGAGGAGGATCACTTCAGCCTAGGAGGTGGAGGCCACAGTGAGCTGTGATCGTGCCACTGCATTCCAACCTGGGTAACAGAGCAAGACTTTGTCTCAAACAAACAAACAAATACCCAAAATACAATCAAAGCCAAACAACAACAAGAAAACATCAAAACTAAACAAGAAAACATCAAAACTAAAGTAAATTTTAGGAAATCATGTCAAAAGAATGACAAGCCACTGTCAGGCTCAGAAAATGCTATCCCAAAGTATTTTGAATGGAAGGGGACCGGAAGGCCTCAGAAACAAGATCTCTTCAACATCTTGATCTCCTCCCATTCTCCTGTCTTCCCAACTACCCTCTGCAAAATTAGTTATAGAAACCAGAATTCTTCTTCACCAAGTTGGGTCACAGAAACTAAAAGTCCTCTTCCCCAAAGCAAGTCATAAAACATAGAAAGGTAACTTTGTCCCTTCTCTCTTGAAGACCTTCATGTAACAGGTGTCCTAACCTCTACTGGAGAGGAAAGGAATGCTACGCAGAGAGACCAAGAAGAACCTGAACAGACAGGCCTTGAGGGGTTTCCCCCTCAGTCTATTACCATTAGATCATAACCTTCTGTCCAATCACAGTTCTACACGGCTATCCGTTCTTTATCCAACCTAAACATAAAAACAGTTTCCCCTGGATCTTTAGACCTTCACTTCTGAAGGCTCTTGTGTCACACACAAGTTTGATTAAATAGATTTGTTATGCTTTTCTCTTGTTCACTTGTCTTGTGCTTTAAGAGTGGTAGCTGTCCCCCTTCTATGGGAAGGGAAGATATCACACTTTTCTACCCTTATACCACCAAGTTCAACCTCCCATCATGATGTTTTCCAGATACAAACTCATTTGATCGTACTTAACTTTTTTCAACATCCCATAAGGGGGGCACAGCAGCAATTGTTACATTTCGCAGGGGGAGACACGGTTGCAGAGAAGTTGAAGTAACTGCTAGGGTCACATAGCTGATACACTGCCTTGCCTGTATTGGAAACCAGCTCTGCCTGACAGCAGCTGCTGTTGCTCGGTACCACACAGCCTCCCTAGAGGCTGGTTCCCAAGTCTTCTCTTCTGTTAATAGAAAAATGGGATAGTCATCATTTTATTTTTCAATTCTAAGATTCTGGGCAGCTTCTCTAGTTTCATTTGCAATTCCACAGGGGAATCTAGCAGGTTTGTAAGTTACATCCTCGCTTACTCATTTTAGAAAATGGGTGATTATATTCACTCTCAAGCTGGTTGGCTGACTTTTCAAAAACCGTAGTCTCCCACAGTGAAGAATCTAAAATGACAATCAGGACCTTAAGAGACGCGAAGGTGAAGAAAAGACAAAATAATAATTCTAATTGTTCTATTGATCTCTTGGCCAAGGAGCAAGATAAAAATCAATTATAAATAGCAATAGCTTTTAACTCATTGAGCTATCTTTTCTCTTAAAATCAAGATAAAAGCCAAATTGTAGATAGCTAGAGATAGAATAAATGTTGATTTCCAGAAAGTCCCCTTCCGCAGTCATATGAGTAACAAATAGATTCTATCAGGGCTCAGAACACAGTGTCCCAAAATATGGCACCTTGTCATGCTGAGTACTTTGAACTGAAGGAGATTGCAAAGACTCAGAAGCAATGTTTCTCTGACCTTCTCCTGCCCTCCTGTCTCCCACGCCTCATTCTTCCCTGAATTAAGTCATAGAATCTAGAGTTCCTCTTCCCCAGGGCTGATCATAGAAACTAGAATTCTTCTCCCCACGAACAAGCCATAAAACCTAGAAAGGTCACTCTCCTCCTTCTCTCTTGAAGATTCTCATTCCAGAGGGATCCTGCCCCATACCCGGGAGGAAAGAAATGCTACACAGAGAGGCCAAGAAGAATCTGAACAGACAAGCCTTGCTGGATTTTCCCCTCAGTCTATTACCATTAGATCATAACCTTCTGGGTTTCACCCTCAGTCTATTACCGTTAGATTATAACCTTCTGTCCAATCACATTTATACATGGCTATTCATTCTTCATTGAATCTAAGCTTAAAAATGCAGTTTTCCCTGGGTCTTTGGGTATTTATATTTCTCAAGGCTCCTGTGTCACATAAAACTTTGATTAAATAAATTAGTTTTGCATCTCCCTCATTAACCTGTCTTTACAGAATGTTGGCTGTACCCCTTAATATGGGGAGGAAAGGCACACTTCTCTTATTTACCTGGGCTCTCGTTATCTTATTTACCTGGGCTCTTAAAAATATCAGCTACAATCAGAGGTTGTAAGAGAGCCTCAAGAAAGATGGCCTTTCCAAAAGCATATTTCATCTAGTGGGAGCTTGTTGTATTTTCTTGCCCTCTGTTGAAACTTTTATAGTTAAATGATGTGACAAAATAATGACACTAGCTTCCGTTTTGATGATGTGACAAGATAATTATATTAACTTCTGTTTTTCCTTTCTCCTTGCCTTACTAAGGGAATTTTATTTTTCTATAGTTTGGGAATAAAAGCCTAGAATTTTCAGAATCTGGGAAGGCAGCTAATAAATGTCACCCTCTGAAAACAAAAATCATCAGAATAAAAAAAGGATGACATTAACTGACTTCTGAGGAAATAACACATTGACGCAATGATTGGTAAGTGGGAGGCAGTTTAGATCAGAACATTTCTCAAAGTGAATTGTCACTAGAAACCTTCCTGAAAGAAAGAGTTCCATGGTCAAATATTTTCTCAAATGCTGAGTTAAATAATGTTCAAACACGTTTGTTTATTGTAGTACTTCTCAAAACCTTTAATATGCTCATGTACACTATTCTAAGAGAACCTATGGTATACAGTATTTTCCAAATGTATGTTACCAGAGAATTAATTTTTGTAGACAAACCTACTTTGAGAAACTTCTTACTAGAGTATTTTCTTAATTTCACATTAAGGGATTCACATTATCTACCTGTTTATATTTCTATAAATAATTTATACAAATAAATTTCTGTTATTAAGTTGATACGAAAAGATTATTTATACAAATGAATTGCCACATGTCTCAGTATGTGCTGTAATTCCACTCTGAGAAGCAGGGTTGACAAGGAGAGTGAGAGAGTAGGAAGAATTTGAGCCAGGCTCCCTAGGTGTTTCTCTATAGCAGTGTATTAGTCTGCTCGGGCTATCAATCTAAGTGGCTTGAACAACAGAAATCGTTCTCTCAAGTTCTGGAGGCTGGAAGGCCAGGATGAAGATATTGGCAGGACCGGTTTCTTCTGAGGCCTCTCTCCTTGGCTTGCAAGTGGCTGCCTTCCCCTTGTATCTTCCTGTGGTCTTTCTTCTGCACACATCTGTGTTCTAGTGTCTTCCTTTTAAAAGGACACCAGTCATATTGGATTAGGGCCTACTCTAATGACTTCATTTAAACTTAATTGATCTGCGAATGCAATTCTATTCTGAGGCACTGAGGAATCAGGACTTCAGCATGTGAATTTTGGGTTGACTCAATTTAGCTCACAACAGTGAAACCACCTTTGCAAAAATATGACTGAGATTGTGAAAGAGATCTAACCTAATCAACTCCATCTTGGTTCTAACCTTTAAATTGTCCTTGTTCCTTCCTGGGTGTAGGCTGAACTAACTTTGGGAGGAACTTAGTTTGTAGTTTAAACAAAGATGATAACAGCCCTTTTCCAAAACAAACCTCCTTCTTGCGTGGGGACTAGACTGCCTTTGTAGGACTAACAAATTAGCCACAAGATCAGAAATTATGGTTTAGGAGTCATGCAGCTGGAGGCTACGAGATTCTGACCCTACTTAAACTGCTCCTAAGATCAGTGCTTCAGATATTTTGCAGACCCTGCACTGGATGGATCAGCTGGCACCACCCAGATCAATAAACTGGCTCATCTGATCTTGTGGCCCCCACCCAGGAACTGACTCAGTGCAAGAAAACAGCTTCAACTTCCCATGATTTCATCTCCTACCTGACCAATCAACACTCCTGGCTCACCGGCTTCCCTCCACCCACCAAGTTGTCCATAAAAACTCTCTGAATGCTTGGGGATACTAATTTGAATAAAAGTAAAACCCCCGTCTCCCGCACAGTGGGCTCTGTTTGAATTACTCTTTCTCTATTGCAATTTCTCTGTCTTGGTAAAATGGCTCTGTCTAGGCAGTGGGCAAGGTGAACTCATTGGGTGGTCACAACAGTGGGCTAGGGCCATAAAATACCAAAAGCGGCTACACATTCCATGGAGACCCGAACATTTCTGCACTCCATCCTGGTCCTTCTTGAGCAGGCTCTGAGCCTGAATTGGTTTTTCATGAGGATGTTTCAACTAGGAGGAACCAGCTTCACAGCCAGACACAATCTCTTGAACTGTTCTATTTCCCCAAGAAAATAAAACAGTTAATGCCTGAGCCTGCTCTGTGAGATAATCTCTTGAAAATTTGGCTAAGTTGATTCAGTTTGCTGGCCCTGATACACTAACTGCCCTTACCTGGGAGTCGAGGGGAACGACTTTAAGGATCGGTGATGTGGCAGGGGCTATTAACAATAATGGCTCCTATGTCCTGAATTGTGTTGGGCATTCTGCATCAGTGTTGTCTCGTCTGTTGCATGTAACATCTCTGAGATAAAGGTGCTATTATTGCCTCTAGATTACGGATGAGGAAACTGAATCCTACAAAATGTAACTGCCATAGTATAACAAATAGGAAAAAATTTGAAGTTTCCTATGCTCTGAGCTACAATGTTACATACAGTTTAAATGATCTCAGTTGGTTTTGTAGGGGAGGAAAAACTCCTTCTATCGTTTTGGGATGTGTGGCTGGGAACTATGAATCGAACTGACAGAAAACAGATTAACAGGAGCAAAGGCATACAACTTTTATGAACGTTTTTACATGCACGAGAGGTTCACAAACTCAGGGGCGTGTATATCGTCCTAACAAAACATAATAAGTTGTGAAGGAACTAGATAAAGGAAAAGAGGGTTAAACCTCCTAGGCACAGTGAATTTTGGGAAGGCGATGAGGAAATGTATGGCATATAAGGATTGTTTAGTAGGGCTTGTTATGCAGACTCATTTTGGTGCGAACAGTCAGGCTCCTCTCCCTGGTATGGTACAGGGGGATACCTTAACAAATGGAAATCTATGCTTTACTTTTAGGCAAAAACGGGGAGGGCAGAGAGGCCTTCCCACATCTGCTGTTTTGCAGCTGCCTTCAGCTAAAAGTAATTTTTATGCCAAAGTGGCATATTTTGGGGCAACAGTCATATTCCCTTCAGTTTCTACAACACTTTGAGGCAGGTCTGATTAGCCCCATTTTTTCCTTCGGCAACTTAATGTTAATTTTTCATTTTTGTGAGGACACAGTAGGTATATATGTTTATGGGGTACATGAGATGCTCTGATAAAGGCAGGCAATATGAAATGATCACATCCATGGGGAATGGGACATCCATCCCCTCAAGCGTTTATCCTTGGTGTTACAAACAATTCAATTATACTCTTTTAGTTATTTAAAAATATATAATTACTATTGACTATAGTCACTCTGTTGTGCTATGAAATAGTAGGTCTTATTCATTCTTTCTAAGTGTTTTTTTGTACCCATTAATCACCCCCACCTCCAGCCCAGCCCCCTCACCAGCCTCTGGTAGCAATCCTTCTACTCTCTATCCCCATGAGTTCAACTGTTTTAATTTTTAGCTTTCACAAATAAGTGAGAACATGAGAAGTTTTACTTTCTCTGCTTGGCCTATTACACTTAACATAATGACCTCCAGTTCCATTCATGTTGTTGCAAATGACAGATCTCATTCTTTTTTATGGCTGAATGGTATCCATTGTGTATATATACCACATTTTCTTTTATTATTATTATACTTTAAGTTCTGGGGTACCTGTGCAGAGCATGCAGTTTTGTTACATAAGTGTACAAGTGCCATGGTGGTTTGCTGCACCCATCAACCCATCACCCACATAAGGTATTTCTCCTAGTGCTGTCCCTTCCCTAGCCCCCAATCCCCAGTAGGCCCCAGTGTGTGATGTTTCCCTCCCTGTATCCATGTATTCTCATTGTTCAGCTCCCACTTATGAGTGAGAACATGTAGTGTTTGGTTTTCTGTTCTTGTGTTAGTTTGCTGAGAATGATGGTTTCCAGCTTCATCCATGTCCTTGCAAAGGACATGAACTCATCCTTTTTTATGGCTGCATGGCCTTCCATGGTGTATATATGCCACATTTTCTTTATCCAGTCTATCAATGATGGACATTTGAGTTGGTTCCAAGTCTTTGCTATTGTAAATAGTGCCACAATGAACATACATGTGCATGTGTCTTTATAGTAGAATGATTTATAATCCTTTGGGTATATACCCAGTAATGGGATGGCTGGGTCAAATGGTTTTTCTAGTTCTAGATCCTTGAGGAATCGTCAGACTGTCTTCCACAATGGTTGAACTAATTTAAACTCCCACCAACAGTGTAAAAGCTTTCCTATTTCTCCACACCCTCTCCAACATCTGTTGTTTCCCGACTTTTTAATGATCGCCATTCTAACTGACGTGAGATGATATCTCACTGTGGTTTTGATTTACATTTCTCTAATGACCAGTGATGATGAGCTTTTTTTCATGTTTGTTGGCTGCATGAATGTCTTCTTTTTACAAGTGTCTGCTCATATCCTTCACCCATTTTTTGATGGGATTGTTTGCTTTTTCTTGTAAATTTGTTTAAATTCTTTGTAGATTCTGGATTTAGCCCTTTGTCAGATGGATAGATTGCAAAAAATTTCTGTAGGTTGCCTGTTCACTCTGATGATAGTTTCTTTTGCTGTGCAGAAGCTCTTTGTTTGAATGGTATTGCCTAGGTTTTCTTCTAGGGTTTTTATAGTTTTAGGTCTTATGTTTAAGTGTTTAATCCATCTTGAGTTAATTTTTGTATAAGGTGTAAGGAAAGGGTACAGTTTCAGTTTCTGCAAATGGCTAGCCAGTTTTCCCAACACCATTTATTAAATAGAGAATCCTTTCCCCACTGCTTGTTTTTGTTGGGTTTGTCAAAGATCAGATGGTTGTAGATGTGTGGTGTTATTTCTGAGGCCTCTGTTCTGTTCTATTGGTCTATATATCTGTTTTGGTACCAGTACCAAGCTGTTTTGGTTACTATCGCCTTGTAATATAATTTGAAGGCAGGTAATGTGATGCCTTCAGCTTTGTTCTTTTTGCTTAGGATTGCCTTGACTATAAGGGCTCTTTTTTGGTTCCATATGAACTTTAAAGTAGTTTTTTCCAATTCTGTGAAGAAAGTCAATGGTAGCCTGAGGAAGATAGCATTGAATCTATAAATTACTTTGGGCAGTATGGCCATTTTCATGATATTGATTCTTCCTATCCATGAGTATGGAAGGTTTTCCATTTATGTGTGTCCTCTCTTATTTCCTTGAGCAGTGGTTTGTGTAGTTCTTCCTTGAAGAGGTCCTTCACATCCCTTGTAAGTTGTATTCTTTGGTATTTTATTCTCTTTGTAGTAATTGTGAATGGGAGTTCACTCATGATTTGGCTCTCTGTTTGTCTGTTATTGGTGTATAGGAATGCTTGTGATTTTGGCACATCGATTTTGTATCCTGAGACTTTGTTGAAGTTGTTTATTAGCTTAAGAAGATTTTGGGCTGAGTTGGTGGGGTTTTCTAAATATACAACCATGTCATCAGCAAACAGAGACAATTTGACTTCCTCTTTTCCTATTTGAATACAGTTTATTTCTTTCTCTTGCCTGATTGCCCTGGCTAGAACTTCCAGTACTGTGTTGAATAGGAGTGGTGAGAGAGGGCATCCTTGTCTTGTGCCGGTTTTCAAAGGGAATGCTTCCAGTTTTTGCCCATTCAGTATGATATTGACTGTGGGTTTGTCATAAATAGCTCTTATTATTTTGAAATACATTCCATTGATATTTGGTTTATTGAAAGTTTTTAGCATAAAAGGGTGCTGACTGGCGAAAGCATTCTCTGCATCTATTGACATAATCATGTGTTTTTTGTCATTGGCTCTGTTTGTGATGGATTACATTTATTGATTTGCGTATGTTGAACCAGCCTTGCATCGCAGGGATGAAGCTGACTTAGTCATGGTGGATGAGCTTTTCATGTGCTGCTGGATTCAGTTTGCCAGTATTTTATTGAGGATTTTCACATCAATGTTTATCAGGGATATTGGCCTAAATTTTCTTTTTTTGTTGTGTCTCTGTCAGGTTTTGGTATCAGGATGATGCTGGCCTCATAAAATGAGTTAGGGAGGATTCCCTCTTTTTCTATAGTTTGGAATAGTTTCAGAAGGAATGTTACCAGCTCCTCTTTGTACCTCTGGTAGAATTTGGCAGTGAATCCATCTGGTCCTGAACTTTTTTTGTTTGGTAGGCTATTAATTACTGTTATTGGCCTATTCAGGGATTCGACTTCTTCCTGGTTTAGACTTGGGAGGGTGTATGTGTCCAGGAATTTATCCATTTCTTCTAGATTTTCGAGTTTATTTGCGTAGAGGTGTTTATAATATTCTGTGGTAGTAGTTTGTATTTCTGTGGGATCGACGGTGATATCTCCTTTATCTTTTTTTTATTGTTTCTATTTTATTCTTCTTTATTAGTCTGGCCTGCACTCTATTTTGTTGATCTTTTCAAAAAACCAGCTCTTAGATTCGTTGATTTTTTGAAGGGTTTTTCGTGTCTCTATCTCCTTCAGTTCTGCTCTGATCTTAGTTATTTCTTGTCTTCTGCTAGCTTTTGAATTTGTTTGCTCTTTCTTCTCTAGTGCTTTCAATTGTGATGTTAGGGTGTCAATTTTAGATTTTTCCTGCTTTCTGTTGTGGGCATTTAGTGCTATAAATTTCCCTCTACATACTGCTTTAAATGTGTCCCAGAGATTCTGGTACGTTGTGTCTTTGTTCTCATTGGTTTCAAAGAACACCTTTATTTCTGCCTTCGTTTCGTTATTTACCCAGTAGTTACTCAGGAGCAGGTTGTTCAGTTTCCATGTAGTTGTGCGGTTTTGAGTGAGTTTCTTAATCCTGAGTTCTAATTTGATTGCACTGTGGTCTGAGAGACAGTTTGTTGTGATTTCTGTTCTTTTGTATTTGCTGAGGAGTGTTTTACTTCCAATTATGTTATACCACATTTTCTTTACCCATTCATCTGTTAATGGACTCTGAGGTTGCTTCCAAATCTTAGCTATTGTGAACAATGCTATAACAAACATGGGAGTGCAGATAGCTTTTCAAAATACACATTTCCTTTCTTTTGGGTATATAACCAGCAGTGGAATTGCTGGATCAAATGATAGCTCTATTTTTACTTCTTTGAGGAGGCTGTAAACTGTTTTCCACAGTGGTTGCACTAATTTACATTCCCACCAACAGTGTACGAGGGTTCCCTTTTCTCCACATCCTTGACAGCATTTATTATTGCCTGTCTTTTGGACATAAGCCATTTTAACATTTTATCTGGGGTGAGGTGATATCTCACTGTAGTTTTGATTTGCATTTCTCTGATGATCAGTGACATTGAGCACCTTTTCACATGCATGTTTACTATTTGTATGTCCTCTTTTGAGAAATGTCTATTCAAATCTTTTGCCCATTTTTTGATCAGATTATTAGATTTCTTCCTATACAGTTGTCTGAGCTCCTTATATAGTCTGGTTATTAATTCCTTGTCAGATGGATAGTTTGCAGATATTTTCTCCCATTCTGTGGGTTGTCTCTTCACTTTGTTGATTCTTTCCTTTGCTGAGCAGAAGCTTTTTAACTTGATGTGATCCCATTTGTCCATTTTTGCTTTGGTTGCCTGTGCTTGTGGGGTATTACTCAAGAAATTTTTGCACAGACCGATATCCTGGAGATTTTCTCCAATGTTTTCTTGTAGTAGTTTCATAGGTTGAGGCCTTATATTTAAGTCTTCAATACATTTTGATTTGAGTTTTGTATATGGCAAGAGATGAAGGGCTAGTTTCATTCTTCTCCATATGGATCTTCAGTTTTCCTAGCACCATTTATTAATGTCTTTTCTTCAGTGTATGTTCTTGGCATCATTGTCAAAAATGAGTTCACTGTGGAGAAATGAGTTCACTGTGGAATTATTTCTGGGTTCTCTATTCTGTTGCACTGGCATATGTGTCTGTTTTTATGCCAGCACCATGCTGTTTGGGTTACTATAGCTCTGTAGTATAATGTGAAGTCAGGTAATGTGACTTTTGTTTTGTTCTTTTTGCTTAGGACCGCTTTGGCTATTCTGAGTCTTTTTTGGTTCAATATAAATTTTAGAATTGTTTTCTTTATTTCTGTGAAGAATGTCATTGGTTTTTTGGTAGAAATTGCATTGAATCTGTAGATTGCTTTGGGTAGTATGGACATTTTAATAATATTGAGTCTTTCAATACATGAACATGGAATATTTTTTCATTTTTTGGTATCCTGTTCAATTGTTTTCATCAGTGTTTTATAGTTTTCATTACAGAGATCTTTCAGTTCTTTGGTTAATTCCTAAGTATTCAATTTTATTTGTGACTATTGTAAATGAGATTGTGGTTTTTATTTTCAGATTGTTCACTGTTGGCATACAGTGATTTTTGTATGTCGATTTTTGTATCCTGCAACTTTACTGAATTTATCAGTTCTAATAGTTTTTTTGCAGAGTCTTTAGGTTTTTCCAAATATAAGATCATATCATCTGCAAACAAGGATGACTTGACTTCTTCCATTTCAGTTTGGATACCTTTTATTTCTTTATCTTGTCTATTTTTGCTATGACTTCCAGTACTCTGTTGAGTAACAGTGGTAAAAGTAAGCATCCTTGTCATGTTGCCATTATTAGAGGAAAGGCTTTCAGTTTTTCCACATTCTGTATGATACTAGCTGTGGGTCTGTCATGTATGGCTTTTATTACATTGAGGTGTGTTCCTTCTACACTCAGTTTATTAAGGATTTTTATCATGAAGGGATGTTGAATTTTATCACCTGCTTTTTCAGCACCAATTGAAATAATCATATGGTTTTTATCCTTCATTCTGTTGATATGATGTATCACATTGGTTGATTTGCATATGTTGAACCAGCCTTGCATCCCAGAGATAAATGTCCTTGGTCATGACAAATGATGAATGATTTTTCTAATGTATTGATGAATTTGGTTTGCTAGTATTTCGTTGAAGGTTTTTGCATCAATATTCATCAGAGATATTGGCCTGTAGTTTTCATTTTTTTCATGTGTCTTTGTCTGGTTTAGGTATCAGGGTAAAACTGGCAATATATAATGAGTTTTGAAGTATTCTCTCCTTCTCTGTTTTATGGAATAGCTTGATAGGATTGGTATTAGTTCTTTAAATGTTTGGTAGAATTCAGCATGAAGCCATTGGGTCCTAGGTTTTTCTTTATTGGGAGAATTTTTATTATGGCTTTGATCTAGTTACTTGATATTTGTCTGTTTAGATTTTGGGTTTTTCCTGGTTCAATCTTGGTAGGTTGTATGTGTCTAGGAATGTCCATTTCTTCTATATTTTTGAATTAATTGACATATAGTTGCTCATGGTAGCCACTAATGATCTTTGAATTTCTGTTGTAGTGTCCATTGTAGTGTCTCCTTTCTCATTTCTGATTTTACTTATTTGGATCTCCTTCTTTTCTCTTTTTTTTTCTTTTGTTACCCTACTTAAAGACTTGTCAATTTACTAAAACTGTTCAAAAACCAACTTTTTATTTCATGATCATTTGTGCTATTTTCTTCATTTCAATTTCATTTATTTCTGCTCAGATTTTTATCATTTTTTTCTTCTATTAATTTTGGGTTTGGTTTGCTCTTGCTTTTCTAGTTTGTTAAGATGCATTATTAGATTGTTTAAAGTTTTTCCTCTTATTTTATGTAGGCATTTATAGCTATAAACTTTCCTCTTAGTACTATTTTTGCTGTATCCCATAAGTTTTGGTATATTGTGTTTCCATTTTCATTTGTTTCAATAAATTTTTTAATTTCCTTCTTAATCTATTTATTAACCCACTGGTCATTCAGGAGTGTATTGTTTAATTTCCCTGTATTTGTATAGTTTCCAAAATTATTCTTGTTATTATTTTCCAGTTTTATTCTATTGTAGTCAGAGAAGATGCTTGATATTATTTTATTTTTTGAATGTTTTAAGACTTGTTTTGTGATCTAACACATGGTCTATCCTTGTGAATGATCCATGTGTCAACAAAAAGAATGTATATTCTGCAGCTGTTACATGAAATGTTCCATAAATGTCTACTAGATCTATTTGGTCTATAATGCAGTTTAATGACTTTCTGTCTGGAAGCTATGTCCAATGCTGAAAGTGGGGTGTTGAAGTTCCCAGCTATTATTGCTTTGGGGTCTATCTCTCTCTTTAGCTCTAACAATATTTGCTTGGTATATTCAGTGTTGGATGCATATATATTTAAAATCATATCCTCTTGCTGCATTGACCCCTTTATCATTATACAGTGAGTTTTGTCTCTCTTATAGTTTTTGTCTTGGAATCTATTTTGTTTGATATAAGCATAGTGACTCCTGCTCTTTTTTAGTTTCCATTGGCATGGAGTCTCTTTTTCCATCCCTGTATTTTCAGTCCATGTGTGTCTCTATAGGTGAAGTGTGTTTCTTGTAGGTAACAGATCAATGGGTCTTGTTTTTTTTTATCCATTCAGCAACTCTGTCTTTTGATTGGAGAATCGAATCTATTTACATTCATTGTTACTACTGATAAGTAAGGACTTCTGCATTTTGTAATTTGTCTTTTTTTAAAATTTTTTTTGTGTGTGTGTGTGTGTGTGTGGTTTTCTCTTCCTTCTTTCTTTCCTTTCTGTCTTCCTATAGTTAAGGTGATTTTTCTCTGGTGATATGATTTAGTTTCTTACTTTTTATTTTTTGTGCTTCCAATGTGTGTTTTCTGGTTTGAGGTTACCATGAGGCTGGCAAATACTATCCAATATATGAGCATTTTAACCTGACAACAACTTAACACTATTTGCATAAACAAACAAACCAGCAAAAAGAAAGTAAAAACTCTATGCCTTAACTTCGTCTCTCTACTTTTTAACTTTTATAAATAGTTTCTATTTATATTTTATGGCACTGTGTATGTCTTGAAAAGTTTTTGTAGCTATTATTTTTGGATTGTTCATCATTTAATCTTTCTACTTAGGATAAAAGTAGTTTACACACTACAGTTACAGGGTTATAATACTCTGTGTATTTCTTTGTACTTATTATTGCCAGTGAGTTTTCTACCTTCAGGTGATTACTTATTGCAGATTAACATCCTTTTCTTTCTGATTGAAGTACTCCCCACTTAAGCATTTCTTGTAGGACAGGTCTGGTGTTGATGAAGTCGTTCAGCTTTTGTTTGTCTGGGAAAGTCTTTATTTCTACTTCATGTTTGAAGGACGTTTTTGCCAGATATACTATTCTAGGGTAAACTTTTTTCTCCTTCAGTACTTTAAATATGTCATGCTACTCTCTCCTGGCCCATAGGGTTTCCACTGAAAAGTCTGCTGCCAGACATACTGGAGCTCCATTGTGTGTTATTCATTTCTCTTCTCTTACTGCTTTTGTGGTCCATTTTTATCCTTGATCTTTGCGAGTTTGATTATTAAATGCCTTGAGGTAGTCTTTTTTGGTTTAAATCTGCTTGGTGTTCCATAACCTTCTTTTACTTGGATGTTGATATTTTTCTTTAGGTTTGAGAAGTTCTCTGTTATTATTCCTTTGAATAAATTTTCTACACCTATCTCTTTCCTTACTTCCTCTATAAGGCCGGTATGTCATAGATTTTCATGAGGAGGGCAGATAACTTGAAGTCAGGAGTTCGAGACCAGCCTGGTCAACATAGTGAAACACCGTCTCTACTGAAAATACAAAAATTAGCTGGGCGTGGTGGTGCACACCTGTAATCCCAGCTACTCAGGAGGCTGAGGCAGGAAACTTGAACCTGGGAGGTGGAGATTGCAGTGAGCTGAGATCACACCACTGCACTCCAGATTGAGTGACAGAGCCAGACTCCATCTCAAAAAACAGAAACAAAAACAAAAACAGAAAACACCAGGTGCAGTGGCTCACATCTGTAATCCCAGCACTTTCGGAGGCCGAGGTGGGTGGATCATGAGGTCAGGAGATCGAGACTATCCTGGCTAACACAGTGAAACCCTGTCTCTAATAAAAATACAAAAATTAGCCAGGCTTGGTGGCAGGTGCCTGTAGTCCCAGCTACTCAGGAGGCTGAGGCAGGAGAATGACATGAACCTGGGAGATGGAGCTTGCAGTGAGCTGAGATAGAGCCACTGCACTCCAGCCTGGGCGACAGAGCGAGACTCCATCTCAAAAAAAAAAAAAAAAAAAGTCTTAGATTTTCCCTCTTGAGGCTATTATCTAGATCCTGTAGGTATGCCTCATCATTTCTTATTCTTTTTTTTATTTTGTCTCCTCTACTTTCAAATAGTCTGTCTTCAAGTTTGCTAATTCTTTCTTCTGCTTGATGAATTCGGCTATAAAAAGACTCTTACGCATTCTTAAGTATGTCATTTGCATTTCTCAGCTCCAGAATTTCTGCTTGATTCCCTTTAATTATTTCAATCTCTTTCTTATATTTGTCTGAGAGAATTCTGGGTTCCTTCTCCGTGTTGTCTTGAATTTCTTTGAGGTTCTTCAACACAGATACTTTGAAATCTGTGTCTGAAAGGTCACATATCTCTGTTTCTCGAGGATTGGTCCATGGCGGCTTATTTAGTTCATTTGGTGAGGTCATGTTTTCTTGGATGTTGTTGATGCTAATAGTTGTTCTTTGGTGTCTAGGCATTGAAGAATTAGGTATTCATTATAGTTGGCACTGTCTAGGCTTGTTTGTACTCATTTATCTTAGGGAGACTTCCTAATATTTGCAAGGACTTAGGTGTTGTGATCTACGCTGTATCTGCTTTAGAGGGGTCCCCAAACTTAGTAATACTGTGGTTCTTGAAGACTTGTGGAAGTACTGCCTTGACAGGCTTGGACAGGATCCAAGAGAATTTTCTGGATTACCAGGCAGAGACTCTTTTTCTCTTTCCTTACTTTCTCCCAAACAAATGAAGCCTCCTGTTCTGAGCCACCTAAAACTTGGGGAAAAGTGACATAAGCAGTCCTGTTGCCACCACCGCTAGTCTGACCCTGAAGTGGTCAGACCTAGTGCCAGCACAGCACTGGGTCTTGCCCAAAGCCTACTGTAACCACTCCCTAGCAACTGCCTATGTTTGCTCAAGGTCCAGTGGCCCTACAATCAGCAGGTGGCAACCCAGCCAGGACTGTGTCCTTCCCTTCAGAGCAGTGGGTTCCCCCAGAACCTGGGTAGGTTCAGAGGTGCCAACCAGGAGTCCGGCACTAGAATCAAAAACCTTAGGAGTCTAGCTGGTATTCTATTGTACTGCAGCTAAGCTGCACTCAAACCACAATACATAGTCCTTTCCACTCTTCCCTCCTTTTTTTTAAAGGCAGAGGGGCCTCATCCCAAGTACACCACCACAGGCCATGGTACTGCCAGACTATCATTGATAGTCCCTCAAGGCCTAAGGGCTCTTATGTCAGCTTGTGAATGCTGCCTGGCCTGGGACTCACCCTTCAGGGCAGCGGGCTTCCTTCTGGCCCAGGGCAGGTGCAGAGATGCCATCCAAGTTAAGCCCTGGAATTGAGGTCCCCAAGAGCCTCCTTGGTGCTCTCCCACACTGTGGCTGTGCTGGTACCTAAGGTGCAAGATAAAGTCCTCTTTACTTTTCTCTCTGCTTTTCTCAAGCTGAAGGAGTTTCACCTTGCAGCCACCAAAGCTGATAAAGTGCTGAGTCTCACCTGAAGCCGACAAGTCTCAGAGGCTCTCTCAAGACACTTGACGTAGTACTTGGGTATCACTGCTTGTTATTTAGCACCCAAGGGCTCTTCAGTTAGCAGGTGATAAATGCTGCCAAGACTGGGTCCTTCCCTTCAGGGCTGCAGATTCTCTTCTGGGCCAGGGTGTCTAAAAATGTTATCTAAGAACTAGCATCTGAAATGGGGACCTCAAAACTTTGACTGATTCCCTATCGTGCTGTTGCTGAGCTGATATCCAAGATGGAAGACAAAGTCCTCACTCCTCTTTCTCCTCTCCTCAAGCAGAAGTAAGGAGTCTCTTTTGGAGCCACAAGCTGTGCAGCCTGTGGTAGGGGAGGGGTGATGCCACTCCCTTAGCCACCCCAGCTGGTGTCTCAGTATGTCATGTGCCTTCCACACCCCAGGTCCACTGTCTCTGGGCCCAGTTCAGCACTAGGACTTGCCTAAAATTTGCAGTCCTCATGGCCAAGACTGCCTTTTCAGTTTACTTAGAAACCCAGGGCAGTTTAGTCCTTGGTGGTGAGGTTTGTGGGAATTCAAGTTCGGACTGCTGGAATCAGCGATTCCCCTCTGGCTAGGGCTGGTTTAAATATTCCCTTCATGGGTGGGCAGCTGAGTTTGGTCCAGTTAAACAGGGAAGCGCTGAGTTCAATGCCTCAGAATTACTATGTTCTTATTCTCCCTGCACAAAGAAATGCTGTCTGCCTCATCTGCTGCTGTGGAGTGGGGAGGGGTAGCACTGGCCATTCAAGACGTTTTTCTATCTCTTCAGTGCTACTTTCAGAGATATGAAGATAAAACCCGTTACTATGAGGGTTAACCTGAGAGTTGGTTCTTATGCAAGCGATTTCCCTGTGTAGATAGTTGTTAAATTGGTGTTTTTGTTGGGGAGACGATCGGTGGTACCTTCTATTTCACCATCTTGCTCCACCTCTCTGCTTCAGCCTCATTTTAGAGATGAGAAAAGTAAAGCTAAGGGTTACAAGGTTTATAAACAGAAACTAAATTATAAGCCGGTGTCTATGACTTCAAAACCACTAGCATGTGTACCATGTAAATAAAATTTTCTTTAAAATTACCATTTTATTGCATAACAGTTTTAGATATATAGAAAAACTGTAGAGATAGCTCAGAAAATTCCTATATCCTCTGCACCTAAGTTCCCCTCTTATTAACATCTCACATTACTATGGCACGTTTGTTACAAATAATGAACCAATACTGACACATTATTATTAACTGAAATCCATACTTTATTTCAATTTCCTTAGTCTTTATTGAATATTCCTTTTCTGTTCAATGATCCCATCCAAGATGCCACGTTACATTTCCCTTCTGTGTCTCTTTAGCTTCCTCTTGGTTGTGACAGTTTATCAGACTTTCCTCAGTTCTGATGGCAGTTTTGAGGAGTACTGGTCAAGTAGTTTATAGAACGCTCCTCAATTGGAATTTATCTAATGTTTTCTCATGATAGGACTGGGATTATGTGTTTTGAATGGAAGACCACGGAGTAAAGTGCCATTTTCATCACATTATACCAAGGATACACACTATTACCATGAGTTACCACTGTTGATGTTGGCTTTTGATCATCTGGCTAAGATACTGTTTGCAGGTTTCTTCACTGTGAATACATATAATTATTTTGTCTGCCTATTTTCTCCTTGGTCTTACTTCATTTTCACATTTCTAGATAGTAGCAATCTCTGAACTTGTCCTTTTACAATAATTTCACATCATCCCATTGTCAACTTATCATGTGTACTAGCTGCTTGTCATTCTGCTATTTCAGTGAGAGGTTTGTTCTTGCCTTTGTCTTGTGTGTGTGTGTGTGTGTGTGTGTGTGTGTGTGTTTTGTGTGTATGTGTGGGTGCACATGTGTAAAAGGGAGTAGGTAGCTTGTCGCGAACCTTTTATTCTGTCTAAGGATTATGCTGACCAAAAGTATAGAGTCTAACAGGGCTCCAGCACTGTGTCCAAGCAACAGCAATCAGAGGGCACTTGGGAGGTACCTAGACTGAGGCATTGAGGGGAGATGAAGTTTAGAAAAAGCTCCCTGAGTTGCAGTTTTCTCAATGGTAAAATAGTAAGATTGTGAATGCTAAGGTCCCTTCCCACTCTGGAACGAGGAATCTGGGGTCTGTAGGTTGGAAAATAAGCCTGGTTCTCTTCCTGTACCAACTTTATTTCTTCAGCAGTTCATTACAAGCTAAAGCATTAGCAAGAATCCCAGCTCATAGTCCCTGGGGGTATTTCCTTGGCTAGAGTCTCTGATTTAATGAAGAGATAAACATTTCTTGTGGAAACAGATCTCAGCTGATTGCTTTGCCCACACTTGCTTCCTTGAAGCAGCTCTGCCCTGTTTCCTCTTGTCCCTGTTGTGTTTCCTACTATCTTCCTTATGCCTTACCATCAGTAAGACACAGTAAGACTTGTAAGACTTCTTATTTATCCTCTGGGAGCACTTTTGTAAACCCAGGTGGGAGCTCACTCAGATTAGGCATGTATGGTATTTAATTTGGCCATTTTGGTTCAAGGCTCTTCCCATTTCTGTAATTATTTAAGGTAAAAGTCAGAGTATAAAAATTTTCATTTCTGCTTTGTGAACTTGAGAAAATTGCAGTTAATTTTTCTCTATCCTTGGCCATTTGCCACACAAATGAAACTTTCTTGTGAAATTTATGCCTGCTGATAACTACTTTTTGTTTCTTTAATTAAATCTTATATGTTAACTAAGTACCAGTAAACATTTACTGTATAAGCCTGTTGCAATCTTTCTGTTTTTGGCAAAGTACCCTTGCACTCTGCTATGTAACAATTAACTTTTTGCAAGCTAGCAACTTGTCCATTTACAATGCACACTGAATATGCTAATAATGATTGCTTCTGGATAGAAAAGGAAAAGTCTAGGAAGGTGTCGTCTTGTCCCACTTTGTCTTGCACTCATTTCTAATCTTCGGCAACTGAAAATTGAAGTTCTTTTTCCATCATTCTTTTTCCCTCATTTTCTCATAGCCCCATTTAAGACAAAAACTTTCACTTTGTGCGTTGTCAATTCCTCTGGGTTCACTTACATCAGCTTTGGCTGGATTCATGTTTAAAACATTTTCAGAGGACTAAATAATTTATTTGAAAGCTAGCGGCAAAAGACACTTAAAAAATTAAACCAAGAGAATAGGTTTGAAGGAAAAAATGTTGCTGAGAACCAAGATGTGTTCTCTAAAGGAGAGATCCCCATTTCCAAAGCAAAAGTAAATGTCATTTAAGTGTGACCTTCATACATATGATTTCATGAATCTTGTTTGAATGTATAAATATGGGTCAAAATATGCCTGAATAATTAAATATTTCTTTAAAATATTGGCTTAAAAATCCTCTAAGTTTTGATACTATCTTGTTACTTATGTTTGTATCACATTGCAGTTGTGAAAAGATTCACTAGCTCTTTGAATAATAATTAAATACTCTTCATGCCCAATGTCAACAAATTCAGATTTTGTAAAACTGTATTGGATTTTTTCTACTTTATTTTTTATTACAGATTCATCGTATCTTACTCTACTCTGATGTTATCTAGAATTAATTCTGCTTATACTTAACAAAGTTTTCCTTTTTCTAGCAAATTTTATTTAGGGGGACTAGTCTCAAAGTTTTCCCCCCAAAATTCGTGTTGGTTTGCCAGAAAAAAACTGAGGCCTTGAATGAACAGGCGCTGGCTTTTCAGGAGCAAAGCTAGAAATAAAAAACCAGGAGGTAGCTGGGCGCAGTGACTCATGCCTGTAATCCCAGCATTTTGGGAGGCTGAGCTGGGCAGATCACCTAACTTCAGGGGTTCGAGACCAGCCTGGCCAATATGGTAAGACCCTGTCTCTACCAAAAATACAAAAATTAGCCAGGCATTGTGGTGCATGCCTGTAGTCCCAGCTACTCAGGAGGGAGGCAGGAGAATCACTTGAACCTGGGAGGTAGAGGTTGTAGTGAGCCAAGACCATGCCATTGCACTCCAGCCTGGGCAACAGAGCAAAACTTTGTCTCAAAAAAAAAAAAAAAAAAAAAAAAAAGAAAAGAAAAAAGAAAAAAAAGAAAAACAAACAAAAAAAACACACAAAAACCCAGGAGGTTCATTGGACTTTTCATGGGCAACTGACCTCCACTGGGCATCTGCCAGACCCTCAGTAGGAACAACTGAAACTGGGAAATTAGAACACCAACCCGATTTGCCCTTAAAAATTTGCAATTTAGTATGCTCTGCCTCTCATTATAATGTCATGCTATTTACATACATTATTTATTTGAAAACAGTCCCAAAGTCCAAAATGGTTGGAGGACAACTGAGTTTATTGTATTTTATAATTTGGGAGTCCGTGAAAGGAGAAAAGATGTGGTACATAGGAT
This sequence comes from Macaca fascicularis, assembly GCF_037993035.2. NCBI lineage: Eukaryota > Metazoa > Chordata > Mammalia > Primates > Cercopithecidae > Macaca > Macaca fascicularis. Next base: position 63,072,122 of record NC_088376.1, on the reverse strand, counting down.
CTATGTATATACATAATTTGCAATCATATATTCATGCCACTTGCAAATTAAACTGTTTTTATAATAATTTTTCCTTTTTTCGACACAGGCTCTCTGTCACCCAGGTGGGAGTACAGTGGCACAATCATGGTTCACTGCAGCCTCGACCTCACTAGAAGGATCCTCCCACCTCAGCCTCTCGAGTAGCTGAGACTACATTTGTGCACCACTATAACCGGCTAATTTTTTAATTTTTTATAGAAAGGAGGTCTCCCTATGTTGTCTGGGCTGGTCTTGAACTCCTAGGCCCAAGTGATCCTCTTGCCTTGACCTCAGTGCAAAGAGCTGGGATTACAGGTGTGAGCAACAGTGCCCAGCCTATGATAATAATAATACATCCACATGTTTAAAAAAAAATCAAAACATACATTTGGATATAAAATGAAGATAACTTCCCCATTCTAGCTATGGCTGTTAGGAACATGTCTATTCTATGCAAGACAGCGATTCTCATTCCTGACTGCAATCTATGAAGGTATGAAATAATACAGATACGTGGTTCTTTACCCAGAACTACCGAATCACAGTACCTAAGATTGGGAGCAACTGTGTTTTAAAATCTGTAGAGGTGATTCTGATGTGTGCCTAGATTCGAGATCCAATGGTTCATCTGCTACTTTAACTTTTTACTTATTTATGAAGTTATCAAGTGTTTGGGTTTTCCTGGGAGTCCTTATCTTTACCTTAGGATCCCTTAAAATTCTGGGCTCCTATTTTGGTCTCTAAAAGAAATACACACAAATCAGAGGGAGGACATACTTGCCCTCAAGAAAACTCCCCCTTGACCCTAGAGGAAGCACTGTGCAGGAAATATTGGTGAAAATGTAGTAGTAAAACTGTGTCCGCAATTGGTGGGTTCTTGGTCTCAACTGACTTCAAGAATGAAGCCGGGTACCCTCGTGGTTGAGTGTTACAGTTCTTAAAGATGGTGTGTCCAGTTCGTTCCTTCAGACATTCACATTTGTCTGGAGCTTTTTCCTTCTCGTGGGTTTGTGGTCTCGCTGTCAGGAGTGAAGCTACAGACCTTCGTGGTGAGTGTTACAGCTCTTAAAGGCAGCACATCTGGAGTTGTTCATTCTTCCGGGTGGGTTTGTGGTCTCGCTGGCTTCAGGAGTGAAGCTGCAGACCTTCGCGGTATTACAGCTCATAAGGTCTGCCTGGCTTCAGGAGTGAAGCTGCAGAGCTTCGCAGTGAGTGTTACAGCTCATAAGGACAGCGTGGACCCAAAGAGTCAGCAACAGCAAGATTTATTGCAAAGAGCGAAAAAACGAACATTCCACACTGTGGAACGGGACCCCAGGACGCTGCCGCTGGCTGGCTCAGGCTTTTATTCCCTTATCTGGCCCCACCCACATCCTGCTGATTGGTCCATTTTGACAGAGTGCTGACTGGTGCGTTTACAATCCTTGAGCTAGACACAGAGTCACAGAGTGCTAGTACTCCCAGTCTCCACAATTGTATTCACAAACCCTGAGCTAGACACAGAGTGCTGATTGGTGTATTTACAATCCTTTGGCTAGATATAAAAGTTCTCCAAGTCCCCATCCGGTTCAGGAACCCAGCTGGCTTCACCCAGTGGATCCTGTGCCAGGGCTGCAGGCGGAGCTGCCCACCAGTCCCAAGCCGCGCCTGCACTCCTCAGCCCTTGGGCTGTGGATGGGACCTCGCGCCACGGAGCAGGGGGCGGCGCCCGTCGGGGAACTTCAGGCCGCGCTGGAGCCCACTGCAGGGGGCGGCGCTCAGACATGGCGGGTTGCAGGTCCAGAGCCCTGCCCCGCGGGGAAGCAGCTAAGGCCCGGCGAGAATTTGAGTGCGGAGCCGGCTGGCCGGCTCTGCTGGGGGACCCCGGGCAACCTCAGCAGCTGCTGGCCCGGGTGCTAAGCCCCTCACTGCCCTGGGCCGGCGGTGTGTGGGGTCCGCTGAGCCCACACCCGCCGCAACTCACACGCGAGCGCAGCCCCATTTCCCACCCGCGCCTTTCCCTCCACCCGCGTCTCTCCCTCCTCACCTCCCCACAAGCAGAGGGAGGCTTCTTTGGCCTCAGCCAGCCCAGAGAGGGGCTTCCACGGTGCCGTGGCGGGCTGAAGGGTTCCTCAAGCGCTGCCAGAGTGGGCGCGGAGGCCGAGGAGGCGCTGAGAGTGAGGGCTGGTAGCACATTGTCACCTCTCAAAACCACGATAATAGGCCGGGCGTGGTGGCTCACGCCTGTAATCTCAGCACTTTGGGAGGCCGAGGTGGGCGGATCCCGAGGTCAGGAGATGGAGACCATCCTGGCTAATATGGTGAAACCCCGTCTCTACTAATAATACAGAAACAGTACCCGGGCATGGTGGCGGGCGCCTGTAGTCCCAGCTACTCGGGAGGCTGAGGCAGAACAGCCTGAACCCGGGAGGCGGAGCTTGCAGTGAGCCAAGACTGTGCCAGTGCACTCCAGCCTGGGCTACAGAGTGAGACTCCATATCAAAAAACAAAAACAAAAAAACGAAACAAAAGCAAAAAAAACCCCACGATAATGGTAGCAACATTAACATCAATCAGAAAACAACAACAAAAAACTGTCCATAAACCCTTTATTCATCCCAGTAAATCAGACTACTTTCTTTTGCTGTCGAAGTTTGTATACATAAACAAAGGAAACATTGATGAAACCTTCCAGCGTATGTTTGCTTCTCTCTCAGATCAAACCAAAATACGGAAAGAGTTGGTATTACCAGATGCTTAATCAATTACCCAAAACCATTGGGCTTTGAACTTTCTAAAGAAATAAGAATGCTTTTCAAATTCCCTTTACCAGGAACTAAATGTGACAATGCTTTATCCTCAACTCAGCTACTTAAAATCACCAACGAATGCATTTTAATTTCTTTCAAGGTACTATGTTCTTCAAAAGATGATCTCAAATCTATCCTTTTTCTTTTATCAGAAGCTTATAGGCTTCAAAACAACAATGATATATTTGAGGCTATGTGTTATAGTGTGCAGTTCTGAGTTTGGATTTTTTTAGGTATTTATTTTCAAATCTAAATATTTTAAAAAATTATCTGCCTATAGCTCCTGACATGTCAAAGTGGCAACATTTAAAATCAAGGATTTGATTTTTTTTAAAATCATTTGAAAGACTTAGCATCTCTCATAATTGGAGTTTGTGTAGTTTATTTGTGTTTTATTACTCTTAGACATATGGCTAAGCAATTTTATAAGATCCACAGGGCTATTGAGAAATGTGAGCCCTCTGCAATTCCCTCAGGTTCTTTTTGGCGCCATCAATATTTTATTGTTTACCATTTACTTCATGGTTTGGAACTCTTCCTGTCTTCCTCTCAACCCAATAAAACTCTGTAGTTTAAGCAGCTCAGGAAATGAGGGGGATGAGGTTGGTTTGGATCTTCTGAAATAGAGGGACTGCATAAGAGCCTAATGCCTAATATAAGAGGAACCTTTCTGACTCCTGAGCCCATGATGAAGAGATTTGGGGCTGGAGTTGAAATACAGGAGACTGTGCCTTTTATGAAAGAAATCTTCTCTGGTTTGTGTAGAACTTTAGTGTTTTGGACATAAAAACATGATCCAGAAAATCAAATGGCACACAAATATGTTCCAGAATTTATAAGGAATGTTCTGGACTCAGACTCTTAAAAACAGTGAGTTTAATTGGGGACCCATTTTATCAATTTACAGGGTGCCTTTCCTTGACTGCTTGCCCAATAAAAAGTGGGATTTTAATTTTGAAGTTGCCTTCAGCGTCTAATGAAAATATGTCTCTAATTAACAGTGACTTGGATGACTTTTGTCACTGCACTACACAATAAACCTTTGTAGTGCTACCTTGCATGCTAGTGGTAAGAAAACTATCATGCATCTGCCTGTATGTACTTCACTTCAGACTTGTGACTGGAAGCATTCTTTAGATAAAATAGTATTATCTTATAAAGTTACATGTCAGTCTCTTTGAGATTAACATTCACAAACTATGTAAGAGTGAAGCATATTTTTGTAAAGCATTCATACTATAAAGATTTCCAATATCTACCATATCCCAAGTGCTGCCCCAGAAACTATAGAAGCAGAGATAAGAGACGATCCCTATTCTCAAGGACCTCAGTGTTTCTGGAGAAGCCATTGGGTGGAGAGAAAACCGCTGATGATCCTGCTGTGTAGTGACTTCCATGGTCTGGGGCTCTCCAAGGGTCTGTGGGAGTGAGGGAGGCCCTCCTACCTGCTTCCTCATAGGTCCGTTAATCTTAAAGTTAAAAATCCTTTTATTGATGTGACTTTAACTTGGACTCATGGGACTCAAAAAAGCTGTTATACTCATGGTTGTAGTTTACTAAATATATATAGTTTGTGAAACATGTTTTAGTACAGTGAAAGAATATACATTAAAATCAGCAAAGGGAAAAGGTACATGGAGCCATCCCCTCCCAGTGAAGTTGCGCAAGAATGTGCTTAACTCTTCCAGCAACAATATGTGGCAACATGTGGGAAATGTTGTCAACCAGGGAAGCACATCCAGACATTGGACTGGGGTTTTTATTGCGAATCAGCCATGTAGCCCTTGTGTGACTGGTCTCAGATACAAGACACTAGCTCTTTTCCCAGAGTAAAAATAAGCATTCCCTATATATAACATTATTAGAATAAACCTATGTGGTTAAATGAGTCTTGCATGGCCCAAGACCTCAGCCATATGAAAGTACTCTCATCAAGCAGAATATTCTAAGGGCTCAGAGGTTGGCTCCTAGGAGCTGGCCGATGGCCAGTTCTGACGGTAAGCTAACTGTACTAACAGTCCTTGCTAAGTATTCCACATGATATGTCTTATTCTGATCTATTCTTGGGGTGAATGTAGTAATACTGTATCTGTTTAAGTTACAAGTGTCCCTAGAGAATGCTCTTAAGACTGGAGGTCCATAAGGTTACTATAAACAAATCTCCCCAGTGGCCCAGCAGGATGTAGTTATGAAAATTCCTAACTTAATTATCTCTTTTGTAGGAGAGGTAACCTGAAAAATAAAAGTCAAAGAACTGGAACATTACTAGAGTTCCACTCAGTCACTAACAATTCATTCAGTTTATCTGATGGCTAAAGTGTCTCCCAGAGCAATGCCACTCAGGTATGCAGATTTCTGTTTGACCTTGTAGGGTTCCAAAAGGAGGGGTAATCTTGGCAAATATATAGCTTTTCTTTTTCTGGCATCTAGTATAATTGTTCTAAGAGACAGGATCTTTCTATTGTGCTAAGCCTCTCTAGAGGCACAGTTGTAATATTGAATTTCCCTTGCTGCATAACCCACTTTTTTATTCTCTTCCTTCCAACAATAGTGTTGCTCCTTCTCTCCACTTGCCATTGATTTTTACCCAGACTTTTCCACCTGTAGAAGAGATATTAGGTTCAACAACTGTGCTGGTCCAGACTGCAGGCAGCAACACCACTCTAGCAAGTACCTACCTCTTAGACCACTAGTATTCATATAACGTAGGAGTACATAGGTACAGACCAGTGGGCTCTCTCAACCACCATGCAATATAGCTGCATTCACTGTCAACCAATTATGCCAGATAAGGTGAAGGCACCATCCAAACCATTAGGCCCTCTGGAATTCTGGCATAGATATTTAAAGGCTTAGTTACACTTTTTGCTTAGAAATCATCCCTACTTCATTCCTGTTTCTGGCACTAGAGTTGCAGCCCTGCTGGCAGGAACACTGTATCAGTTAGGAAAAGAGGAAGTTAAGGTGATGTGGGAATAACTGTACAGTCAAGGTAGCATTCTAGTCACCCACTTTCTCCCAAATCCACCAGAAAAGCAGAGGAATCTACTGACTGGAGACCCTCCCCTGGCCCCAATCAGGTTGAATCTGAGCACCCAAGAATGAAAGTGTGTAAGCCAGCCCTGCATGCCTTTTCTCCTCATGTTTGGGACAATAAATGTTTCCAGTGCCCCTGCCAGTTCTCTATCAAGCTATTCCTCTGAGGCTGATAAGCAACATGATGTATCCACTTGGTGTGATACCTCTTTTTCCACTGTTGGACATTATGGGCAGTAGAGTATATTCTTTGGTTTAAAGAAATGTAACTCAGTGGTTTTACGTGGTGTAGTATTTTTGCTCCATTCCTTTTATGGTGCGTCCACCCCTGGGTATGCAAAGTGTGGTCTGGAGTGTCTATTCCTGTCAGGCCCCATTCCAAGGCAACTGGCACTGAATGGCATAATAAAGTCTCTTGGTCAGCTCTGCACCAGGGACCTACCCTGAGGAAATGTGCCCCATTACCTCCTGCAGTGTCTGTCTTTCCTGCTGACAGACAGGCCAGTTCTTGGCATTTTGTGCCTCTGAGGGTGCAGAGGAATATGTGTCTATGATTACCCCTCTCTGTATTGCTGCCACTCCTGCACGTCCACTCACTTCATGGACCCAGTTGGCCACCTCAAGTAAGTGCATCAAGATTTTGACTTAAAGTTGCAGTCACCTTTCAGTCTAGGAAAGAGGTTCTTCTCATGAGCATTGATTTCTCTTAATTAATGCATCCCTTAACTTCTTTATTTTGAGAAAAAGTCTCGCTCTGTCACCAGGCTGGAGTGCAATGGCGCGATCTCGGCTCACCACAACCTCCGCCTCCTGGCTTCAAGTGATTCTCCTGCCTCAGCCTCCTGAATAGCTGGGATTACAGGCTCCCACCACCATGCCCAGCTAATTTTTATATTTTTAGTAGAGATGGGGTTTCACCATGTTGGCCAGGCTGGTCTCAAACTCCTGACCTCAAGCAATCCGCATGCCTTGGCCTCCCAAAGTGCTGGGATTACAGGCGTGAGCCACTGCGCCCGGTTGCATTCCTTAACTTCTTATTGATGTTCATAGGGCCATGATCCATATGGACATTTCTTTAAGAATTCAGTTTTCCATTGCCCATCTTCCTGACCGTGTAGCCATCCATTAGCCAATGCCCATGAGGTGGAATGCACCCAGACTTTGGGGAATTGTTCAATTCTTCCATCACCGTGAGGAAACCAGGAGGCAATCAAGCCACTGAACTTATTTGTTCTCAACTTCTTCAATTAGAATTTTTGCATTATTTGTTTATAGTGCAGAGCCTTCCAAACAGGATGCTGACCATCCACTGTGAAACTGTTATCTGTAAACCAAGCAGCTTTTCTTGACCAATCAAGGACTGTTTATAAGGACCCCACCCCCCCCCCCACCAGGTGGTTATACAATTTGGTATTTTCTCAGAGGGTTCCAAAGTGTGTCCTAGAGGAAATGAGGCTACCCATTCCTGCATACGATGAGAACCTCCTGGTATTCTTCCAGTAGTATGCTCCTGTATAAACCATTTCCATTTTATTACAGAGTCAGCTCTTCTGGTCAATGGCTTCCTCATCAGAATTTTTCTCTGACATCACCCAAGACATCATAGGTATATCAGATTTTAAGATTATCATATGTCTTTCAGTTATTGGAGCAGTTTCAATTAATGCCCAAAAAATCACAACACAACAGCAACACAAGAATTGCACAATAATGACACGTACTATACTGCCACATCTGGAAACTTTCTAGTTCCCAATTCCAGTGGTCACCATCAGGCAGCACGTATGCGCTTTTTTTTTTGTTTGTTTTTGAGACAGACTCTCACTCTGTCACCCAGGCTGGAGTGCACTGGCACGATCTTGGCTCACTGCAACCTCCACCTGCTGGGTTCAAGCGATTCTCATGCCTCAACCTCCCGAGTAGCTGGGATTATAGGCACGTGCCACCGTGCCCGGCTTATTTCAGTTTTTTTTTTTTTAATTAAGTAGAGACAGGGTTTCACCATGTTAGCCAGGCTGGTCTCAAACTCCTGACCTCAGGTGATCCACCCACCTCTACCTCCCAAAGTGTTGGGATTACAAGTGTGAGCCACTGCATCTGGCCCACTTATGCACATTTTATTTATTTATTTATTTATTTATTTATTTATTTATTTATTTATTTATTTTTTGAGATGGAGTCTAGCTCTGTCGCCCAGGCTGGAGTGCAGTGGCCAGATCTCAGCTCACTGCAAGCTCCGCTTCCCGGGTTTATGCCATTCTCCTGGCTCAGCCTCCCGAGTAGCTGGGACTACAGGCGCCTGCCACCTCGCCCGGCTAGTTTTTTGTATTTTTTAGTAGAGACAGGGTTTCACCGTGTTAACCAGGATGGTCTCGATCTGCTGACCTTGTGATCCGCCCGTCTCGGCCTCCCAAAGTGCTAGGATTACAGGCTTGAGCCACCGCGCCCGGCCCACTTATGCACATTTTAACTTCAGTCTGTAGAAATGTAAGTTGCAGATATTTCCAAAGTCAGAATATGGATTTTTTAAGGGCCTAATATTCATTCAGCCATCACTTCTTACAATTCAGACAGTTGGCTATTGTGAAGAGTTCCATTCAAATACAGCCTTCCTTCAGAGACTCTTTATTCTTTTTATTTTTTGAGACAGGGTCTTGCTCTGTTGCCCAGGCTGGAGTGCAGTGGTGCGATCACAGCTTACTGTAGCCTCAATCTCTTAGGTACAAATGATCCTTCCACCTCAGCCTCTGGAGTATCTGACACAACAGACACATGACACCGTGTCTGCTTAATTTTTGGATTTTTTGTAGAGATAGGATTTCACCATGTTGTCCAGGCTGGTCTCCAACTCCCAGGCTCAGGCAATCCACCTGCGTGGGCCTTCTAAGGTGCTGGGACTACAGGCATGAAACTATTTTGCACAGGTCAAAACTGAAGCTCAGACAAGATCAGAAACTTGTTCAAGGTCACAGAGTACCAAAACTCAGGGAGGAAAAGACTCCTGGTTTCCTGGTTGTCCAATATCTATTCTTCCCTTTATTTATTAGTAAAATCTGTAAATTTTAGCTGAGCACATGACTGCCTAGTTTAAAATCAGCATTCCCAAGCCTCCCCAGGATAATCTGCAAAACTAAGTTCTGACAAAAGGGGTGGGAACAGAAATCATTCATGCTCTTATAAAAAAGGGGCATGTGCTTTTATTCTTTTCTCCTCTTCCCACTGGCTACAAAGACGACTAGCTTGTGGGAACAGGAGAAACCCTGTTGATGGTAATTGTCAAACAGATCCACTAGGATTTGAAGCCACGTTTGTCAGGTGCTAGAGCCTATGCTGTATTAGGGTTTCAAAGGAAAGAGTGTTTGAAGAATTTACCAAAACTTAGAGGTAACCTGTTCTAGGGATGCCAACAGGCTTTGGCAATGAACCTACATGAGGTTGGACATAGGCTCCAATACTTGCTAATTAAGGAACCATGGGCAAGTTTCTTAATCTCTCTTTTTTCTTATCTGGAAAATGAGAATGACAATAGTAGCTACATCATAAGGAAGATGTTAGGGCAAACAAGATAGTACATGTGAATCAGCTTAGCTAGCACTATTGCTGGCTACCTTGTACAAAGTAGTAAGTATTATTATTATTATTATTATTATTATTATTATTATAGCTATTCATCCACTGTAAAATGTTCATAACACCAAAGAGGATTTAAGATACTGTATTTAAAATGCTTACCACAGTACTTCTTATATGGTAAAGACTCCATAAATGGTTAAATATGTACCAACATTTATATATTTAAAATAGAAAGGATTTCTTTCCCTGCAAAAGAGTCAAATAAAATGAACATGAATAAAATTATTCCAGTTGAGATTTCACTGTAGTAATATTTACCATCATTTACTTGCAAAGCAGAGATGGCCTAACAGTAAAAAAAAGAAAAAAAAAAAAGCACTCATTCTTTTTTCACTGCTTCAGCTGACAACTTATTTCATTGGGCAGGATTTGCCAACCATATTTGATCTGAGACGTGAATTTAAAATTGTGTTGAAAAGTCTTTCACTTTATGTCATAACAATAACAGAAAACTAGAGACTGAGGATTCATGACAGATGATTTAAAAAAAATGAAACCCATAGGGGGTGTGACCTCTTATTAGAAGACAGAGAAGAGGAAACAAAATTTGTATATCTTTCTAGAGAAAAAAGCAGAAGAGACTCATTATTTAAGAAACTCAAGGCCAGGTGCAGTGACTCGCGCCTGTAATACCAGCACTTTGGGAGGCTGGAGTCCAGGAGTCCAGAAGTTCGAGACCAGCCTTGGCAACATGGCAAAACCCTGTCTCTACAAAACATACAAAAATTAGCCAGGCACAGTGGTGTGCAATGTAGTCCTAGCTACTTGGAAGGCTGAGGTGGGAGGATCACTTGAGCCCAGGAGGCACAGGTTGTTACACTGAGCCGAGATTATGCCACTGCTCTGCAGCCTGGGTTAAAGAGCCAGACCCTATCTCAAACAACAACAACAACAACAACAACAAGTCCTCAAAATAAACACTGATCTTGAGAAGAGAAGACCTGAAATCTGGTCTTGTCATTGTCCTTCTCCTTTAGCTACCATTTACCTCCTAGAACTGGATGAAGAATTTTGTAGAACTTAAGAAGTTCATTTAAATGATCGTCATTTTATTTCCTCCGAAGAGTGCAAAAGAAACACGTGAGATTCTCTCAATTACTTTCTAGAGAAGACTCTTAATAAGGAAACTATTTTAATCAATTCCTTCCATCTGGGTTTCTGTGGCATTAATATGCACCTCACCACTGACATTAATTATTAACTTTTCCTAGTAATAGTTTTACGATGCCACTAAAAGGGAAAGGGGATTACTTTACTGATTCTGGGTCAACATCTTGGTGGCTGAATCAATTAAGTTAGGTATGTATTTATAGAGCATTACTAGGGCAGTAGGCAACACCTTTTCAGGGGAATGACACATTACAGTGTTTAACTTACTTTCACACACATTAACTACTTGACTGTGGTTACAGGACTGCATTGTGAAGAGCCTGAAGACTTGGAGTTTCTTAGACTGGTCACTCCCAGCCTCTCTCTCTTCCCATCTGTAAAATGGAGATCACACTACGTTCCTTCTTTATCACAAAGAGTTGTACTGTGGCTCAAATGAAAACACATGCAAGGGAATGCTTTGCAAATTGTAAAGCCTTGTGTATAAAGCAAGCATCATATTTAAATACTGTAATATTAAAGATGAGGAAACAGGGGGTATAAAATATTCCTGTCCTTGGTAAAGGTAACTGGGCAGGTAGTGGCACAGCTGGACTCCCCAACTCTTCTGCCCCCAAAATATGCAGGAAGTGGAGTCTGTTACGTCTTTGGCCACACAGCAGCTGAACTCCCTTGCTTGTGTTTTGAAGCCTCCCCTCCTTCCTTAGGCACACCTCTGCTCTCATTGCTTAAACTGAAAATGCCACTCCCTCTCCTGGTCTCCCCTAAGCTGAGGGACAGGCTGTGGCCTGGGTCACAACAACCTTCTGTATCTGCCTTGGATTGAAAGCTAGAGAATGAAGAAAGGGCAGGCCCACATGGGCTGCAGGGTAAGGGAGGAGGAGATGGCAGCTCTGCTGTGAAAGCAGCTCTCCACTGTTAGTGGTGCAGCCTTCTGTTCTTGCCTGCCACCTGCTGACCCAGGCACTGGGCTTGTCCCCTCTGTGGAGTGATGTGGGTGTTGTACCTGATGGCAATATTCCCAGATCTGGCTCTCTGGCTTTCTGGAGAGTCTGTGAGCTACCCAGTGGCTTTAAAATGACTTCTTCTCACTCAAACATGAATCATACAAATCCCTGGAGGGTTGTGTTGAAATGTAGATTCAGATTCAGTAGGTCTGGGTGGGCATAAAACTCTGCATTTCTTTTTTTTAAATTAGTTTTTGTCTTTAGGCACTAGTCCACTATGAGAGATTCTGCATTTTTTTTTCTTTCTTTTTTTCTTTTTTTTGAGACAGGGTCTTGCTCTGTTACCCAGGCTGGAGTGCAGTGGCATGATATCGACTCACTGCAACCTCCGCCTCCCAAGTTCAAGCAATTTTCCCTCCTCAGCCTTCTGAGTAGCTGGGACTACAGGCATGCACCACCACACCCCAGTTAACTTCTGTGTGTGTGTGTGTATTTTTAGTAGATATGCGGTTTTGTCATATTGGCCAGGCTAGTCTTGAACTTCTGGCCTCAAACGATCCACCCACCTTGGCCTCCCAAAATGCTGAAATTATAGGTGTGAGCCACTGTGCCCAGCTGAGACTCTGCATTTCTTTTTTGTTGTTGTGTTTGAGACAGAGTCTTGCTCTTGTCACCCAGGCTGGAGTGCAGTGGTGCGATCTTGAGCCACTGCAACCTCTGCCTCCTGGGTTCAAGCGATTCTCCTGCGTTAGCCTCCCCAGTAGCTGGATTATAGTCACGCGCCACCACGCCCCGCTAATTTTTGTATTTTTAGGAGAGACATTTTGTATTTTTAGGAGAGACATCATCATGTTGGCCAGGCTGGTCTCAAACTCCTGACATCAAGTGATCGGCCCAACTTGGCGTCCCAAAGTGTTGGGATTACAGAAATGAGCCTCCGCACCCGGCTGAGAGTCTGCATTTCTAACAGGCTCCCAGTTGATGCCACCGCTGGCCTGACGTCCCCCACTTTGCACAGCAAGGTTTCACTCAATTTGTTTTTGGCTTAAACTAACACTCTGACTGATAGCTATAGATTCCAGCATCTAAAAACTTACAATGTATGGGGAGGCAGCATTTACACATACATTACCAAAGCACACTAAAGGACATTATCCAGTTTTTCTGGACTTGTAACACCCTATGTCATCTTTGGAAAAAAAGTTAAGATGGTATTTAATTTGTAAAATCAAAACAAGTTAGAGGCCTGGTGGGGAGCTCATGTTTGTAGTTCCGGCACTTCAGGAGGCAGAGGCGGGCAGATTGCCTGAGCCCTGGAGTTGGAGACCAGCCTGGGCAACATAGCTGGACCTCATTTCTACAAAAAATAAAAAAATTACGGCTGGGTGAGATGGTTCACTCTTGTAATCCCAGCACTTTGGGAGGCTGAGGCAGGTGGATCACTTGAGGTTGGGAGTTCGAGACCAGCCTGGCCAACATGGTGAAACCATGTCCCTACTACAAATACAAAAATTAGCTGGGCATGGTGGCAGGAGCCTATAATCCCAGCTACTCAGGAGATCAAGGCACAAGAATTGCTTGAACCTGGTAGGCAGAAGTTGTACTGAGCTGAGATCATGCCACTGCACTCCAGCCTGGGTGACAGAGTGAGACTCGGTCTCAAAAAATAAATAAGTAAATAAAATAAAAGTAAATACATATAATAAAATAAAATAGGCTGGGTGTGGTGGCTCACACCTGTAATCCCAGCACATTGGGAGGCCAAGGTGGGCAGATCATGAGGTCAAGAGATCAAGACCATCCTGGCTAACACGGTGAAACCCTGTCTCTGCTAAAAATACAAAAAATTAGCTGGGCGTGATGGCATGCACCTGTAGTGCCAGCTATTCGAGGTAGACTGAGACTGAGGTAGGAGAATCACTTGAACCCAGGAGGCGGAGGTTGCAGTGAGCCGAGATGGCGCCACTGCACTCCAGCCTGGGTGACAGAGATTCCATCTCAAAATAAATAAATAAATAAATAAATAAATAAATAAATAAATAAAATAAAAAATAAAAAAATTAGCTGAGCATGGTGGCACGTGCCTGTACTCCCAGCTACTTAGGAGGCGGCAGTGAGAGGATCACCTTGAGCCCCAGAGGTCAAGTCTGCAGTGAGCTGAGATCATGCCACTGTCCTTCAATCTGAGTGACAGTGCGAGACCTTGTCCAAACAAGCAAACAAACAAACAAACAAAAAGAAGTTAAAGTGTGCTGATGGATATTTTATTATTCTGTAAGAGCCCTCGAGTTAATTGGAGACACAGTGTCAAAGAAGATCTGGCAATCACTGTATAATGTAGTCACATCTTGAGATGCATGATTATATGGGGATATAAGGGTGTAAGTGGCAGGAATGATGACTCCCTGGCTAAAACTACTTTCCTGAAATCTCTTAGTCACACACTCCCAGTCTCTTTAAGTAACTGAGGCAAAGTGATAAAGTTTAGCCAGATAGAAGGCAGAAGCAGAACGAATGTATCCCTTACGTGTGTTGATTGATGTCTTATGTCTCTCTAAAGTGTATAAACCCAAGCTGTAACCTGCCCACCTTGAGCACATGTTCTTAGGATCTGCTGAGGCTGTGTCACGGGCCATTGGTCACTCATATTTCACGCAGAATCTTTTCAAACATTTTACAGAGTTTGACTCTTTTCATCAAAAACTGGCAAGATTCATTCACAATGTAAGTTTAGTGTCTTAAGTAATCTGGGGCTGCCATGAAAACATACCACCAGGACCAGGTGCCTTAAATGACAGCAGTTTATTTCTCATAGTTGTGGATGTTGGTAAGTCCAAGATCAATGTAGGGACAGATTTGGTTCTTGCTCAGGGTTCCCTTCCTGGTCTGCAGATGGCCTTTGCCATCTGTTTGTGTGTTCGTGACTTCTTGTGGGATAGAGAGCTCTGATCTTTATTCTTCTTATAACAACACTAATCTCATTGTGAGGGTTCCATCCACAAGACCTCATCTAAACCCCATTACCTGCCAAAGGACTTACCTCCCGATCCATCACATTGGGGATTAGGGCTATAAACAAAAAATAAAATTCTAAGCCTTCTGACTAACTGAATGAACTCCTTCTCAGAGCCAAGGGCACCCAAAGTCAACCTGAAAAACTAGTTCAGGTCATGATGAGAGGTGGGGATTGGACTTCCTTCATTACACCCTCCTCTGGTTGGAATTCAGGCACAGATGACAAGTATTAACATTAAAACAGAGATCTTAAGCCTGACCAAACAGACTTTTTTTAGCAACAAGACACCAAATTTCAGCCTGACTCTAGTATAGCATCACATGACATAGCAGGGCCAGAAAGAAATCTGAGTATTTTATCTCAAAATATGTTTCTTTGATGTATTTTGAAATGGTCCTGCAAGCTGTCTCTTGTGGGGAGATCTACATTCTGTAGAGAATCCCCATTCCTTTCCATATCTTTTCCCTAATCCAGTAGAGAATTAACTGAGAGTCTGACATCTTTTTAGGTCTGGTAAGAGCCTGAAGCCTGCTACCTGGAGGCTTCATCTCTCCAATAAAACCTTGGTGTCCACAACCCCTTAACTTAGACATTCCTTTTGATTGATTCCAGGCCTGTAGATGGTAAGTAACTCTTTTAACCCATTGCCACTAAAAAAATCATTGAATGCACCTGTGACCATGAAGCCCACCATCCCAAGTTGTCCTGCCTTTCTAGACAGAACGAATGTATCCCTTACTTGTGTTGATTGATGTCTTATGTCTCTCTAAAGTGTATAAACCCAAGCTGTAACCTGCCCACCTTGAGCACATGTTCTTAGGATCTGCTGAGGCTGTGTCACGGGCCATTGGTCACTCATATTTCATGCAGAATCTCTTCAAACGTTTTACAGAGCTTGACTCTTTCAGCAACAGGTTTTCCACATAAGAATTTTTTGGGGGGTACAAACACTGGGTCCATAACAACTAAGCTAAAGATTCTTTGATATGAACATTTTGGTTTCAGTGTTAGGAGTCTGTCAGTTCTGGATACAAACCTCTGTTGCCAGCAGTAGTGTGATTTATAAACCTGGAATAGAATTTTAGTTGGTTTACAGATCCCAAGAAGTAAATGAAGGTGTCCTTGTTGGTGGGGGGTCTCATGGTCTGCAGGTGAAAAATCCACCCATACAGGAGTATCTAATCCCAATCAGTGGGGAGAGGAGTTCTCTGCCTCTCCAGAATGGCAGCGGCCTTTTCTCTTCAAGTCCTTTCTTTTTTTTTTTCCTGTGGTAAGAAAATACTGGAGACTGGGTAATTATTAAAACACAGAAACGTATTTTCCAGTTTTTGAAGACTGGAAATTCAATATTCGCGTGAAGTTTAGGTATCCTCACATGCACAAAAGAGACCAAATCCGTCCTCTAAGTGCTTTTGAGGAGGACGCTGGTGCAGCACTGAGAACCTCCCAGCCCTCAGACCTCATCTCCTCCAGGCCCCACTCCTAATGCTGTTGCACTGGTGATTATTTTCACTGGGGTGTTGGCAGGGACACAAACATTCAAACCAAAGCGTCTTTCCACCTCATGGAAGATCCAGGGTAAGTGACTCTAAGCCGGGTTCTGCAGAGTCAAGACACTCACAAGGCACACAGCGTGGGTAATGTGGGCTTGCCCAGCAGGCAGGCGTTTCTAATCCGGGATCACTGGTGGCCCCAGCGGGCACTAACCTGCAGCCACCGCCCAGCACCCGCCCCAGTCGTCTTCCGGGCAGCGTTAGCCTCAGGGTGCCCAGCGCAGCGCCCCGCATGCAATCTCTCCTGCAGCCATCCTGGGCAGAGAGCGCCAAGGCTCCCTGGGAGCCCTTCCCTGGGTCAAGGAGAGCAGGTGAGCACAGCCTGAGGACTCCAGGCAGAGAAAAGGTGGACGGCGTTGAGAGCAGAGGGCAGCTGGGCTCTATGTCCCATGGGCAGCACATGCTGTGCCCTGTCAGTATCCCCAACCTCGGGCTCTGATTCTAGTGTATTCCCAAAAAGTCCTCAGTGTTTGAAATGAATATTGGTCCAAATTACAAAAGGTTAAAACATTAAAATTCAGATGCTTCCTTGGTGCAAAATAATTATACATGCTTATAATAGGGAAACAGTTCAAATTTCACATAGGTCTTAATTGACTCCAAATAAATCTCTATGGTTAGAGTATTAATATGTCTATGCTTCAGAAACAACACCACAGCTTTGCGTGAGAATCCCGTTTACTTCCCAGTAGGTTTCAGATGTCTTAAAAACACGATCCTAGACTACTGCTTCAAGAGACCCAAGTAATCACATCCGCTGACTTCCAGGTTGCCCTCCTAGAAGCAGGTCAGGTGCCTGGAGGGCCCCTCAGCATCCCCTTAAAATACTCTCTCCCCCAATGAGCCCCCACCGCCGGAGCAGCCCCACTTTTGAATGCTTTACTAATCCAGATGTAAGGTGACATTTCTTTTCACAAATGGCTTCCATGGCTAAGGACTGAACTGGTCCAAGCCCCTCTCTATGGTGGTTTTTATAAAGTAACAGGACCTTATTGTGGATATTCAAGTTTCTTTCAAAATAAAACACTGCTATAAATCCATAGAATGTCCTCCCCTCTGAAAACTTGTGCCAAATGGGGAAAGCAAACAGCAAGAACGCGATTGTGCTGAATAAATGTGGCTGAACAGCTAGGCTTCCTAACTGTAGACTTACATCAGCATTGGAACAAATTAGATCTAAATCTACAGTGGGCTCCAGGGTAGAGCTGAGGTCCCAGCTAAGAAGCAGGAGGAACCATGGAACTCAGAGCCTGGAATCCAACCCCAGGGACTCTGTGTTAGCATCAGTGGCTGCAGAGCCATTGTCAGGACTTTTCAAACCCAGGCAAGTAGGCAGGAAGGTCAGGAACCCCTGTCACCTGAAAACACACAATCCCAGCAGTGAATCCCTTATCCACCTGGGATCAAGCTCTTCAGCAAGCAGTCTCCTGTATCACCCCAAGGACACCCAGAAAATGGGTAATGGGCTAACCCAATTTCTGGAAACCACCGCCCTAATGGAAACACATTTAAAAAACCAGCGGCCGGGTGCCCTGGCTCACGCCTGTAATCCCAGCACTTTGGGAGGCCGAGGCGGGTGGATCACGAGGTCAGGAGATCGAGATCATCCTGGCTAACGTGGTGAAATCCTGTCTCTACTAAAAATACAAAAAATTAGTTGGGCGTGGTGGCGGGCGCCTGTAGTCCTAACTACTTGGGAGGCTGAGGCAGGAGAATGGCGTGAACCCTGGAGGCGGAGCTTGCAGTGAGCTGAGATTGTGCCACTGCACTCCAGCCTGGGTGACAGAGCGAGACTCCGTCTCAAAAAAAAAAAAAAAAAAAAATCAATTGTTGTGTTCTCTAGAGAGAATGGAGTGAAGCGAGCTTCAGCATGAAAAAGCAGGAAGAAACTTTTCCCCTAAAGCAGTAGAGCAAAAGAACCCCGACATGTGCAGAAAATAACACTTCCAAGAGAGATGCACAGGCAAGGAACAAATAGGAATCTGTCTGGCTTTAAATAAAAACAAGCTTTCCCACCCATGCAGGGGAGAAAACTGTAATCATTTATGTGGCAAAAGAGGAAGGGGGTTATGCAGGTTGACCTAGTGAACGGACTTACCCTGGTTTATTCTCACTCAGCCTCAGACTAAAACCCAAGTATCACAATCAACTTTTGGCAAAAAGCCAAAGGAATAATAACCAAGGATAGGATGCTTTAAAATATGGCCTGTAAGTAAGTAATAATACAAAGACACATGAGAGGTGTCAAAAGGCAAATTTACTTTCCTTCAATTCATCCATAATTTAGGAATTCTTCCAATAACTTAGAGAAGATATAGCCAAGTTATGAATTACTACACACACAATGCCAGGATAGTGGCAGTGTATATACAGACCAATAAAACCATTTCACCAGCTAATAAAAGCCAATGTGGCCCATTATTCCCTGGGTCAAGTACTCTTCAAGACAGCATGATCACTTTAGAAAAACCAAGGGAAAACAATTTCTGAGTAGCATTCTTCCCCCAAAAGTACATGATCCCAGAGTGAAAGTTAATAACTGTGTCCTTTGGCCTAGTGATTTCTGGAAGGTGGCTGAAACTTGAAGAGACTCATTGAAGATGGAGTGGCTTCTCCAGTGCGATAAGGAAATCACCTGTGAGCTTGCAGACCAACATTACAAGGTGGGGGAGAATTGCATTCATTTCTAATCTCTTGAGGCTTCAGCATCCAAAGACCAGAGAGTAGGAAAGGAAACTTCAGTGGCCTTCCTGGCAAAGTGGTCCCAGGGAGTTCGAAACGCTTGGCCAGCATGTTTGAAAAGTATCCAGAGAGATCATAATATTGACTTCTGATACAATCTTCTGGGGATGTTTTCACACTTTTACATGATTTAAGGAATAAAAAATTTAATAGAATTTTAAATAAAACCTCTCCAAATTTCTGAGGATTCTCAGAAGGAACATGACATTTGTTAACCGTGGTAACAATGTATAACCAAAGTTTTGAATTGATTTGAGCTCAGTTTTAACAATGTACTAAGTCCAGCCACAAAAAGAGAAGTGCTTGAAAACCAAGATAGGAACCCTGTTGTTTTCTGGATCAAGACCAGAACGACTCCCTCCAGCCCTCCCTGGGCTCTGCTTTCTCCCTTCCCCTTTGCCGGTTGAGCATCACTGGCACCACCCAGTGGCCCCCATGACTCCTACTTCAGTGCCACGGAAGGCTCAGAAGGCTCAATGCTACCAACCCAGTCTCAAGTACCAGAGTGACATGATGGACCCCTTACTGAGCTTGACCACCTGCCTTGTCTCCTTTCACTCTCATCGCAGCTCAAGATACAGGGGGTTTTGCATCCATTTGGCAGATAGGAACACAGAGGCTTCAAGTTGTGTTAAGACTTTGCTTATAGTCGGAAAGCTAGCCGGCACTGGGGCTGGGCATTCAACCCTTCCTCTGACCCAGGTGCACACATTGTCCTTATGAAGAGGATGGCAGTACTTTGCTTGTTGTTTTATTTGCATAACTCTCGGAACCCAAGCTTATAAATAACCAAGCAACACATTCTATATTACACATTTGCTATTCCCAAAGACATAGCTTAATTCCAAATAAATGACCAATACAATTTTCTAAATGTATTACAGACTTAAATCTAAGACATCAAACTATGAAACTACTACAAGAAAACACTGGAGAACTCGTCTAGGATATTGGTCTGGGCAAAGAATTCTTGAGTAATGCCCCACAAGCACATGCGACCAAAGCAAAAAATGGACAAATGGAGTCACATAAGGTAAAAAGAGACGAAGGTGGGAGGATCGCCTGAACCTAAGAGTTTAAGGTTGCAGTGAGCTATGGTTGCGTCACCGTACTCCAGCCTGGGTGACAGAGGGAGACCTTATCTATTGTGTGCAAGTGCCACAAAGAAGTTTATGTAACTGCTGATCCAGGCTCCCTTGGTAAAGGTGAACTTGAAATTTAGGTTTCCTGAAGTCAAGACCCAAGAAAATATTTTTCTACATAGGAAAAAAAAATCAATCAAAGAAGAAAGGTATAAAAGTAAATTATCAGCCAAGAAAGATGGCCAGCCTTTGCCATGCCAGTGTCCCTGCAGTTCGTGGTCAGGGAAGTCCGCAGAAGCTAATGTGATCACCTCTTCCAGATTCCCAGCAAGTATGCATGAGGCCCTTCTAGTGAATTTACTTTGAACAATGTAAACCTCATTAAATAATAGCACTTCTTCTGAAATTGTGGTAATTACACTTCATTGGTATTATTTTTATACCAAGTTGAAGATGATTTTCCAACTGAAAGTATTATGTGAATGAGATTACAGGAATCATGCTTTACCTTCTTAGGAACAAACTAAAAACTTACTATTTAAAAAAAGTTAAACTTTCATATATATTGCTAATTACAAGGATAACTTATTTGAAAAGCACTAGAAATAATACAAGCTAGAAATATTAGGAGTACTTTGAGTTATAGAATTGACACCAAACTATAATTAATCAAGAATAATTATTATAGATCGAATACTTCTTTAAAACCAGACATTCTTTTTGAATCTGAACGTGTGATTTTCAGTGACCATTGAATCTGTCTGCTTTGCTTCTTTCAGTTCACCATCCACTGCTGCAAACATTACGATTATACTGGTGATCAGTACAAGTATGAAAGGAGTTTCAAAAACCCCTAGGCTGATTTACACAAAAGTTTGGAAAATGTGCTGAAACAGTGAAGCTTTCTTCCATATTCTGGAAAACTGGTTCCATTTTGGAGTATCCAAACCATCGCCACTCAGGCCACACTGCCTTGCGCAAAAGAGGTGCTTCATAAATATTTACTGTGACAAGATCCAGAATGTTGAACCCATGAGCCCTAGGTGATTTTTAACTTAAAAAACTAGTATAAAATGGGTTAACCTGGGAGGGCTGTCTTATTTGAGGAGCTCTAAACTACGGAGAAACCTCAAATCACTCTGTATTTGACCCAAACACCTCAAATGGCTTCCCAGTGTATTCTAGGGCACTTGCTTCTCGAATCTTCAAGAAGCAAAGGAGTCACGTGGGATTCCTGCCTAGTGTAGGTTCTGATTCTGCAGGTCTGGGGTAGGGCTATGATTTTGCTTTTTGACAAGCTCCCAGTTGATGCTGATCCTCTGGTCTCCTAGTTTGTAGATCCTGCATTTTGAGTAGCAAAGATGCAGAAAAGAGGTGGCCTAGGCTGAATGTGGGGCACCCAGTTCCATGGCCAAACCTGCTTGCCGGGATTCACCCCACCTCTGGATAACTCTTCCTCATCTGTTATTTTCTTTTCACGTGTAGAAAAAAACCCTGCTCCATAGATTTGAGGATGTGGCACATGGGATTTTCTGTAGCAAGCTCCAAGTTAGACCCCCCACAGTGGTGGCACCCACCTGCAGTCTTAGCTACTGGGAGGGGAACTTAAACAAGACCCACTTCAATGAACAGGTATGCTTGACCACAAAGTCTTCAACATTTATTATTCATTTCCACTGGCATTACCTTGTTAAAGGGCTCGTTATTGGTTGTTGCATACACATGAAGAGTCAAAAATGGCTAAAGGTAGATAACATCGTACGGAATCAGGAGCCCATGGAGGCGCAGTGTTTCTTCACCTAGACTATCCAGTACTGCAGGAGAAAGAGAGCTCATGTACCAGTTGATATGGGTTGCAGAGTGAACCACAGTATCTTCAACTTTTCGAAATGGGAGACATTGAACACTACATTGGCAACATGGTCTGTTAAAATATGATAATTGGCTGGGCATGGTGGCTCACGCCTGTAATCCCAGCACTTTGGGAGGCCGAGGCAGGTGGATCACTTGAGGTCAGGAGTTCAAGACCAGACTGGGCAACATGGTGAAACCCTGTCGCTACTGAAAATACAAATGATTAGCAGGGCGTGGTGTTGGGCACCTATAGGCCCATCTACTCAGGAGGCTGAGGCATGAGAATTGCTTGAACCCGGGAGGCGGAGGTTGCAGTGAGCCAAGATCATGACCCTGTACTCCATTCTGGGTGACAGAGTGAGACTCCTTAAAAAAGAAAAAAAATGAAGATAATTAAGTGTTAGAGGTTTTGTATTGGGTGTAGACGGTGTGGGTGCATGTACTCACGTGCATGCACATGCCCACAAATTAAACCTTAGCAGGTAAGGCGCGGTGGCATACACCTATAATCCCAGCACTTTGGAAAGCTGAGGCTGGTGGATTGCCTCTGGAGCTCAAGACCAGCCTGGGCAACATGGTTAAACCCCGTCTGCCAAAAGAATACAAAAAGTAGCCAGGTATGGTTGCCTGTGCCTGTAGTCCTGGCTGCCATCAGCCCTCCAGGCTCCTTATGCAGTTCAGACATGTGTTTGGAGGTAAGAAAGGCACTGACAACTGGTTTCAGGTGACTTTAAAAGAGAACTATTCTAAGAGTCTCCATCTCGCAGGAGCTTCTTTCAGTGTGGCCAGGGCCCTCTAGGCTCTCACTGTCCTTCTTCCATCTCCTCCCAGCCTCCCTGCACTTGCTGTCCTCCAGCCACTCCTACCCATTTCTCCTTGAAGGCATGCTCCTGCCTCAGGGCCTTTGTACTTACTGTCTTCCCCCACAAATAGCCCTGTGGCTCACTCCCTCATATCTTCTGGTCTCTGCTCAGATGTTGCCCTATCAGAGAGACTCTCCTGACACAGCCACTCTCCCCTTTCCTTTCTTTCAGGGAATGGGCCCCTCCTGGCATCCTGCACATTTTAGCATTTGTCTCCTGTCTCTCCCCACTAGAATGCAAGCTGCAGAGGAACTGTACCCCTGGGGCCTGGTAAGTGCTCAATGACCACTTTTTCAAGGACCACATTTCCATAATATTAAAATGTACTGTGAAAGGGAACAGCAGTGAATTTTCCTGTTGTCTGCACTGGCCACGTGTTGCATGAGCATGTGCCTCTACGTGTGTAATTGAGCCTCTCTGTGCCTCACTTTCCTTATCTGTTAAATGGGAGTTACAATATTATTACCTCCACAAAGTTATAGAAATTAAATCACAGGTACGGATTGTGCCTGGCAGGCAGCAAGCACTCGGTGAGTGTTAGCTATCTGATATTAACTATTATTTTGCTATGGAAATGGGTGGGGACCATGTAAAAATGCAAGACTTCAAAAGTAGACAACAACCCTCTCACTTGGGGTTCACACCTCATGTGTCACGAGATGGGCTTTGGACCTTCCAGATCTCAGCCACCTTTGGGAGGGTCACCTGAAGGGAAGCTAGGCACTCCTGCTCAGCATGATTGGCAAGGTCCTTATGCCAGCACTAGTGCCCAGAAGGTGCAGGCAGTTCCAGCCGTTGCCACATATGGTGTCTAGACTACTGATCTATCAGGGCAGTGTCTGGGGTACCAGGGGATGGCAAGAGAACCAGCTTTTTTTTTTTTTTTTTTTTTTTTTGTATTTTTAGTAGAGATGAGGTTTCACCTTGTTGGACAGGCTGGTCTCGAACTCTTGACCTCTGGTGATCTGCCTGCCCCAGCCTCCCAAAATGCTGGGATTACAGGTGTCAGCCACCGCGCCCAGCCTTTAATACTAACTTCATTTTGTGCTACCGAAGTCCTACCCAGCCTTGACTTGGCCCTTCTCCACCAGTCTTACCCCTGTGCCTGCACATCTAGAAGGCTCACATGCACAAGTTCAATGATACAACAGTGCAGAAAGCTGCACTGGGAATGCCATTTCTCCATTGCCCTACTTGCTCCTTTCTGTTAACCCATCTCCAACCATTCCAGGCTCCACTGCCCACTACCAGTCTCCTTTCCACCTTGAGAACCCAGGGAGGGCATCTAACCTACTCCCCAGTCTGTGAGTAGGACCTCCACCTCAAGAAGGACCCGAGATTTCTCTAGCCAACCTCACAGATGCACCCCAGGTATACTGCTGTCCAGCACAAGCTCATGGCCTCACTCCCACACCTCCCAGTTTTACTGACATGACCTCACTCTCAACTCAGGCTCAGGATTAAGTGAGGAAATATAAGGAAGACATTAGCACTATTCTCAAATCTTTCCCTCCCTCCACATAACTATAGACAACCAGAACCAAGGATCAGCAGGAGACACATGGAAGAACAAAAGGATTTTAGTATAATGATGACAATAGTAATAATCGCAACTAATAGTAACTTTTAAAAAAGAGAGGGCCGGGTGGGGTGGCTCACACCTGTAATCCCAGCACTTTGGGAGGCCGAGGAAGGTGGATCATGAGGTCAAGAGATCGAGACCATCCTGGCCAACAGGGTGAAACCCTGTCTCTACCAAAAATACAAAAATTATCTGTGTGTGGTAGCACACACCTGTAGTCCCAGCTACTCAGGAGGCTGAGGCAGGAGAATCGCTTGAACCCGGGAGGTAGAGGTTGCAGTTAGCTGAGATCGTGCCACTGGACTCCAGCCTGGCAATAAAGTGAGACTCTGACTCAAAAAAAAAAAAAAAAGATAGGAGATGGGATCTCAGCTGGGCACAGCCCTCATGCCTGTAATTCCAGCACTTTGGGAGGCTGAGGTGTGTGGATCACTTGAGGACAGGAGTTCAAGACCAGACTGGCCAACAAGATGAAACTCTGTTTCTACTAAAAATACAAAAATTAGCTGGGAGTGGTAGCACACGCCTGTAATCCCAGCTGCTTGGGAGGCTGAGGCAGAGATTTGATTGAATCTGGGAGGCGGGGGCTGTAGTGAGCCAAAATTGCACTACTGCCCTCCAGCCTGGGAGACAGAGTGAAACTCCATCTCAAAAAAAAAAAAAAAAAAAAAAAAAAAAGGAAATAGAGTCTCATTATGTTGCCCAGGCTGGACTCGAACACCTGGGATCAAGCGATCCTCCCTCCTCAGCATCCCAAGTAACTGGGAATATTGGCAGAAACCACTCCGTAAGCATATAGCAGATTTTTTGATTGCCCACTATGTGCTAGGCACTGATTATATATTTATCCTTTTACATATATTTACTAGTTTACATATAAGTAATTTCACATGTATTTGTATGTGTGTATACAGATGTATAGATAAACACACCTCACATTATCTCAATAATGTCAGTGTGGCTCGCCTAACCAGTTGAAGATTTTAAGAACAAAAACAGGTTTCCGGAACAAGGAATTCTGCTTTAAGACGTTAGCACCAAGATTTGAGACATGCCAGCCCCACCCAATCACACAGACAATTTTTTGATACAGATCTCTTATTAATATTACATATCTCTCACTGGCTCTGTTTCTTTGGAGAACCCTGATAGACACAGGAGAACTGGAGATGGACCATTCACAGGAGCAGCAGGAGGAGGAAGACAGACACAATAGTCCCTAAGCTAAACATGGTTCTGGGAGGCTGTGATGTGGAAAAAAATTAGGAGAACCAGGTCTAGGACCCAGAAAGGGCAAGACCAGCCCAAGTTCCCAGCAGGAGCAGAAAAGGACCCAGTTTCCCAGGAATCCTAGAGAAGGGACAAGGCGGGCAGTTCTGGCATCTTCCTAGCAGAGCCACTGCTCTCAGATGAAGGCAGCATGGTGATGTCATGCTGGTTTTTTGGGTACTGAACTCTTCCTGGAATTCTCCTGAGGAATTCTGAATGCATCAGTCCTGAGGGCCGGAAAGCAACACCGAAGGTACCTTATGGAGGAGACAGAAGGACAGAAAGCAACGCGCTGTGAGTCCCCGCTCCAAGCCAGTCCTGTCCCTGGGCTCCAGTCTTACTCTGGCCTATGCTTTCCCCACCTTTTCCACCTGGACAGCTTCTGTTCGACCTTTAAAATTTCACTCAAGAGGTGCCTCTCCAGCTTTTCGAGCTTTGCTTACCAATCCTGGGTACCCAGGGCAGATGGTGATGATGGCCAGGGTCCTGTGCACTGTGCACAAAGTGCTGCTTAGGAAGTACTTCTGAGCATGAGACAGCTCCATCAAAGGACACTCCAATGTGGACAACCAGCAGGAGGCCACTGGACCCTTCCATCTAAGGAAATGCTAATAAATAACCAAAGTGAGCAGCTCACAGGAGCTAGAACACCGCCTGAAGTCACCCTCAAAACTCCTGGGCTAGAAATAAAAGGAATCTGCTGATGAAGTCAGCACAGGAGGGTGAAACAAGCCCAGGCACAGCCCAAGCTCATGTGCCTGAGGACAAGGGGGCAGAAGAGCCCGCAGGGTAGAGGGCACCCGGAGCCAGAACATAAGGAGAAGCTATAACTTCTCATTAGGAAACGGGATGGCTCCTGAGGCTCGTGGCAGGCAGTGGCTGTGCTGACAACAGCACCTCAGTGCCCAGTGGGAGCCACACCTCGAGGCATCGTCAGGTTCACACACAGAGGGCCCTCGGGGCTGAGACGCTTCCTCTGACACCCACGACCCTATTGCCCAGAACAGCATCTGCTGGGGAAGTGAGGACTGTACACTCAACCAACACAGACACTCTCGCATTTGTTAAAAATAATCCTCTAGAATGAACATACCAAAGTAACAGTGGTGCTCACCTGCTCGGGTAGGAGAGAACGGGGAATGGAGCTGAGGGGGGACATCACTGTGCACCTTTTCAAACTTCAAAATGTTCAACCGACATGAGCGTGTCACTTACTGTTTTAAAATAAGTTTAACATAGCAGCTTCTGAGCTGGAAGTCAGAGGAGAAGGAGTGTGTGGGTATGGGTGCTGGTGCCTGGCAAGAAGCAAGAGGGCACAGCGAGGTGAGCCGCAGGGGGTGAGGCGGTCGGCTGCCCACTGACCTCAGGAGCACGACTGACCAGTCCTGAAGCTCAGGTGGAAGCAGAACAGCCATGACCCACAACTGAGGCTGCAGAAACACTCTGGATAAGCAAAAAGGGAGGTGAGATATGGAGAACAGAAGATTTTCTACGATGCAAGGAATTCATGCCAGAGGATTTTATTTCCTAATCCCTCCATTTCAACTCTGGTTCACAATTGAATTCAGTTTAGGTTTAAGCACAGATTTGTTAGTAAGAATTTCGAAGGAGATAATCAGTTTGTGATCATAAGAAAGCTTACTTGGATAGATCTAGGTAACAGGGGAATTCAAAATCAACACCAAATTAGACTGTCATTTCCAAGGAAACGCAGTGGCGATCTTTTTCATTATTATTTCATCTTCATGACTTGAATAGAAAATGTTGTTCGAAATTTCTGAAAATGTTAACTGTTCAATTAGTTACACTGAAATAGAATTTCTCTCAGGCAATCTGTGAAAGCTACAGATCAAGATGAAAAGCTCAAAAATATTGTACTTCATCCCAAGAGGGCTCTTTAAATGTAATCTCTATCCTTGGAAAACAAGCAGTGAAAGATCAAGGATCAGCCCCAGCAGAAAAACAGGACCCACCACGCTACCCCCTCCCCCCCATGAAGGAGCACACAGGGAGGGCTGCCCACAACCTGGAGATTAGAGTCCAGAGGGGCAAAGCGGCCAGAGAGAGCTGTGCTGTGCGGTGGACGGTGCTCTGCCGGGCCTGCAGCACCTGACCTCTGCAAGGCACCAGAAGATCCTGGAAGGGCATGACCTTGCTCAGGTCATGGAGTCAAGTCCTCTAAGGCTCTCTTCTCTGCCCGAGGGAAGAGATGCGACCAGGACACGAGAAAGGGCCCAAGGAAGCATGTGCACCTGATCTCATGTGGACAGTCATGGCTGGAGGTACATACCAAGCTTTGCTTTCCACACTAGTGCCAGGCACAAAAGAACAGATAAGCAGGGGCATAGACATGGCAGAAGACCAGGTGGGGCACCTGGTCATAACTTTGAACCTGCCCAAAGTTATAGTAAGCATCGAGAAACCACTTAGGAGTGGCTACTGTTCATAGTAAAAAGACACTATGTACACAAATAGTTAGAAAAATCAGAAATAATAATGTGTAAACAGAGCTTAAAACTGTAATACTTCAAGGCCTTTGGACTCCTAGTTTGCCTAACCCATGTGAGGTGGATGAAATGGCTCAGACCACTCACAATGATTTCACCTGGCGTTCTGCAAGCCAATTCTTCTTAGGAAAGTTAGGGTTGTCCACAGGCTGATCTTTTACCAATATTATAGCAGAGTGCAATACAGTTAGGTCGTGCAAATCATCGCAGCTTGATACCAACGCAGTCTTACAATGGGCGAGGCACTGCATATCAGTGCTTCCAACATGTGTGTCCTTTCGATCTGGCAATTCTCTCTAAGGATTGACCTGAGGAAGCAAGCAAGAGCACAAACACATGCATCAACAGATACTCACGGCAGTGTCACAATCAGGTCTAAAATGAAAATTCTGCAAATTATAGGATCATTGACGAGCTGTGACTTTAACCTCTCCACCTCACTTCCTCCTCAAGGAAAAGAAAAACATCAACTCCTCAAGATCTATTACATAAGATTCATTGACACCGAAGATACTCACTTTGAATGAGCTGTGCACCGAGGCCCACTGTGGATCCTTCTTTCATTTTAAATAGCATTGCTGTTGCTGGTCACACAAGACCCTCCTGAAAGAGTCCACAGTATTGGTGAGCTATTTATTATCATTCAGGTGAAGGAAAATAAGTGATCTTTTCTTCTTTACATTTCTCCTCATTTTCTGAACTTTTGCAAATAGTATATAAAACCCTATTAGAAAGAAGAATAAACAAAGCTACGGGTGTGCATCTGCAGGTGTCTTCTAAATGTTAGGAGGTCCCAGCGTCACCCATGAAGGTTCCCAGATTACGCCTATAATCCTGCTACTTTGGGAGGCAGGTGGATAGCTTGAGTTCGAGATCAGCCTGGGCAACATGGCAAAACTCCGTCTCTACCAAAAATACAAAAATTAGCCTGGCAGGGTGGCACATGCCTATGATCCCAGCTAGTCAGGAGACTGAGATGGGAGGATTGTTTGAGCCCAGATGAGCGAGGGAGCCAAGACTGTCCCTGTACTCCAGCCTGGGTGACAGAGCAAGATCTTATCTCAAAAAAAAAAAAAAAAAAAAAAAAGAAAGAAAGAAAGAAAGAAAAAGACTTCTCTATTGCCTTCAATTAGATGAACCTGCAGAAAATAACAATAATAAATACAATATCTAGAAGAATTATAAAGCAAAAGTTTTTACCAAAATTATCCTTGTTAGAGGATTCTACAAAATAGCACCATAAAAAGATAAAAAGGCCACTGTCAGGCAGGGGACTCCAGCAACAACCTAGGTCTTTGGAGCAATGCTGAAGCTGTGGTTACTTCCAGTGACCAAAATGCCAGTCTTCTAAGAAGCGGTTATGACTTCGAGAACTCATGCAATTATTAAATATCAAAAAGGCTTTCATGACAGAGGAAAATGCTGACAATAGAATGTTACATGAAAGGTACATTTAATTATCACATTGAATATAAACACCTAGGTCAACATCTCAAGAAGGGATCTTACCAGAACTATCAGCCTCATCCTGTTTCTCCAAGAAAGCCAGTGGAGACCTTCCATTCTGTCCCTATTCTAAGGGAAATGTCAGTTCCCAGGGGCAGGGCTCTTCCATGGATCTGCAACTCAAGAGGAAGCCTCAGAGGCGCAGGCTCTGGGAGCACCAGGTGGCAGCTACAACCCAGGAGGGCACTCGAGTGCAGTGCACTTAAACACTCCAGGTCAACTGTGGAAGGCCCCCTAGCTCAGGCAGTGGGATAGGAGACAGGAATGGGTTTATTGACTTCATAGAGTATAAAAGTAAAAACAAGTCAAATACACTCTCCCAAAGAACAAATTGAGGTAACAAAATGCTGGCCCATGATGAGATCCCAGATAAACATTAGGGGTCACCAGGGGTGAAGGAAACTGGCAACAAGTCAGGGGGCCAAGACTCAAAGCCTGACAAGACCACTGGGCAATTTCCTGGACTTCCTGAAAATTCCACGTTCCTGTAGAATATGAGGGAAGCAAGAGCTGCCCATGAGCTCTTGACTGTCACAGGATCATACCCAGTTTGGGCTAGAAAGACCCCCATGAGGAATCCACCATGGTGAAACCAGTTAAATTGCCCTTTTCTGAGTCACTCTGTGCTGCAGGCACTGCCCCGCCCCCCTTCCACTAAGACCTGATGGAAGACAGATTAAGGTGGCTTCTTGCTGACCTTGCGGTCACCGGCTACACAGACCAAGAGCAAGCCA
The DNA here is from genome assembly GCF_037993035.2 of Macaca fascicularis. Classification (NCBI taxonomy): domain Eukaryota; kingdom Metazoa; phylum Chordata; class Mammalia; order Primates; family Cercopithecidae; genus Macaca; species Macaca fascicularis. The sequence continues at coordinate 63,041,878 of NC_088376.1, read as the reverse complement.
GTGCACCGGGCCAGGTAAGTACGCAGGGCACTCGCATGGACACCCAGAAGTTTCAAGATCTGACCTTGGAGAGACCAGGTCCAGGAGGTTGCCGGGAAGTCTCCAGCACACTGGCCTCAGCCGAGTCACAGGAATGTAGGCTCTGCCATGCCCGGGAGCCCGAGATGCAACTTCAAGGACAACTGGAGCCAGAACACTCGGCCTCACGTGGAAGGTGCCTCCTGATCACCAGTATACTTGATGTAGCACCAGCACACGGAGATTAGGTGAGAGTGGGCTCTGGTGCAAAGGTAACAGTGCTGGGGACCTGCAAGCCAGTCACTGACCAGAGGTGGATGCGGCCTGCTGGATAAGGGCAGGGGGAAAGGCCACAAAGTTAAGGGCAGGTATAAGACCAGGTGACTGAGGCCTGGTGGGTGAGGCTAGATGGGTAAGGCACTAGGTTAAGGCACAGAAGATAGGGCAAGGTGTTTAAAACAAAGTGGGCAAGGCCAGAAGAATAAGATTGGTTGAGTATGACCAGGGGACTGGTAAGGCCATGGGGGATCTCTAGGTAAATAAGGCGCGGTGGTATGAACAGAAGCTAATGCCAGGGAGGTAAGGCCAGGAGGTTGCATCCAGGTTCATATGGTCGAAAGGTTGGTGAGACCAGGTGGGTAGGTCCAGATAAGTAAGGCAAAGAGTAATGCTACAGGAGTAAGGTGAGACATATAAACCAAAGGGGTATGGCCTGATGGGGGAGGCCATGTAGATAAGGCCAAGATGGGCAGGTGGATAAGGCCACTAGGTTAATAACTTGAAATTGAGGCCAAGTGGAAAAGGCCAGAGGGGTAAGTCCAGGTGGGCTGAACCAGGTGGGTAAGGCCAGCTATATAAAACTAGGTGGTTAAAACTAGGAGGTTGAGGCAGATTAGTGAGACCAGATATGTAAGACTATGTGGGTGGGGGCACGTGGGCAAGGCCCAAACAGTAAAGCCAAAAAAAAAAGAAAGAAAAGATGGGAGGAGGGAAGGAGGGTAATGCAAAAATGGTAAAGCTCTGGGGATAAGGCCAGGCGGTTATTTAGGGCACAAGATTTAAGGCCAGGAGTCAAAGCCAGGTACATATGTCCAATTAAGTAAGGCTAAAGAGTGAGGCTGGGGTTGGGGGGAGGCTAGAGGAAGAGCATGGCCTGGTGGGTAATACTAGGTGGGTGAGGATAGGAAATTAAGGTCAGGTGGATAAGGTCAGGTGAGTAACACCAGGTGGGTTAGGGTAGTGGCCTAAGGCCAGTGGAGTAAGGATAGGTGGGTAAAGCAAACCAGTTCTAGTCACCTGGCTAACCTTAGTAGATATGGCCCACATGGGTACCACTAGGTGGGTAAGGCCACCAGGCTAATGCCAGGTGAGTAAAGCCAGGAGAATGAGACCAATTGGGTTAAGGCAGGTGAGTACGGCCATAAGGTTAAGATTAAGTTAGTCAAGAGGCTAATATGGCCAGGTGGGCAAGCCAGGTGCATAAGGCCAGTAGATTAATACTGTGTGAAACCAGGAAGTTAATAAGACACGTGTTTGAGGCCGGGGGCAAAACCATGAGTTTAATAACTTATAAGTTTAGTAACTTATAAGTCTACTGGCCTTAAACCAGTTGTTTTAGGCCAGTAGACTTATAAGATCATGTGGGCAAGGACAGCGATAAGACCATGTAGGCAAGGACAGTGAAATAATATCAGGTGGTTAACACCAGGTAATTAAGGCCAAGAGTGTAAGGCCAGGAGGCTAAGGCCAGGTGGATACAATCAGAAGGTAAAGGCCAAATAAAAAGTTGAGTTGGGTAAGGGCCAGTGAGTCAGGCCAGGAGTATAAGGCCAAATCTGATAGTCATATGCAAAGGCCAGGTGTGTAAAGTCTGCTGAAGACCAGGTGAGTAAGCTAGGTGGGTAGACCTGGTCTAAGGCCATGAAGCGAAGGCCAGCAGGCTAAGGCTTACTGAGAAATCCAGGGCAGTAAGGCCAGGAGAGTGAAGCTACAGAGCTAAGGCCAGGTGATAGGTCCAAGGGGCTAAAAGACTAGGGGGTAAGGACTAGAGGATAATGCTAGGTAAGGACAGGGGAGTTAAGTCAGAGGTAAGGCCAGGGTCGTGCCAGGCCCCCAGCTGACTTCCATAAGGGTGACACCATGTTTGAGAGGCCAAAGAGGAGACCTAGAGCCAGTGAAGAAGATACAGGGTTTATCGAGAGGCCTTACATACAGGGTGGTCGAGTGGCATTGGGCTGGACAGGAGAACTGCTACCTTTTGTAAAAAGTATGCTGTTTATGTAGCATTTTCACTTAGCACCCTCTTCCTAGCAATCTCCATCTGGCAAACTTCACTTAACACACCACAGGGTCCGGATCTTCTGCATGATGGGCTAGGAGTTCAGATGTTCCTCGTAGATAAGGAGTAAATCTCTGGGTTGGCCACTGCCAGATTCCTTTGCTGGGAACTCCGAAAGCACATTCTTTTTAGACTGCAGCGTCATTCTCAGGGTATACTTAAGTGAGGTCATTGCTGTCAACTGCATCTGGCGTACAACTGAATGTGTGGGGCCAGATGTGGTGGCTCATAGCTGTAATCCCAGTGCTTTGAGGGTCAGAGGCAGGAGGGTTTCTTAAGCCTAGGAGTTCAAGACCAGCTAAGGCAACATAGCAAGACTATCTCTACAAAAAAACTTTTCTTTTAATTAGCCAGACAAGGTGGCACGTGTTGGTAGTCTAACTACTTGGGAGGCTGGGGCAAGAGGATCACTTGAGCCAAAAGGTTTAAGGCTGAAGTGAGCTGGGATTACACCATTGTACTCCAACCTAGGCGATAGAGCAAGACCGTGTCCCTAAAAAAAAGGTGAGGGTCGGGGGTTTGTGTATAAGGCTAGGAGATTTATTGTGCCAGGTGAGCAGAATCATAAGAATAAAGCTAAGTGTGAAGGCTGTGAGTTCAAGTCCAGGTGTATCAGATAAGAATTTTAAGGTCTTTAGGTAAACACAGGAGACAAGGTCTGGTCCATAAGGCTGGCTAAGGAAAGCTACATGGTTGACACCAGTTGGGTACAATTAGATAGGCAAGGCTACATAGGCATGGGCAGGAAGTGAACCTAAGCTGTGGAAAGCCACTTTTGTTTGTTTTTCAAGACAAGGTCTCACTCTGTTCCCCAGGCTGGAGTGCAGTGGAACAATCAGCTCACTGCTGCCTCAAACTCTTGGGCTCAAGAAATTCTCCTACCTCAGCCTCCTAAGTAGTTAAGATTACTACAGCAGCTGGGCTCAGTGGCACGTGCCTGTAATCCCAGAACTTTGGGAGGCTGAGGCAGGTGGATTACCTGAGGTCAGGAGTTCAAGACCAGCCTGGCCAATGTAGTGATACCCTATCTCCACTAAAAAATACAAAAACTAGCCGGGCATAGTGGCACATACCTGTAGTCCCAGCTACTCAGGAGGCTGAGGCAGGAGAATTGCTTGAGCCCAGGAGACTGGGGTTGCAGTGGGCCAAGATCATGCCACTGCGCTCCATCCTGGCCAACAGAGCAAGACTCTGTCAAAAAAACAAAAAAAGGAGACTACCATGGCTGCCTAATTTTTATATTTTTACCCTTTGTGGACACTGGGTCTCACTATATTGCCAGGGATGCTCTTTAACTGCTGGCCTCAAGTGATCTTCCTGCCTTGGCCTCCCAGAGTGCTGGAATTACAGGTGTGAACCTCTGCTCCCGGCCTTAAGTCTGATTTTATAAGCCAGCTGGGTGAAAGCAAGTGAGTAGGACTAGACAGGCAAGGCTAGCTGGATAAGACCAGGGAGATAATGCAGGAAGGGTAAAGCCATGGGGATTAAGCCAACTAGACTGAGGTCAGCAAATTACAACCAGGTGGGTAAGAACATGCGGAAAATGACAGGAAGTTATGGCCAGTTGGGGAAGGATTTTTAGGCAAGCTCATGAAGACGGGGTGAGTAAGGCCAGGAGGTTACTAAGGTCAGATGGATAACATCAAGTTTGTCATACCGTGAGGATAAAATAAGATGATGAAGGCAATCAGGTTATTAATAAGCTTGGCTGAGCTCAGCCAGGTTGTTAACACCAAGTGTTTAAATCCAGCTGCATAAAAGACTATTTCAGTAGCCCCAGGCTTGGAAATCAACAGGGGAAATACCCAGGAGGATTAAGGCACCAAGCTGGTAAAATAATGACAGGAGGCAAATACTAGGTGGGGAAGACAATGCGGGGACGGTGAGGTGGTGAAGGCCAGCTGAATAAATCAGGTGGTCAACACCAGTAGGGTATGAGGCCAACAGAGGAAGTCATGCTGGCTGAGGCCAGGCTGCTGAAGAGGGTAGGTGAGTATGGCCGTGAGGTTAATGACATGGTTAACCAGAAGGTTAAGGACAGCTGTATATACCAAGTGTGAAGGCCGTGTTTGCTCAGATTAGGTGGGAAAACCTGGTAGCTAATCCAGTTTCTTAAGGCTGTGAGGTTAAGGCTCATAAGATTAAGCCAGGTGAGCGAGGCTAATGGGGTCTCACCAGAGAGAGTGTGGAAAGGCCAGAGTGTAAAGACAGGGAAGTAAGGCCTCATGGGTAAGATCAGGTGGGTCTTGGTGGCAGATTGAGGCCAGCAAATTAAAGCCAGGTTGGTGAGAACAGGCGGATGATGGTAGGAAGTTATGGCCAGGTGGGTAAGGCCTAGGGCCATATGGATGAAGCTTGTTTAACAATGCCATGAAAATAAGGTGATAAAGGCAATAAGGTTGAAAAGGTCTGCTGAGTAAGGAAAGGCTGTTAAAACCAGGTATGTAAATCTGGCTGAATAAAAGACTATTTAGGTAACACCAAGCCAAGTAGGTACACCAGCTAAATCATCACAGGAAGCTAATACTGGCTGGGCAGGATGGTGAGAGGAAGGCTAGGAGGTGAAGGCCAGCTGAACAAAGCTAGGTGATTAACCCCGGATGGGTATGAGGCCAGCAGATTAAGTCATGCTGGCTGAGGCCAGGCAGGTGAATATGGCAGGTGAGAAAGCCTATAAGTTTAATTAAGGCCAGGTGGGTAAGTCCTAGTAAGTAAGATCAGGTGGGTAAGACCAGGTGGGAAAGGCCAATAGGTGAAGGCCAGAAAAGTAAGGCCAGGGGAATGTCCAGTGACTAATGACACCAGCTTAAGGTCAGTGGGGCTGGGACAGGTGAGTAAGACCAGAAGGTTGAGTATAATTGTGAAGGCCAACTGGTGGTTAAGCCTGTTAGTTGGGTAATCGGGTTGGTAAGGATGTGAGGTTAATGCCAGTAGGGTATTAAGTGGGTGCGGGGGTAAATCCAGGGAATAAGGGCAGGAGCATAAGTCCAGGAAAGTAAGCCTATGGAGGTAATTTTAGCAGGGTAAGGCCAGGCGAGTATAGCCTGGTAGATAAAACTAGAAATTAAGGACCAAGTGTGAAGGCCATATGGGTAACCTATGGTAGGTAAGACTAACGTTAAAACTAGGTAGGTAATACAGGTTGTTAAGCCCATTAGGTTACGGTCCATAAGGTTTGCCCAGGTAGATGAGGCTGATGGGGTCTGGCTAGGGCAGTAAAAAGAGGTGGTAAGGCCAGTGAATTAGGGAAGGAGAGTATGGTCCCATGCGTAAGATCAGGTGGGTCTTGATGGCAGATTGAAGCCAGCAAATTAAATCCAGGTGGGTAAAAACAGGTGAATAATGGTGGGGAGTTATGGCCAGGTGGGTAAGGCCAGGACGTTTAAGCCAGGAAATGAAGCCTGGGTCAGTAAGGCCAAGAGTTTCATAGGGCCACATGGATGAAGCTTGTTTAAGAATACCATCAAGATAAAGTGATTAACATAATGAGGTTAATCATGTCTGTTGAGTAAGGCCACGTTGTTAAAACAAGCTGCATAAATCCACCTGAATAAAAGACTATCTGGGTAATAACAGGCCTGTCAATCAAAGGGAAACAACCAGGAGCATTAAATCCAGGTCGGTAAGCCAGCCAATAATAACAGGAGGCTAATACCCGGTGGTGAGGGGAAGGCTAGGAGGTGAAGGCCAGTTGAGCAAAGTTAGGTGATTAACTTCACCTGGGCCAGCAAATTAAGTCATGCTGGCTGAAGCCAGGCAGGTGAATACAGCTGATAAGTATGGTCCTAAGTTTACTAAGGCCAGGTGGATAAGGCCAATAGAAGAAGCTCAGAAAGTAAGGCCGGGAAGGATGATCAGAGGATAATGACAGTAGGCTAAGGCCAGTAGGACTGAGAGAGCTGAATAAGACCAGAAGTTAGTTATGAAGACCAACTGGTTAATGTTGGGTAGGTAAGATCAGTTGGGTAATTCCTGTTGGTGAGAACATGAGGTTAATGCCAGTAGGGAAAGGTCAGAAGGGTAAGGCAGGTGCATGAAGCCTGGGGCGTAATACTGGATGAGGAAGGCCAGGAGGCTAATAAGGCAGGTGAGTAAATCGACGTAGGTAAAACCATGAGGTTAAGACCAGGCCAGGAAGCCAAGCCATTTAAAAGGCCAGGTGGATAAGGCCAGCAAGTTAAGGCCTCCTGAATAGACCTAGGAGGCCAACTCCTACTGGGTAATGCTAAGAGGTTAAAGCTATGCAGATTAGACCAAAAGGTTAAGGCCATGTGAGTAAGAACAAAAAGTTAAGGCCAGGTGGAAAAGCCAGGTTGACAAGCTATATTGGCGTTCCAGGTTGGCAAAGCCATGAGGTTAAGGCCACTTGGATAAGTCTGTTGTTAATGGGAGGTGTTTTAATCCAAAAGCAACGGGGAAGCCAGCATGTACATATAGGAAATAAGGCAGGGGAGTAAACCTACGGCTATACATCCAGGGTTACTACCTGGTAGATAAAACCAGAAGGTTAAGGATAGTTGTGTCAACCAAGTGTGAAGGCCATCTGGGTAACCTATGTTCTTTAAGACTAGGTAGGAAAACTAGGTGGCTAATACAAGTTGTTAAGGCCATGAGGTTAAGGCACTTAGGGTTAGGACATGTGGGGAAAGCTAATAGGGTCTGTCCAGGGCCCTAAGATGAGGTGAGTAAGGCCAGGTGTGAGGGGCAGGGGAGTAAGGCCCCATGGGCAAGATCAGGTGGGTCATGACCAGTGATTGAGGCCAGCAAATTAAAGCCAGGTGGGTAAGTACAGGTGGCCAATGGCAGGAAGTTATGACCAGGTGGTTAAGGCCAGGACTTTTAGGCCAGGAAATTAAGACTGGGTGAGTAAGGTCAGGAGTTTAATAAGGCCAGATAATGCCAGGTTCATAATACCATGAGGGCAAGATAAGGTGATGAAGGCAATGAGCTTATAAGTTCTGCTGAGTGCAGTCAGGTTGTTAAAACCAGGTGTTTAAATCCAGCTGAAGAAAAGACTGTTTGAGCAACCCCAGGCCAGGATATCAATGGGGGAACTGCCCAGTAGGATTAAGGGCAAGTTGCAAAACCAGCCAAATGATGACCTGAAGCTAATGTAGGTGGGTAAGACAGTGCAGGGAAGGCAAGGAGGTAAAGACCAGCTGGATAAAACCAGGTGGTCAACACCAGAAGGGCTTGAGGCCAGCCGATTAAGTCATACTGGCTGATGCCAGGCAGTTGAATACAGCATGTGAGTTTGGCTGTAGGGTTAACGAAGTCAGGTAGGGGAGACATAGTGGGTAAGACCAGAAGGTGAGCAAGGCCAAGTGGGAAAGCCCAGGTAAATAAGGCCATGTGATAACATCAAAAGGTGAATGATGTGAAAGTAAAGCCAAGGGTCAGGACAGAGGATAATGACATTAGGTTAAGGCCAGTAGGGCTAGGAGAGGTGAGCAAGACCAGAAGTTTAAGAGTAATTGTGGGCAGGGCACAGTGACTTGTGCCTGTAATCCCAGCACTTTGGGAGGCTGAGGTGGGTGGATCACTTGAGGTCAGGAGTTCAAGACCAGCCTGGCCAACCTGGTGAAATCCTGTCTCTACTAAAAATAAAAAAATTAGCCATAAATGGTGGTACATGCCTTTAATCCTGGCTACTTGGGAGGCTGAGGCATGAGAATTGCTTCAACATGGGAGGAGGAGGTTGCAATGAGCTGAGATTGTGCCACTGCACTTCAGTCTAGGTGACAGAGCAAGACTCCATCTAAAAAAAAAAAAAAAAAAAAAAAAAGACTGAAGGCCACTGGGTAAGGCTCGGTTGGTAAGATCAGTTTGGCAAGTTTGGTTGTTACGAACATGAGGGTAAGGCCAGGTGGGTAAGCCAGGTGCAGGGGATTGATACTGAATAAGTCCAGCAGGTTCATAAGGCATTTGGGTGAACCTAAGTTGGCTAAACACTGAGGTTAAGACCAGGTCAGGAAGCCAAGCAAATGAAAAACCTGGGTGGGTAATGCCAATAAGTTAAGGCCTCCTGAATAGAGCTAGGTGCCTACTCCACATGGGTAATGTTAAGAGGTTAAAGCTAGGTAGATTAGGATAGGAGCTTAAGGCTATGTGAGTTAGAATGGAAGGTTAAGGCCAGGTGGGAATGCCAGGTTGGTAGCTATATTGGTCATCTAGGTTGGTAAGGCCATGAGGTTAAGGCCAGGTGAGTAAGTCCAGCTGGCTAATGAAAGGATTCTAAATCCAGGGGTTGGGGAGCAGTGGTAAATTCAGAGAATAAGGGCAGGGGGATAAGGCCCGGGAAGTAAACCTAGGGAGGTAAATCCAGTGGTTTAAGGCCTGGTAGATAAAGTCGAAAGGCTAAGGACAATTGTGTAAACCAAGTGTGAAGGCCATGTGGGTCATGTATAGCTGGTAAGACTAGGTGGGAAAGCTGGGTGGCTAATCCATGAGGTTAAGGCTCATAGGGTTAGACCAGGTGGGGAAGGCTAATGGGGTATGGCCATGGCCCTACAATGAAGTGGATAAGACCAGAGAGTAATGGCAGCCAAGTAAGTCCTCATGGGCAAGATCATGTGGGTCTTGACCAGAGATCAAGGCCAGCAAATTAAAGCCAGGTGGGTAAGAACAAGTGATTTATGGTGGACGGGAAGTTATGGCCAGGTAGGTGAAGCCAGGACTTTTAATCCAGGAAATTAAGACTCGGAGAGAATGGCCAGGAGGTTAATAAAGCCAGATAGATAATGCCAGGTTCATAATGTCGAGAGGATAAGACAAGGTGATGAAGCCAATGAGCTTAATAAGTTCTGCTGAGTGCAGCTGGGTTATTAAAACCAGGTATTTAAACCCAGCGAAATAGAAAACTATTCCTAGGCTGGGGAAACACCCAGGTGGATTAAGGGTAATTCTCCAAACCAGTCAAATGATGACCTAAGGCTAATATTAGGTGGGCGAGACAGTGTGGGGAAGGTGACAAGGTGAAGGCCAGAGGAATAAAACTAGGTGGTAAACACCAGAAAAGTATGAGGCCAGCAGATTAAGTCATGCTGGCTAAGGTCAAGCAGGTGAAGAGGGCAGGTGAGTATGGCCCTAAGGTTAATGAGTTCATGTGGGGAAGCCCTAGTGGGTAAGGCCAAGTAAATACGGCCACCGGGAATGCCACCAGGTGAAGGCCAGGAAAGAAAAGCCAAAGGCTGGGACAGGGGATAATGACACCAGGTTAAGGCCAGTAGGGGGGGCAGGTGAGGAAGTCTAAAAGGTTGAGACTAATTGGGAAGGCCAACTGGGTAAGGCTGGGGAGGTAAGATCAGCTGAGTGATTTGGGTTGGTAAAAATGGGATGTTAATGGCACTAGGGTGAGGTCAGGTGGGTATGGTAGGTGTGTAAGGTCAGGAGATTCATACTGGATGAGTAAGGCCAGGAGGTTCATAAGGCAGGTGGGTAAATCTAAGTTGTCAAAACCATGAGGTTAATACCAGGTCAGGAAGCCAAGCAATTGAAAAGTCCAGTTGGCTTAAACCAGTAAGTTAAGGCCTTCCTGAATAGAACTAGGTGGCTAACTCCACCTGGGTAATGCCGAGAGGTTACTACTAGGCAGACTAGGTCAGGAGGTTAACACCATGTGAGAGTTAGAATGACAAGGCCAGATGGGAATGCCAGGTTGGTAAGCTATGTTGATCATTCAGGTTGGGAAGGTCATGAGGTTAAGGCCAGGTGGGTAATATAAGATGTCTAAGTATGGGGCTGGGGCTGGGGCATGGAATTGAGGGTGAAGTTAGGGGAAAAGGGCAGGGGGTGATAAAACCAGGGGAGAAAACCTAGGGAGGTAAATCCAGGGGGCTAATCCCTGGTAGATTAAAAACAGAAGGCTAAGGACAGTTATGTAAACCAAATGTGGAGGCCATGTGGGTCACATATAATCAGTAAGACTAGTTAGGAAAACTAGGTGACTAATCCAGGTTGTTAAGACTATGAGGTTAAGGCCCATAGGGTTACACCAGGTTTGGAAGGCTAATGGGGTATGGCCAGGACTGTAACATGAAGTGGAAAAGGTCAGAGAGCAAGGGCAGGGGAGCAATGGCAGGAATTTCATAAGGCAGGTGGGTAAATCTTAGTGGGTAAAATCAGGTAGATTTTGATGGAATATTGAGGCAAGCGAATTACAATCAGGTGAGTAAGAACACGTGGACACAGCAGGAACTTATGGCCAGTTGGGTAAGGCCAGGATTTTTAGGCAAAGTCATGAAGACTGGACAAGAAGGGCCAGGAGGTTAATAAGGCCAGATGGCTAATGTCAAGTTTGTCATACCATGAGGATAAAATAAGGTGAGGAAGGCAATCAGATTAATAAGGTTGGCTGAGTTTGGCCAGGTTGTTAAAACCAGGTGTCTAAATCCAGCTCACTAAAGGACTATTTCAGTAACCCCAGGATGTGAAATCAACGGAGTAAATACCTAGTAGGATTCACGGCAAGTCACCAAGCCAGTCAAATGATGACTGGAGGCAAATACTAGGTATGTAAGACAGTGCAGCTAAGGTGAGGAGGTGAAGGCCAGCTGAATAAACCATGTGGTAAACACCAGGAGGATAGGAAGCCAGCAGATTAAGTCATGCTGGCTGAGGTCAGGCAGCTGAAGAGGGTGAGTGAGTATGGCCTTAAGGTTGATGACATAGTTAACCAAAGGTTAAGGACAGTTGTATATAACAAGTGTGAAGGCCATGTTTGGTAAGACTAGGTGGCAAACCCTGGCAGCTAATCCAATTTGTTAAGGCTATGAGATTAAAGCCCATAAGGTTAAGCCAGGTGAGTGAGGCTAATGGGGTCTCACCAGAGAGGGGAATAAGGCCTCATGGGTAAGATCAGGTTGTTCGTGGCGGCAGATTGAGGCCAGCAAATTAAAGGGCGACATAGATGAAGCTTGTTTAATAATCTTGTGAGGATAAGGATGATTAAGGCAAGAAGGTTAATAAGGTCTGCTGAATAAGGCAAGGTTGCTAAAACCAGGTGTATAAATCCAGGCGAATAAAAGACTATTTTGGTAACACCAGGCCTGTCAATCTAGGGGAAACAGCCAAGAGCACTAAAGCAAAGTCAGTAAGCCAGCTAAATAATAACAGGAGGGTAGTACTGGATGGGATGACAGTGAGAGGAACACTGGGAGGTGAAGGCCAGCTGAATGGAGCAAGGTGGTCAACATCAGATGGGTGTGAGACCAGCAGATTAAATCATGCTGGCTGAGGCCTGGCAGGTGAATACAGTAGGTGAGTAAGCCCAGACTGCTTGAGACCCGCCTGGCCAACATGGTAAAACCACGTCTCTACTACAAATACAAAAACTAGATGAGAGTGGTAGCACACGCCTGTAATCCCAGCTACTTGAGAGGCTGAAGCAGGAAAATCTCTTGAACCCGGCAGTCTGAGGTTAACAATGAGCCAAGATGGTGCCACTACACTCCAGCCTGAGTAAGAGAGCAAGATTCCGCCTAAAAACAACAACAAAAAGACTAATTGTGAATACAACTGGGTAAGGCTTGAATGGTAAAATTAATTTGGGGCTGAGCGCAGTGACTCATGTCTATAATCCCGGCACATTGGGAGGCTGAGGCAGGCAGATCACCTGAGGTCAAGAGTTTGAGACTAGCCTGGCCAACATGGTCAATATCCATCTCTACTAAAACTACAATAATTAGCCAGGCGTGGTGGCAGGCCCCTGTAATCCCAGCTTCTAAGGAGGCATAGGCAGGAGAATGGCTTGAACTCGCGAGACAGAGGCACAGTGAGCTGAAATCACGCCATTGTACTCCAGCTGGGCGACAAAAGGGAAACTCTATATCAAAAACAAAACAAAACAAAACAAAACAAAAAAGAATTGGGCAACTGTGTTTGGCAAGGACATGAGGTTAATGACAGTAGGGTAAGGCTAGGTGGGTAAACCAGGTGAATAAGTCCAGGGGATTCCTAATGAATGAGGAAGGCCCAGAGGTTCATAAGGCAAATGGGTAAATTTAAGTTGGCTAAACTATGAGGTTAAGATTGGGTCAGGAAACCAAGCAATTTAAAAGGCCAGGTGGCTAAAGCCAGTAAGTTAAGGCCTCCCTGAATAGAGCTAGGTGGCTAACTTCAAATGGGTAATGCCATAAGGTTAAGCCTAGGCAGATTAATCCAGAAGAATGAGGCCATGAGAGTAAGGATGAAACGTAAAAGCCAGGTGGGAAGGCCAGGTTGGTAAGCTATGTTGGTCATCTCGGTTGGTGAAGCCATGAGGTTCAGGCCATCTAGGTAAGTCCAGGTGGCTAATGCAAGGTTTCTAAGTCCGAGGGTGGGGGGTAAATCTAGGGAATAAGGGCAGGTTATTATTCTAGGGGAGTAAACATAGGGAGGTATATCCCAGGGTTAAGGACTGGCAGATAAAACCAGAAGAATAAGGAAGGATGTATAAACCAATGTGAAGGTCATTTGGGTCATGTATGATCAGTAAGACCAGGTGGGAAAACATGCTGGCTAATCCAGGTTGTTGAGGCCATGAGGTTAAGGCCCATAGGGTTAGGTCTGGTGAGGAAGACTAATGGGTTCCGGCCAGGGTGGTAAAATGAGGGGGGCAAGGACAAGGAGTCAAGGCAGGGGACTAATCATGGGCAAGATCAGGTGGGTCATGACCAGAGATTGAGGCCAGCAAATTAAACCTAGGTGGGTAAGAACAGGTGGATAATGATGGGTGTGAACTTATGACCAGCTGTGTAAGATCAGGACTTTTAGGCCAAGAAATTAAGTCAGAATGAGTAATGTCAGGGGGTTAATAAGGACAGAAGGATAATGCCAGGGTCCTAAGACCATGTGGACAAGATAAGATGATGAAAGCAAGAAGATTAGCAAATTTGGCTGAGTGTGGCCAGGTTGTTAAAATCAGGTTTATAAATCCAGCTGAATAAAAGACTATTTGGGTAACAGCAGGCTGGTAAATTAATAGGAGACACATGCAGGAGAATTAAGGCAATGTCAGCCAAATGACAGGAGGCTAATACTAGGTGGGTAAGACAGGTGAAGGGAAAATAAGGAGGTTAAGGCAAGCTGAACAAAACTAAGGGGTAGACATCAGATGGGCATGAGGCCAGCAGATTAAGTCATGCTTTCTGAGATCAAGCAGGTGAATATGAGTGGTGAATATGGCCCTAAGGTTAATAAGGTGTGCTGGGGAAGCCCTAGTGAGTAAATCTAGATAAATAAGGCCACATGGGAAGGTTAATAGGTGAGGTCTGGGAAGGTAAGGTCAAGGGTCAGGACTAAGGATAATGCCACCAACTTAATGCCAGTAGGGCTGGGAGATGTAACATCAGAAGTGGGGACTAATTGTGAAGGTCAAGTGGGTAAGGCTGGGTAGATAAAATTGGTTGGGTGATTCAGGTTTGTAAAGACATGAGGTTAATGACAGTAGGGTAAGGCCAGGGGGGTAAGGCCAGGGGGCTAAGCCAGGTGAATAATTCCAGGGGCTTCATACTCAATGAGGAAGGCCCAGAGGTTCATAAGGCAGATGGGTAAATCTCAGTTGGCTAAAGTATGACATTAAGACAGGGTCAGGAAACCAAGCAATTTAAAAGGCCACGTGGCTAAGGCCAGTAAGCTAAGACCTCCCTGAGTACAGCTAGGTGGCTAACTCCATGTGGGTAATGCCATGAGGTTAAAGCTAGACACATTAATCCAGGAGGATGAGGCTATGAGAGTAAAAATAAAAGGTAAAGGCCGGGAGAGAAAGCTAGGTTGGTAAGCTATGTTGGTCATCTACGTTGGTGAAGCCATGAGGTTAAGGCCAGGTGGGTAAGTCCATGTGGCTAATGCAAGGTTTCTAAGTCTAGGCGTGGGGAATAAATCTAGGAAATAAGGACAGGAGTATTAGTCTAGGGGAGTAAACCTAGGGAGGTAAATGCAGGAGTTAAGGGCTCGCAGAAAAAACAGGTGATTAAGGACGGTTGTATAAGCCAACATGAAGGCCATTTGGGTCATGTATGGTCAGTAAAACCAGGTGGGAAAACATGGTGGCTAATCCAGGTTGTTGAGGCCTGAGGTTAAGGGCCATAGGGTTAGATCTGGTGAGGAAGACTAATGGGGTCTGACCAAAGTGGTAAAATAACAGGGGCGAAGCCAGGGAGTAAAGTCAGGGGACAAAAGCCTCATGGGCAAGATCAGGTGGGTCATGACCAGAGATTGAGGCCAGCAAATTAAACCTAGGTGGGTAAGAACAGGTGGATAATCATGGGTGGGAACTCATGGCCAGGTGTGTAAGACCAGGAATTTTAGGCCATAAAATTAAGTCTGGGTGAGTCAGTCCAGGAGGTTAATATGGACAGAAGGATAATGCCAGGTTCCTAAGACCATGTGGACGAGATAAACTGATGAAGGCAAGAAGGTAGTAAGTTTGGCTGAGTGAGGTCAGGTTGCTGAAACCAGGTTTTAAATCCAGCCGAATAAAAGACTATTTGGGTAACACCAGGCTAGTAAATTAATAGGAGAAACATGCAAGATAATTAAGCCAAGTCAGCAAGCCAGTCAAATAATGATAGGAGGTGCGGTGGGTAAGACAGGTGAAGGGAAGGCAAGGAGGTTGAGGCAAGATGAATAAAACTAGGGGTAGACACCAGATGGGCATGAGGCAGGCAGATTAAGTTATTCTGTCTGAGAGGTGAATACGGCCGGTGAGTATGGCTTTACGGTAAGGTTGGCTGGGGAAGCCCTAGTGGGTAAGGCCAGATAAATAAGGCCACATGGGAAGGTCAACAGATGAGGGCTGGAGAAGTAAGGCCAAGGGTCAGGACTAAGGATAATGCCACTAAGTTAAGGCCAGTAGGTCTGGGAGATGTGAGTAACACTAGAAGTTGGGACTAATTGTGAAGGCTAAATGGGTAAGGCTGAGTAGATAAAATCAGTTGGGTGATTCGGGTTTGTAAGGACAAGAGGTTAAGACCAAGTGGGTAAGCCAGGTGCATAAGGCCAGCAGATTATTGCTGAATGAGTAAGGTCAGGAGGTTAATAAGGCTGGTGGGAAAATTTATTTTGGCAAAACTATGAGGTTAACACCGGGTCAGGAAGCCAAGCGACTGAAAAAGCCAGATGACTAAAGTTAGTAAAGTTAAGGCTACCGAGTACAGTTAGGTGGATAACTCCAACTGGGTAACACTGAGAAGTTAATGCTAGGCAGATTAGTCTGGGAGGGTGAGGTCATGTGACTAAGTATAAAAGGCTAAGGCCAGGTGAGGAGCCCGTTTGGTAAGCTATTGAGGGCATGAGGATAAGGTGGGATGGGTAAAGTCCAAATGGGAAATGTAAGGTGTGTTAAGTCCGGGTGTGGGGGTACAATGAGGTAATAAGGGCAGGTAAATAAGTCCAGGGGAGGAAACGTAGGGAGGTAAGTTTAGGAGAATTAGACCAGGCGCTAAGTTCCGGAAAATAAAACTAGAAGGTTAAGGAAAGCTGTGTAAACTAAGCATGAAACCCATGATGGGTAAGTCTAGGTGGAAAAACTAGGTTAGTAATCCAGGTTGTTGAGACTGAGGTGAAGGTCCATAGGTTTAGGCCAGGTTTGGAAAGCTAACAGGTTCTGGCAAGGGTAATAAAAAGCGGTGGGTTGGCCAGGCGCGACGGCTCACGCCTGTAATCCCAGCACTTTGGAGGCCAAGGCAGGCAAATCACAAGGTCAGGAGATTGAGACGATCCTGGCCAACATGGTGAAACCTCATGTCTACTAAAGATAGAAAAATTAGGTGGGAGTGGTGGCATGTGCCTATAATCCCAGCTACTTGTGGGGAGAATTGCTTGAACCAGGGAGTCGGAGGTTGCAGTAAGCTGAGATTACACCATTGCACTCCAACGGGGCAACTTAGCGAGACTCTGCCTCAAACAAAAACTAATAATTAAATAAATAAATAAGTAAATAGGCTGAGCACGGTGGCTCATGCCTGTAATCCCAGCACTTTGGGAGGCCAAGGCAGGCGGATCACAAGGTCAGGAGATCAAGACCATCCTGGCTAACACACTGAAAACTGTCTCTACTAAAAATATATATATATAAAATTAGCCGAGTGTGGTGGCAGGTTCCTATAGTTCCAGCTACTCGGGAGGCTGAGGCAGGAGAATGGTGGAAACCCGGAAGGCGAAGCTTGCAGTGAGTGGAGATTGCGCCACTGCACTCCAGCCTGGGCGACAGAGAGACTCTGTCTCAAAATAAATAAATAAATAAATAAATAAATTAATTAATTAATTAAATGAGGTGGGTAAGGCCAGGGAGTAAAGAAAGGGCATTAAGGTGCTTGGGCAAGAGAGGGTAGGTTTTGACAGCAGATTGAAACCAGCAAATTAAAGCCAGGTGGGTAAGAACAGGAGAATAATGGTGAAAATTATGGCCAGGTAGATGAGGCCAAAACTGTTAGTAAGGCCAGGAAATTAAGGCCAGGTCAGTAAGGCCACGAGTTTCATAGGGCCACAAGGATGAAGTTTGTTTAATAATGCCATGAGGGTAAGGTGATTAAGGAAATGAGGTTAATAATGTCTGGTGAGTAAGGTCAGGTTGTTAAAACCAAGTGTTTAAATTTAGCTGAAGAAAAGACTATTTGGGTAACCCCAGGCCAGTAAATCAATGGAGATATTCCCAGTAGGATAAATGCCAAGTGGTCAAGCCAGCTAAATACTGACAGGAAACTAATACTAGGTGGGCAAGACAGTGTGGGGAAGGTGAGGAGGTGAAGGCCAGATGAATAAAACCCGGTAGTCAAGACCAGATGGGTGGGAGGCCTGCAGATTACATCACACTATGCTTACTGAGGCCAGGCAGGTTAATATGGCAGGTGAGTATGGCTTTCAGGTTAATCATGTTGGTTGCAGAATGTCTAATGGATGAGGCGAGTAGTTGGAGAAGGCCAAGTGGGTAAGGCCAAGAAAATATAGCCATGTCAAAAGGCCAATAGGTGAAAGCCGGGAAAGTAAAGCCAGGGACTGGGACAGCAGATAATGACACTAGGTTAAGGCCAGTAGGGCTGGGACAGCTAAGTAAGACCAGAAGGTTGAGACTAGCTGTGAAGTCCAATGGAGTAAGGCCAAGTAGGTAAAATTAGCTGTGTCATTCTGGTTAGTAAGGACGTGATGTTAAGGCCAGTAGGGTAAGGCCAGGTAAGTAAGCAAGGTGCATAAGACCAGGGGATTAATACTGAATGAGTGAGACCAGGAGGTTAATAAGGTAGGTAGGTAAATCTAAACTGGCAAAACCATGAGGTTCTAGCAAGGGTGATAAAATGAGGTGGGGAGATTGAGGCCAGCAAAGTAAACATAGGCGTTTAAGAAGAGGTGGATAATGATGGGCAGGAACTCATGGCCAGGTGTGTAAGATCAGGACTTTTAGACCATGAAATTAAGTCTGGGTGGGTGAGTCAGGCCAGGAGATCACTAAGGACAGATGTATAATGCCAGGCATCTAATACCGTGTGGACAGGATGATGTGATGAAGGCAAGAAGGTTAGTAAGCTTGGCTGAGTGTGGCCAGGCTGTTAAAACCAGGTTTATAAATCCAGCTGAATAAAAGGCTATTTAGGTAACACCAGGGCTGGTAAAATAACCAGAAATTGCAAGAGAATTAAGGCCAAGTCAGCAAACCAGCCAAATAATGACAGGAGGCTTATACCACATGGGTAAGACAGGTAAAGGCAAAGCAAGGAGATTAAGGCAAGCTGAATAAAACTCGGGAGTAGACACCAGATGGGCATGAGGCCAGCAGATTAAGTTATGCTCTCTGAGACAAGGCACCTGCCAAATAATGACAGGAGGCTTATACCACGTGGGTAAGACAGGTGAAGGGAAAGTGAGGAGATTAAGGCAAGCTGAATAAAACTAGGGAGTAGACACTAGATGGGCATGAGGCCAGCAGATTAAGCCATGCTCTCTGAGACGAGGCAGATGAGTATGGCCCTAAGGTTAATAAGGTTGGCTGGGGAAGCCCTAGTGGGTAAGGTGAGATAAATAAATCCACATGGGAAGGTTAATAGGTGAGGTCCGGGAAAGTAAGGCCTAGGGTCAGGACTAAAGATAATGCCACTAGGTTAAGGCCAGTACGACTGGGAGATGTGAGTAAGACCAGAAGTTGGGACTAATTGTGAAGGTCAAATGGATAAGGCTGGGTAGATAAAATCAGTTGGGTGATTCGGGTTGCTAAGGACATGAGGTTAACGACAGCAGGGTAAGGCCAGATGGGTAAGCCAGGTGGGTAAGTCCAGGGGCTTCATACTGAATGAGGAAGGCCCAGAGATTCATAAGGCAGATGGATAAATCTAAGTTGGCTAAAATACGAGATTAAGACTGGGTCAGAAAACCAAGCAATTTAAAAGGCCAGGTGGCTCAGGCCAGTAAGTTAAGGCCTCCCTGAATAGAGCTATGTGGTTAACTCCAAGTTGGTAATGCCCTGAGGTTAAGCCTAGGCAGATTAATCCAGGAGAATGAGGCCATGAGAGTAAGAATGAAAAATAAAGGCCAGGTGGGAAGGCCAGTTTGGTAAGCTATGTTGGTCATCTAGGTTGGTGAAGCCTTGAGGTTAAGGCCAGTTGGGTAAGTCCAGGTGGTTAATTCAAGGTTTCTAAGTCCAGGGGTAGGGGGTAAAACTAGAGAATAAGGGTAGGGTACTAGTGTAGGGGAATAAACACAGGGAGGTAAATCCAGAGGTTAAGTCCTAGCAGATAAAACCAGAAGATTAAGGACGGTTATGTAAACCAACATGAAGACCATTTGAGTCCTGTATGGTCAGTAAGACTAGGTGGGAAAACATGGTGGCTAATTCAGGTTGTTGAGGTTATGAGGTTAAGGCCCATAGGGTTAGGTCTGGTGAGGAAGACTAATGGGGTCTGGCCAGGGTGGTAAAATGAGGGGGGCAAGGCCAGGTAGTAAAGGCAGGGGACTAAGGCTTCATGGACAAGATTAGGTGGGTCATGACCAGAGACTGAGGCCAGCAAATGAAACCTAGGTTGGTAAGAACAGGTGAATAATGATGGGCAGGAACTTATGACCAGGCGTGTAAGATCACGACTTTTAGGCCATGAAATTAAGTCTGGGTGAGTAAGGCCAGGAGTATGAACAGAAGGGTAATGCCAGGCTCCTAATAACATGTGGACAAGAGAAGGTGATGAAGGCAAGAAGATTAGAAAGTTAGGCTGAGTGCTAGCCAGGCTGTTAAAACCAGGTTTATAAATCCAGCTGAATAAAAGACTATTTGGGTAACACCTGGCTGCTAAATTAATAGGAGAAACATACAGGAGAACTAAGGCCAAGTCAGCAAGGCAGCAAAATAATTACAGGAGGCTAATACTAGATGGGTAAGACAGGTGAAGGGAAGGTGAGAAAGTTAAGGCAAGCTGAATAAAACTAGGGGGTAGACACCAGATGGGCATGAGGCAGGCAGATTAAGTTATTCTGTCTGAGACCAGGCAGGTGAATACGGCCGGTGAGTACGGCTTTAAGGTTAATAAGGGTGGCTGGGGAAGCCCTAGTGGGTAAGGCTGGATAAATAAGGCTACATGGAAAGGTCAATAGATGAGGGCTGGGAAAGTAAGACCAAGGGTCAGGACTAAGGATAATGCCACTAGGTTATGGCATGTAGGTCTGGGAGATGTGAGTAAGACCAGAAGTTGGGACTAATTGTGAAGGCTAAATGGGTAAGGCTGGGTAGATAAAATCAGTTGGGTGATTTGGATTGGTAAGGACATGTGGTTAAGGCCAGTAGTGTAAGGCCAGGTGGGTAAGCCAAGTGCATAAGGCTGCAGATTATTGCTAATGAGTAAGGTCAAGAGGTTAATAAGGCCAGTGGATGAAATTATTTTGGCAAAACCATAAGGTTAACACCGTGTCAGGAAGCCAAGCAATTGAAAAAGCCAAGTGGCTAAAGCTAGTAAAGTTAAGGCCACCGAGTACAGTTAGGTGGATAACTCCGACTGGGTAATGCTGAGAGATTAACACTAGGCAGATTGGACTGGGAGGTTGAGGTCATGTGACTAAGAATAAAAGGTTAAGGCCAGGTGAGAAGCCCGTTTGGTAAGCTATTGACATGAGGACAAGGCAGGATGGGTAAAGTTGAAATGAGAAATGTAAGGGGTGTTAAGTCCAGGTGCGTGGGGACATTTAGGTAATAAGGGCAGGGAAGTAAATCCAGGGAAGGAAACCTAGGGAGGTAAGTTTAGGAAAATTAGACCAGTCGCTAAGTCCTGGAAAATAAAACTAGAAGGTTAAGGAAAGCTGTGTGAACTAAGCATGAAACCCATAATGGGTAAGTCTAGGTGGGAAAACTAGGTATGTAATCCAGGTTTTTGAGACTGAGGCGAAGGTCCATAGGTTTAGGCCAGGTTTGGAAAGCTGATGGGTTCTGGGAAGGGTGATAAAATGTGGTGGCTCACGCCTGTAATCTCAGCACTTTGGAGGCCGAGGCGGGCGAATCTGGAGGTCAGGAGATCGAGACTATCCTGGCCAACATGGTGAAAACTCATGTTTACTAAAAATACAAAAATTTGGTGGGCGTGGTGGTGCATGCCTGTAATCCCAGCTAGTGTGAGTCTGAGGCAGTAGAATCACCTGAACCAGGGAATCGGAGGTGGCAGTGAACCGAGATCATACCCCTAAATAAAGACAGGAAATAAAGACAGGAAAATAAAGCCAGTGAAATAAAGACAGGAAAATAATACTAGGTAGGCAAGACAGTGCGGGGAAGGTGAAGAGCTGAAGGCCAGATGAATAAAACCAGGTACTCCACACCAGATGGGTGTGAGGCCAGCAGATTATGTCATGCTATGCTTACTGAGACCAGGCAGGTGAATATGGCAGGTAAGTATGGCTGTCAGGTTAATAACGTTGGTTGCAGATGGTCTACTTAGTGAGGCCAGTAGTTGAACGAGGCCAAGTGGGTAAGGCCAAGAAAATACAGCCATGTGAAAAGGTCAATAGGTGAAGACTGGGAAAGTAAAGGCAGGGTCTGGGACAGCAGATAATGACACAAGGTTAGGGCCACTGTGGCTGGGACAGCTAAGTCAGACCAGAAGGTTGAGATTAATTGTTAGGGCAAACTGGGTAAGGCTGGGTAGGTAAAATCAGCTGTGTCATTCTGGTTGGTAAGGACATGATGTTAAGGCCAGTAGGGTAAGGCCAGGTAAGTAAGCAAGGTGCATAAGGCCAGGGGATTAATACTGAATGAGTGAGGCCAGAATTATAAGGTAGGTGGATAAATCAAAGTTGGCAAAACCATAAGGTTAAGGCTGGGTCAGGAAGCCAAGCTATTTAAAAAGTCAGATGGATAAGACTAGTAAGTTACAGCCTCCCTGAATACAACTAGGTGGCTGAGTTTAAGTGGGTACAACTAAGAGGTTAAACCTAGGCACATTATGCCAGAAGGTTAAGGTCATGTGAGTGAGAGTAGAACATTAAGGCCAGGTAGGAAGGCCAAGAAGGTAAGTTGGTAATCCTGGATGGTAAGGCCATGAAGTTGAGGCCAGGTGGGTAAATCCAGATGGGTAATGCAAGGTTTCTACATTCAGGGAGAGGATATCTAAGGAATAAGTAAAGGGGGATAAGTCTAGGTGAGTGAACCTAAGGAGGTGAATCCAGGGGGTTAAGGCCTGGTATATACAACTAGAAGGTTAAAGCTTCATACTGGATGAGTAAGGCTCATCCAGGTTAATAAGGCAGGTGGGTAAATCTAAGTTGACAAAAACATTAGGTTAGGACAGGGTTAGGGGGCCAAGTGATTGAATAGTCTGGGTGGCTTCAGCCAGTAAGTTAAGGCATTCCTGAATAGAGGTAGGTGGCTAACGCCACCTGGGTAATGCCAAGAGGTTAGTACTAGGCAGACTAGGTCAGGAGGTTAAGGCCATGTGAGTTAGAATGAAAGGTTAAGGCCAGATGGGAATGCCAGGTTGGTAAGCTATGTTTGTCATCCAGGTCAGGAAGGTCATGAGTTTAAGGCCAGGTGGATAGTAAAAGATGTTTAAATAAAAGGCTGGGGCTGGGGCTGGGGCTGAGACTGGGGCATGGGGTTGGGGGTAAGCTAGGGTAAAAGGGCAGAGGGATGATAAAACCAGGGAAGAAAACCTAGCGAGGTGAATCCAGGGGCTTAAGTCCTGCTAGATAAAAGCAGAAGGCTAAGGACAGTTGCGAACACCAAGTGTGGAGGACATGTGGGGCACGTATGATCAGTAAGACTAGGTGGGAAAACTAGGCGGCTAATCCAGGTTGTTAAGGCCATGAGGTTAAGACCCATAGGGTTCGGCCAGGTGGGGAAGGCTAATTGGTCTGGCCAGGATCATAAAATGAGGTGGATGTGGCCAGAGAGCAAGGGCAGGGGAGCATGGCAGGAGCTCATAAGGCAGGTGGGTAAATCCTAGTGGGTAAAATCAACTGGGTCTTGATGGGAGATTAAAGCCAGCGAATCACAACCAGGTGAGTAAGAACATGTGGATGTTGGCAGTAAGTTATGGCTAGTCTGGCAAGGCCAGAATGTTTAGCCAAAGTCATGAAGACTAGGTGAGAAGGGCCAGGAAGTTAATAAGATCAGATGGATAACATCAAGTTTGTGATACCATGAGGATAAAATAAGGTAATGAAGGCAATCATGTTAATAAGGTTGGCTGAGTTCGGCCAGGTTGTTAAAACCACGTATTAAATCTAGCTCAATAAAGGACTATTTCAGTAACCCCAGGCTGTGAAATCAACAGGGGAAACACCCAGTATGATTCACAGCAAGTGTCCAAGCCAGTCAAATGATGACTGAAGGAAAATACTAGGTGGGTAAGACTGTGGGTGAGGAGGCAAAGGCCAGCTGAATAAACCATGTGGTAAAGATCAGTAGGGTATGAAGCCAGCAGATTAATTCATGCTGGCTGAGGCCAGGCAGCTGAAGAGGGCAGGTGAGTATGGCCATAAGGTTAATGACATGGTTGACCAAAGCTTAAGGACCACTGTATACACCAAGTGTGAAGGCCATGTTTGGTAAAACTAGGTGGGAAAATCTGGCAGCTAATCCAATTTGTTAAGGCCAAGTATGTTTGTTAACCTTACAGCCCATAAGGTTAAGCTAGGTGAACGAGGCTAATGGGGTCTCACCAGAGAGGTGGTAAGGCCAGGGTTTTTTTTTTTCCCCAATATTTAAAGTTTTGTACTTTGTAACTTTATCATTATTTGGAGGAGGAGGTGTTTGGCATAGAAAATGCATTATTTGGTATGATGCTTAAGTTTCACATACAATTATTTCTTGATTATCTATTTCCAAACTGAAAAATAATGTATATTTCACTTAAATGGGGAAAACTCCTGGGCATATTTATGTATATTTTCAATATCTTTGTTGGTGGAAATTCTATTTTCCTGAAAATCTTAGCAGGTAAGAACAGATATGTCATGAAAAACTTTGACATTTCTGTAAGCTCCTTTCATTTTGCTCAGGTCAGAAGTGATGGTGCAGTCATAGAGATGGAGAATCTTCAATCATCTATAATTTTTGCAGAGTTTTTCAACTGCATCCAGGGTGACATTCTAACAGAAACTGAATTTTACACATTCCAAACCAGTATAACAATAATTAGCCACTGAACAACCTGTTTATTTCAGAGTCAAAAAGGCCTCTTCTGGGATAAGGGATCTCTGTATAATCTAAATCACTAGTTCTCAAAGGTAGATGAAACCAGAAGGCTGAGGACAGTTGTGTCAACCAAGTGTGAAGGCCATGTGAGTCATGTATGGTTGGTAAGACTAAGTGGGAAGGCTGGGTGGCTAATCCAGGTTGTTAGGGCTGTGAAGTTAAGACCCGTAGGGTTAGGCCAGGTGGGGAAGGCTAATGGGTTATGTCCAGGGCCCTAAAATGAGGTGGGTAAGACCAGGAATTAATGGCAGCACAGTAAGGCATCACAGGCAAGATCATATGGGTCTTGACTAGAGATCGAGGCCAGCAAATTGAAACCAGGTGGGTAAGAACAAGTGGTTAATGGAGAGTGGGAAGTAATGGCCAGGTGGGTAAGAGAAGGACTTTTAGACCAAGAAATTAAAACTTGTTGAGAATGGCCAGGAGGTTAATAAAGGCAAACAGATAAACGCCAAGTTCAAAATTCCATGAAGATAAGAAAAGGTGATGAAGCCAATGAGCTTAGGAAGTTCTGCTGAGTGCAGTCAGGTTGTTAAAACCAGGTGTTTCAATCCAGCTGGATGAAGACTATTCCCAAGCTGGGAAATCAATGAGGGAATCACCCAGTCGGATTAAGGGCAATTCCATGAAGATAAGAATTCCATGAAGATAAGAAAAGGTGATGAAGCCAATGAGCTTAGGAAGTTCTGCTGAGTGCAGTCAGGTTGTTAAAACCAGGTGTTTCAATCCAGCTGGATGAAGACTATTCCCAAGCTGGGAAATCAATGAGGGAATCACCCAGTCGGATTAAGGGCAATTCTCCAAGCCAGCCAAATGATGACCCAAAGGCAATATTAGGTGGGCAAAACATTGTGGGGAAGGTGACAAGGTGAAGGCCAGCAGAATAAAACTAGGTGGTAAACACCATATAACCATGAGGCCAGCAGATTACATCTTGCTGGCTGAAGCCAAGCAGGTGAAGAGACTAGGTGAGTATGGCCCTACGGTTAATTAGGTCGGGTGGGGAAGGCCTACAGGGTAAGGCCAGGTAAATATGGCCACTGGGAGTGCCACCAGGTGAAGACCAGGAAAGGAAAGCCAAAACCCGGGACAGAGGATGACACCAGGTTAAGACCAGTAGGGCTGGGACAGTTGAGGAAGACTAGAAGGTTGACACTAATTGTCAAGGCCAACTGGGTAAGCTGGGGAGGTGAGATCAGCCTGGTGATTTGGGTTGATAAAGATGGGTCATTAACGACCCAAGGGTGAGGTCAGGTGGGTATGCTAGGTGCATAAGGCCAGGAGATTCATACTGGATGAATAAGGCCAGCAGGTTAATGAGAAAGGTGGGTAAATCTAAGTTGGCAAAACCATGAGGTTACGGCCGGGTCAGGAAGCCAAGAGATTGAAAAGTCTGGGTGGCATAGGCCAGTAAGTTAAGGCCTTCCTGAATAGAGGTAGGTGGCTAACTCTAACCTGGGTAATGCCAATACATTAATTCTAGGCAGACTAGGCCAGGTTAAGGCCATGTGAGTTAGAATAAAAGGTTAAGGCCAGGTGGGAATGCCAGGTTGGTGAGCTAAGTTGGTCATCCAGGTTGGGAAGGTATGAGTTTAAGGCCAGGTGGGTAATGCGAGATGTCTAAATATGGGGCTGGGGCTGGAACTGGGCGTGGAGATGAGGGTAAAGCTAGGGGAAAAGGGCAAGGCGATGATAAAACCAGGGAAGAGGCCGGGTGCGGTGGCTCACGCCTGTAATCCCAGCACTTTGGGAGGCCGAGGCGGGCGGATCACAAGGTCAGGAGATTGAGACCACGGTGAAACCCCGTCTCTACTAAAAATACAAAAAATTAGCCGGGCGCGGTTGTGGGCGCCTGTAGTCCCAGCTACTCGGGAGGCTGAGGCAGGAGAATGGCGTGAACCCGGGAGGCGGAGCTTACAGTGAGCCGAGATCGCGCCACTGCACTCCAGCCTGGGCGACAGAGTGAGACTCCGTTTCAAAAAAAAAAAAAAAAAAAAAAAACCAGGGAAGAAAACCTAGGGAGCGGAATCCAGGGGCTTAAGACCTGTTAGATAAAACCAGAAGGCTAAGGACAGTTGTGTAAACCAAATGTGGAGGCCATGTGGGTCACATACGATCAGTAAGACTAGTTGGGAAAACTAGGTGGCTAATCCAGATTGTTAAGGTCATGAGGTTAAGACCCATAGAGAGGCTATGGTGGGGATGGCTAATGGGGTCTGGCCAGGGCTATAACATAAGGGGGATAAGACCAGAGAGCAAGGGCAGGGGAGTAATGGGAGGAGCTTTATAAGGCAGGTGGGTAAATCTCAGTGGGTAAAATCAGGTGGGCCTTGACAGGAGATTGAGGCAAGCAAATTGCAACCAGGTGAGTAAGAATACGTGGACATGGCAGGAACTTATGGCCAGCTGGGTAACACCAGGATTTGTAGGCAAAGTCATGAAAACTGGGCGAGAAGGGCCAGGAGGTTAATAAGGCCAGATGGATAATGTAAAGTTTGTCATACTGTGAGGATGACATAGGTGATGATGGCAATCAAATTAATAAGGTTGGCTGAGTTTGGCTAGTTTGCTAAAACCAGGTGTCTAAACCAACTCAAAAAAGGACTATTTCAGTAAACCCGGGCTGTAAAATCAACAGGGGAAATGCCCAGTAGAATTAAGGACAAGTCGCCAAACCAGTCAAATGATGACTGAAGGCAAATACTAGGGGGGTAAGACAGTGTAGGGAAGGCGAGGAGGTGAAGGCCAGCTGAATAAACCAGGTGGTAAACACCAGTAGGGTATGAAGCCAGCAGATTAAGTCATGCTGGCTGAGGCCAGGCAGCTGAAGAGGGTGAGTGAGTATGGCTATAAGGTTAATGCCATGGTTAACCAAAGGTTAAGGACAGTTGTATACACCAAGTGTGAAGGTCATGTTTGGTAAGACTAGGTGGCAAACCCTGGCAGCTAATCCAATTTTTAAGGCTATGAGGTTAAACCCCATAAGGTTAAGCCAGGCGAGCAAGGCTAATGGCATCTCACCAGAGAGGGGAATAAGGCCAGAGTATAAGGACAGGGAGTAGGGCCTTATGGGTAAGATCAGGTGGGTTGTGGTTGCAGCAATTTAAAGCCAGGTGGGTGAGAATAGGTGGATGATGGCAGGAAGTTATGGCCAGGTGGGTAAGACCAGGAATTTTAGGCTAGGAAATTAAGCCTGGATCAGTAACGCCAGGAGTTTCAAAGGGTTACATGGATAAAGCTTGTTTAATAACGCCATGAGAATAAGGATGATTAAGACAATGAGGTTAATAAGGTCTGCTGAGTAAGGCAAGGTTGCTAAAACCAGGTGTATAAATTGGTTGAATAAGACTATTTGGGTAACACCAGGCCAGTCATTCAAGGGAAAACAGTCAAACGCAACAAAGCAAAGTCACTAAGCCAACTAAATATTAACAGCAGGGTAATACTGGATAGGGATGACAGTGAGAGGAATGCTGGGAGGTGAAGTCCAGCTGAATAAAGCAAGGTGGTCAACACCAGATGGGTGTGAGACCAGCAGATTAAATCATGCTGGCTGAGTCCTGGTGAATACGGTAGTGAGTAAGCCCAGGCTGATTGAGACCTGCCTGGCCAATATGGTGAAACCATATCTCTACTACAAATACAAAAATTAGCCGGGTGTGGTGACACACACCTGTAATCCCAGCTACTTGAGAGGCTGAAGCAGAAGAATCGCTGGAACCCAGGAGTCCGAGTTTGCAGTGAGCCAAGATGGCACCACTGCACTCCAGCCTGGGTGACAGAGCAAGACTCCACCTCAAAACAACAAAAAGACTAATTTGTAATACAACTGGGTTAGGCTCAGTTGGTAAAATCAATTGGGGGCTGGGTGCAGTGGCTCACACCTATAATCCCAGCACTTTGGGAGGCTGAGGCAGGCAGATTACCTGAGGTCAGGAGTTTGAGACTAGCCTGGCCAACATGGTGAAACTTTGTCTCTGTTAAAATATAAAAATTAGCCGGGTATGGTGGCAGATGCCTGTGATCCCAGCTACTCTGGAGGCTTAGGCAGAAGAATCGCATGAACCTGGGAGGCGGAGATTGCAGTGAGCTGAGATCGTGCCATTGAACTCCACCCTGGGTGACAAGAGGGAAATTCCATCTTTAAAAAAGAAAAAAAAAATCAACTGGGCATTCTGTTTGATAAGGACATGAGGTTAATGCTAGTGGGCTAAGGTCAGGTCAGCCGAGTGAGTAAGTCCAAGGGATTCATACTGAATGAGTAAGGTCCAGAAGTTCATAAGGCAGACGGGTGAATCTAAGCTGGCTAAACCATGAGGTTAAGACTGGGTCAGGAGACCAAGCAATTGAAAAGGCCAGGTGGCCAAGGTCAGTAAATTAAGGCCTCCCTGAGTAGAGCTAGGTGGCTAACTCCAAATGGGTAATGCCATGAGGTTAAGTCCAGGCAGATTAATACAGGAGAGTAAGGCCATGAGAGTAAGAATGAAAGGTAAAGGCCGGATAGGTAGGCCAGGTTGGTAAGCTATGTTGGTCAACTAGGTTGGTGAAGCCACGAGGTTAGGGCCAGGTGGGTAAGTCCAGGTGGCTAATTCAAGGTTTCTAAGTTCAGGGGTGTGGGGTAACCTAGGGAATAAGGACAGGGTTATTAGTCTAGGGGAGTAAACCCAGGGGTTAAGTCCTGGCAGATAAAACCAGAAGATTAAGGACAGTTGTGTAAATCACGTGAAGGCCATTTGGGTCACGTATGGACGGTAAGACCAGGTGGGAAAATATGGTGGCTAATCCAGGGTATTGAGGCCATGAGGTTAAGGCCCATAGGGTTAGGTCTGGTGAGGAAGACTAATGGGGTCTGGCCAGGATGGCAAAATGGGGAGGCAAGGACACGGAGTAAAGGCTGGGAAATATGGCCTCATGGGCAAGATCAGGTGGGTCATGACCAGAAATTGAGGCCAGCAAGTTAAACCTAGGTGGGTAAAAACAGGTGGATAAAGATGGATGGGAACTTATGGCCAGGTGTTTAAGATCAGGACTTTTAGGCCATGAAATTAAGTCTGGGTGAGTAAACCAGGAGGTTAATAAGGACGGAAGGATAATGCCAGGCTCCTAACATCATGTGTACCAAATAAGGTGATGAAGGCAAGAAGGTTAATAAGTTTGGCTGTGTGCAACCAGTTTGTTAAAACCAGGTTTATAATTCCACCTGAATGAAAGACTATTTGAGTAACACCATGTTGGTAAATTAATAGAAGAAACATGCAGGAGAATTAAGGCCCAATCAGTAAGCCATCCAAATAATGACAGGAGGCTAATACTTGGTAGGTACACAGGTGAAGGGAAAACGAGGAGGTTAAGGCAAGCTGAATAAAAGCAGGGGGTAGACACCAGATGGGCATGAGGCTAGCAGATTAAGTCATGCTGTCTGAGACCAGGCAGGTGAATATGGCTGGTGAGTATGTCCCTAAGGTTAATAAAGTTGGCTAGGGAAGCCCTAGTGGGTAAGGCTAGATAAATAAGGCAATATGGGAAGGATAACAGGTCAGGTTTTGGAAAGTAAGGCCAAGGGTCAGGACTAAGGATAATGCCACTAGGTTTAGGCCAGTAGGGCTGGGAGATGTGAGTAAGACCAGAAGTTGGGACTAATTGTGAAGACCAAATGGGTAAGGCTGGGTAAATAATATCAGTTGGTGATTCGGGTTGGTGAGGACTTGAGGTTAACAACAGTAGGGTAAGGCCAGGGGGGTAAGCCAGGTGAATAATTCCAGGGACTTCACACTGAATGAGTAAGGCCCAGAGGTTCATAAGGCAGTTCGGTAAATCTTAGTTAGCTTAACCATGAGGTTAAGACTGGGTCGTGAAACCAAGCAATTTAAAAGGTCACATGGCTAAGGCCAGTAAGCTAGGACCTCCCTGAATAGAGCTAGGTGGCTAACTCCAAGTGGGTAATGGCATGAGGTTAAGGCTAGGCAGATTAATCCAGAAGGGTAAGGCCATGAGAGTAAGAATGAAAGGTAAAGGCTGGGTGAAAAGGACAGGTTAATAAGCTATGTTGGTCATCTTGGTTGGTGAAGCCATGAGGTTAAGGCCAAATGCATAAGTCCAGGTGGCTAATGCAAGGTTTCTAAGTCCAGGGATGGAGTGTAAATCTAGGGAGTAGGGCAGGGGTATTAGTCTACGTTAGTAAACCTAGGAAGGTAAATCCAGGGGTTAAGACCTGGCAGATAAAACCAGAAGATTAAGGACGGATGTGTAAACCAACGTGAAGGCCATTTGAGTGATGCATGGTCAGTAAGACCAGGTGGGAAAACATGGTGGCCAATCCAGGTTGTTGAGGCCATGAGGTTAAGGCCCATAAAGTTAGGTCTGGTGAGGAAGACTAATGGGGTCTGGACAGGGTGGTAAAATGAGGTGGAAGAGGCCAGAGAGTTAAGGCAGGGGACTAAGGCCTGAGGGGCAAGATCAAGTGGGTCATGACCAGAGATTGAGGCCAGCAGATTAAAGCCAGGTGGGTAAGAACAGGTGGATAAAGATGGGTGGATACTCATGGCCAGGTGTGTAAGATCAGGACTTTTAGACCATGAAATTAAGTCTGGGTGAGCAAGGCCAGGAGTTTAGTAAGGACAGAAGGATAATGCCAGGCTCCTAATACCCTGTGGACAAGATAAAGTGACGAAGGCAAGAAGGTAGTAAGTTTGGCTGAGTTCGGCCAGGTTGTTAAAACCAGGTGTATAAATCCAGCCGAATAAAAGACTATTTAGGTAACACCAGGCTGGTAAATTAATAGAAGAAACATGTGAGATAATTAAGCCAAGTCTGCAAGCCAGCCGAATAATGATAGGAGGCACGGTGGGTAAGACAGGTGAAGGGAAGGCAAGGCGGTTGAGGCAAGATGAATAAAACTAGGGAGTAGACACCAGATGGGCATAAGGCAAGCAGATTAAGTCATGCTATCTGAAACCAGGCAGGTGAATACGGCTGGTAAGTATGGCCCTAAGGTTAATAAGGTTGGCTGGGGAAGCCCTACTGGGTAAGTCTATATAAATAAGGCCACATGGGAAGGTCAATAGGTGAGGTCCATGAAAGTAAGGCCAAAGGTCAGGACTTAACCACTAGGTTAAGGCCAATAGGGCTGGGAGATATAAGACCTGATGTTGGGAATAATTGTGAAGTCCAAATGGGTAAGGCTGGTAAAAGCAGTTGTGTGATTCGGGTTGGTAAGGATGTGAGGTTAACAACAGTGGTTAAGGCTAGATGGGTAAGCCAGGTGGGTAAGTCCAGGGGCTTCATACTGAATGAGGAAGGCCCAGAGATTCATAAGGCAGATGGGTAAATCTAAGTTGGCTAAACTATGAGGCCAGGACACCAAGCAATTTAAAAGGCCAAGTAGTTAAGGCCAGTAAGTTAAGGCCTCCCTGAATAGAGCTACATGGCTAACTCCAAGTGGGTAATGCCCTGAGGTTAAGGCTAGGCAGATTAATCTAGGAGAATGAGGCCATGGGAGTAAGAATGAAAGGTAAAGGCCAGGAGGGAAGGCCAGGTTGGTAAGCTATGTTGGTCATCTAGGGTGGTGAAGCCATGAGGTTAAGGCCAGGTGGGCAAGTCCAGGTGGCTAATGCAAGGTTTCTAAGTCCAAGGGTGGGGGGTAAAACTAGGGAATAAGGGTAGGGTACTAGTGTAGGGAAGTAAACATAGGGAGGTAAATCCAGGGGTTAAGACCTGGCAGATAAAACCAGAAGATTAAGGACGGATGTGTAAACCAACGTGAAGGTCATTTGAGTGATGTATGGTCAGTAAGACCAGGTAGGAAAACATAGTGGCTAATTCATGTTCTTGATACCACGACCTTAAGGCCCATATCATTACATCTCGTGAGGAAGACTACTGGGGTCTGGCCAGGGTGGTAAAATGAGGGGAGCAAGGTCAAGGCATAAAGACAGGGGACTAAGGCCTCTTTGGCAAGATCAGGTGGGTCATGACCAGAGATTGAGGCCAGAAAATTAAACCTAGGTGGGTAAGAACAGGTGGATAATGATGGGTGGGAACTTATGACCAGGCGTGTAAGATCAGGACTTTTAGGCTATAAAATTAAGTCTGGGTGAGTAAGGCCAGGAGGTTAATAAGGACAGAAGGATGATGCCAGCTCCTAATACCATGTGGACAGGATAAGGTGATGAAGGCAACAAGGTTAGTAAGTTAGGTTGAGTGTGGCCAGGTTGTAAAACCAGGTTTATAAATCCAGCTGAATAAAAGACCATTTGGGTAATACCAGGCTGGTAAATTAATAGTAGGAACATACAGTGGAACTAAGGCCAAGTCAGCAAGGCAGCCAAATAATTACAGGAGGCTAATGCTAGGTAGGTAAGATAGGCAAAGGGAAGGCCAGGAGGTTAAGACAAGCTGAATAAAACTAGGGGGTAGACACCAGATGGGCATGAGGCCAGCAGATTAAGTTATTCTGTCTGAGATCAGGCAGGTGAATACAGCTGGTGAGTATGGGAGTATGGCTTTAAAGTTAGTAACATTGGCTGGGGAAGCCCTAGTGGGAAGGCTATATAAATAAGGGAAGGTCAATAGGTGAGGTCTGGGAAAGTAAGGCCGAGGGTCAGGACTAAGCATAATGCCACTAGGTTAAGGCCAGTAGGGCTGGGAGATGTAAGACAAGAAGCTGGGACGAATTGTGAAGGCTAAATGGAGAAGGCTGGGTAGATAAAATCAGTTGGGTGATTTGGGTTGGTAAAGACATGAGGTTAAGGCCAGTAGTGTAAGGCCAGGTGGGTAAGCCAGGTGCATAGCTGCGGATTAATACTGAATAAGTAAGGTCAGGAAGTTAATAAGGCCAGTGGGTAAATTTATTTTGGCAAAACTATAAGGTTAACACCGGGTCAGGAAGCGAAGCCACTGAAAAACCCAGATGGCTAAAGGTAGTAAAGTTAAGGCCACTGAGTACGCTAGGTGGGTAACTCCAACTGGGTAATACTGAGAGGTTAACACTAGGCAGATCAGGCTGGGAGGGTGAGGTTATGTGACTAAGAATAAAACACTAAAGCCAGGGGAGAAGGCCAGTTTGGTAAGCTATTGAGGACATCAGGATAAGGTGGGATGGGTAAGTCCAAATTGAAAATGTAAGGTGTGTTAAGTCTGGGTGTTGGGGGACATTTAGGTAATCAGGGCAGGGAAGTAAGTCCAGGGGAGGAAAGCTAGGGAGGTAAGTTTAGGAAAATTAGACCAGTCACTAAGTCCTGGTAAATAAAACTAGAAGGTTAAAGAAAGCTGTGTGAACTAAGCATGAAACCCATAATGGATAAGTCTAGGTGGGAAAACTAGGTACGTAATGCAGGTTGTTGAGACTGAGGTGAAGGTCCATAGGTTTAGGCCAGGTTTGGAAAGCTAATGGGTTCTGGCAACGGTGATAAAATGAGGTGGGTTGGCTAGGCATGGTGGCTCACGCCTGTAATCCCAGCACTTTGGAGGCCGAGGCAGGCAAATCACGAGGTCAGGAGATAGAGACCATCCTGGCCAATATGGTGAAACCTCATGTCTACTAAAAATACAAAAATTAGGTGGGTGTGTTGGCGCGTGCCTGTAATCCCAGCTACTTGTCAGGCTGAGACAGCAGAATCACTTGAACCAGGGAGTCAGAGGTTGCGGTGAGCTGAGATCACACCACTGCAGTCCAACCTGGCAACACAGCAAGACTCCATCTTAAAAAAACAATAATAAAATAAATAAATAAAATGAAGTAGGTAAGGCCAGGGAGTAAAGAAAGGGCAGGAAGGCGCCATGGGCCAGAGTGGTAGGTTTTGACAGCATTTTGAAACCAGCAAATTAAAGCCAGGTGGGTAAGAACAGGAGGATAATGGCGAAAAGTTATGGCCAGGTAGATGAGACCAAGACAGTTAGTAAGGCCAGGAAATTAAGGCTAGGTCAGTAAGGCCACGAGTTTCATAGGGCCACGTGGATGAAGTTTGTTTAATAATGCCACGTGGGTAAGGTGATTAAGGAAACGAGGTTAATAATGTCTGCTGAGTAAGGCCAGGTTGTTAAAACCAGGCATTTAAATTTAGCTGAAGAAAAGACTGTTTGGGTAACCCCAGGCCAGTAAATCAATGGAGACATTCCCAGTAGGATAAAAGCCAAGTTGTCAAGCCAGCTAAATAATGACAGGAAACTAATGCTAGGTGGACAAGACAGTGTGGGGAAGGTGAAGAGCTGAAGGCCAGATGAATTAAGCCAGGTACTCCACACCAGATGGGTGTGAGGCCAGCAGATTACATCATGCTATGCTTACTGAGGCCAGGCAGATGAATATGGCAGGTGAGTATGGCTGTCCGGTTAATAATGTTGGTTTCAGAAGGCCTACTGGGTGAGGCCAGTAGTAGAATGAGGCCAAGTGGGTAAGGCCAAGAAAATACAGCCATGTGAAAAGGCCAATAGGTGAAGGCCAGGAAAGTGAAGCTAGGGCCTGGGACAGCAGACAATGACACTAGCTTAAGGTCAGTAGGGTTGGGACAGCTAAGTAAGATCAAAAAGTTGAGGCTAATTGTGAAGGTGAACTGGGTAAGGCTGGGTAGGTAAAATCAGCTGTGTCATTCTGGTTGGTAAGGACATGATGTTAAGGCTAGCAGGGTAAGGCCAAGTAAGTAAGCCAGGCGCATAAGACCAGGGGATTAATACTGAATGAGTGAGGCCAGGAGGTTAATAAGGTAAGTGGGAAATTTACGTTGGCAAAACCATGAGGTTAAGGGTGGGTCAGGTAGCCAAGTTACTTAAAAAGCCAGATGGTTAAAACCAGTAAGTTAAGGCCTCCCTGAATACAACTAGGTGGCTGAGTTTAAGTGGGTAAAGCTAAGAGGTTAAAGCCAGGCATGTTATGCCAGAAAGTTAAGGCCATGTGAGTGAGAGTAGAACATTAAGGCCAGGTAAGAAGGTCAGGGAGGTAAGTTGGTAATCCTGGATGGTAAGGCTGTGAGGTTGAGGCCAGGTGGACAAATCCAGATGGATAATGCAAGGTGTCT
Organism: Macaca fascicularis; assembly: GCF_037993035.2. Taxonomy (NCBI): domain Eukaryota; kingdom Metazoa; phylum Chordata; class Mammalia; order Primates; family Cercopithecidae; genus Macaca; species Macaca fascicularis. The sequence continues at coordinate 63,006,870 of NC_088376.1, read as the reverse complement.
GCATCCAGGGAGGGGATATCTAAGGAATAAGTAAAGGGGGATAAGTCTAGGTTGAATGTACCTAGGGAGGTAAATCCGGGGGTTAAGTCCTGTTAGAAACAACTAGAAGGTTAAAGCTAGGAGGTTCATACTGGATGAGTAAGGCCAGTAGGTTCATGAGACAGTGGGTAAATCTAAGTTGGCAAAAACGTGAGGTTAAGACCGGTTGGGAAGCCAACTGATTGAATAGTCTGAGTGGCTTCGGCCAGTAAGTTAAGGCCTTCCTGAATACAGCTAGGTGGCTAACTCCACTTGGATAATGCCAGGAGGTTACTACTAGGCAGACTAGGTCAGGAGTTTAAGGCCATGTGAGTTAGAATAAAAGGTTAAGGCCAGGTGGGAATGCCAGGTTGGTGAGCTATGTTGATCATCCAGGTTGGGAAGGTCATGAGGTCAAGGCCGGGGTGGTGATGCACAATGTCTAAATATGGGGCGGGGCTGGGGCATGGAGCTAGGGATGAAGCTAGAGAAAAAGGGCAGGGTTTGGAAGATAAAAGCAAAGGAAAAAAATCTAGGGAGGTAACTTCGGGACCTTAAGCCCTGTTAGATAAAACCAGAAGGCTAAGGACAGTTACATAAACCAAGTGTGGAGGCCATTTGATCACATATGATCACATATGATTAGTAAGACTAGTTGGGAAAACTAGGTAGCTAATCCAGTTGGCTAATCCTTAATCCTTAATCCAGGTGGCTAATCCTAAAATCATGAGGTTAAGACCCATACAGTTAGGCCAGGTGAGGAAGGCTAATGGGGTCTGGCCAGGGCCTTAACATGAGGTAGATAAGGCCAGAGAGAAAGGGGAGGGGAGCATGGCAGGCGCTTCATAAAGCAGGTGAGTAAATCTTAGCTGATAAAATCAGCTGGCTCTTGATAGGAGACTGAGGCCAGCAAATTACAACCAGATGAGTAAGAACGTGTGAACAATGGCGGGAGGTTATGGCCAGTCGGGTAAGGCCAGGGTTTTCAGGCAGTCATGAAGACTGGGTGAGAAGGGCCAGGAAGTTAATAAGGCCAGATGGATAATATCAAGTTTGTGATACCATGAGGATAAAATAAGGCGAGGAAGGCAACAAGGTTAATAACGTTGGCTGAGTTCAACCAGGTTGTTAAAACCAGGTGTCTAAATCCACCTCAATAAAGGACTATTTCAGTAACCCCAGGTTGTGAAATCAAGAGGGGAAACACCCATTAGGATTCACAGCAAGCTGCCAAGCCAGGCGAATGGTGACTGAAGGAAAATACCAGGTGAGTAACTGTGGGGAAGGCGAGGTGAAGGCAAGCTGAATAAGCCACGTGGTAAAGATCAGTAGGGTATGAAGCCAGCAGATTAAGTCATGTTGGCTGAGGCCAGGCAGCTGGAGAGGGCAGGTGAGTATGGCCATGAGGTGAATGACATGGTTAATCAAAGCTTAAGGACAGCTGTATACAACAAGTGTTAAGGCCATGTTTGGTAAAACTAGGTGGGAAAACCTGGCAGCTAATTCAATTTGTTAAGGTTATGAGTTACAGCCCATAGGGTTAAGCCAGGCGGGTGAGGCTAATGGGGTCTCACCAGAGAGGGGTTAAGGCCAGGGTTTTTTTTTCCCCCAATATTTAAAGTTTTATACTTTATAACTTTATTGTTATTTGGAGGAGGAGATGTTTGGCATAGAAAAATGCATTATTTGGTATGATGCTGAAGTTTCACATACAATTATTTCTTGATTATCTATTTGCAAACTAAAAAATAATGTACATTTCACTTTAATGGGGAAAACTTGGCATATTTATGTATATTTTCAATATCTTTGTTGGTGGAAATTCTATTTTCCTGAAAATCTTAGCAGATAAGGGCAGATATGTCATGAAATACTTTGACACTTTTGTAAGTCCTTTTATTTTGCTCAGGTCAGAAGCGATGATGCAGTCATAGAAATGGAAAATCTTTAATCGTCTACAATTTTTGCAGAGTTTTTCAACTGCATCCAGGGTGACATTCTAACAGAAACTGAGTTTTACACATTCCAAACTAATATGACAATAATTAGCCACTGAACAACCTCTTTATTTCAGAGTCAAAAAGGCCTCTTCTTGGATGAGGATCTCTGTATAACCTAAATCACTAGTTCTCAAAGGTAGATGAAACCAGACGGCTAAGGACAGTCGTGTTAACCAAGTGTAAAGGCCATGTGGGTCATGTAGGGTTGGTAAGACTAGTTGGGAAGGCTGGGTAGCTAATCCAGGTTGTTAGGGCCATGAAGTTAAGGCCCATAGGGTTAGGCCAGGTGGGGAAGGCTAATGTGTTATGGCCCAAGGCCATAAAATGAGGTCGGTAAGACCAGGGATTAACGACAGTGGAGTAAGGCCTCACAGGCAAGATCATATGGGTCTTGACCAGAGATTGAGGCCAGCAAATTGAAGCTTGGTGGGTAAGAACAGGTGGATAATGGTGAGTGGGAAGTAATGGCCAGGTGGGTAAGGGAAGGACTTTTAGACCAGGAAATTAAGACTTGGTGAGAATGGCCAGGAGGTTAATAAAGCCAAATAGATAAAATGCCAGGTTCGTAATACCATGAAGATGAGATAAGGTGATGAAGCCAATGAGCTTAGCAAGTTCTGCTGAGTGCAGTAAGGTTGCTAAAACCAGGTGGTTCAATCCAGCTGAAGAGAAGACTATTCTCAGGCCTGGAAATCAATGAGGGAAACAGCCAGTCAGATTATGGGCAATTCTCCAAGCCAGCCAAATGATGACTCAAGGGTAACATTAGGTGGGCAAGACAGTGTGGGGAAGGCAACAAGGCGAAGGCCAGCAGTATAAAACTAGGTGGTAAACACCAGGTAAATATGAGACCAGGAGATTAAGTCTTGCTGGCTAAAGCCAAGCAGGTGAAGAGGGTAGGTAAGTATGGCCCTACGGTTAATGAGGTTAGGTGGGGAAGGCCTACAGGGTAAGGCCAGGTAAATATGGCCACTGGGAGTGCCACCAGGTGAAGACCAGGGAAGGAAAGCCAAAACCCAGGACAGAGGATAATGACAGCAGGTTAAGACCAGTAGGGCTGGGACAATTGAGGAAGACTAGAAGGTTGACACTAATTGTGAAGGCCAACTGGGTAAGCTGGGAGGTAAAATCAGCTAGGTGATTTGGGTTGGTAAGGATGGGTCATTGACGGCACAAGGGTAAGGACAGGTGGGTATGGTAGGTGCATAAGGCCAGGAGATTCATACTGGATGAGTAAGGCCAGCAGGTTCATAAGACAGGTCGGTAAATCTAAGTTGGCAAAACCATGAGGTTAAGACTGGGTCAGGAAGCTGAGTGACTGAAAAGAACCTAATGGCTTAGGCCAGTAAGTTAAGGCCTTCCTGAATAAATGTAGGTGACTAACTCCACCTGGGTAATGGCAAGAGGTTACCACGAGGCAGACTAGGTCAGGAAGTTAAGGCCAGGTGAGTTAGAATGAAAGGTTAACCTGGGAATGCCAGGTTGTAAGCTATGTTGGTCATCCAGGTTAGGCAGGTCATGAGGTTAAGGCCAGTTGGGTAATGCAAGATGTCTAAATATGGGCCTGGGGCTGGGGCATGGAGTTGGGGGTAAAGTTAGGGAAAAGGGCAGGGGGATGATAAAAGCAGGGAATAAAACCTAAGGAGCTGAATCCAGGAGCTTAAGGCCTGTTAGATAAAAGCAGAAGGCTAAGGACAGTTGCGAACACCAAGTGTGGAGGACGTGTGCGTCTGAGCCTGGGCGTCTAAGCAAGACTCTGCCTCAAAACAACAACAAAAGACTAATTGTGCATACCACTGAGTTAGGCTCGGTAGGTAAAATCAATTGGGGGCCGGGCACAGTGGCTCACACGTATAATTCCAGCACTTTGGGAGGCCAAGGCAGGCAGATTACCTGAGGTCTGGAGTTTGAGACTAGCCTGGCCAACATGGTGAAACTTCATCTCTACTACAAATACAAAAATTAGCCGGGTTTGGTGGCAGGCACCTGTAATCCGAGCTACTCTAGAGGCTTAGGCAGAGAATCGCTTGAACTTGGGAGACGGAGGTTGCAGTGAGCCAAGATCGTGCCATTGCACTCCAGCCTGGGTTACAAGATGGAAATTCCATCTCAAAAAAAAAAAAAAAAAATCAATTTGGGCAATTCTGGTTTGTAAGGACATGAGCTTAATGCCAGTAGGGTTAGGCCAGGTTAGTAAGCCAGGTGAATAAGTCCAGGGGATTCATACTGAATGAATAAGGTCCAGAGGTTCATAAGGCAGATGGGTAAATCTAAGTTAGCTAAACCATGAGGTTAAGACTGTGTCAGGAAACCAAGCAATTTAAAAGGCCAGGTGGCCAAGGTCAGTATGTTAAGGCCTCCCTGAGTAGAGCTAGGTGGCTAACTCCAAGTGGGTAATGCCATGAGTTTAAGGCTAGGCCAATTAATCCAGGAGAATAAGGCCATGAGAGTAAGAATGAAAGGTAAAGGCCGGGTAGGAAGGCCAGGTTGGTAAGCTATGTTGGTCATCTTGGCTGGTGAAGCCATGAGGTTAAGGCCAGGTGGGTAAGTACAGGTGGTTAATGCAAGGTTTCTAAGTTCAGGGGTGAAGGGTAAACCTAGAGAATAAGGGCAGGAGTATTAATCTAGGGGAGTAAACCTAGGGAGGTTAAGACCTGGGTTAAGGGTTAAGACCAAGGGTTAAGACCTGGCAGATAAAACCAGAAGATTAAGGACAGTTGTGTAAACCAACATGAAGGCCATTTGGGTCATGTATGGTCAGTAAAACCAGGTGGGAAAACATGGTGGCTAATCCAGGTTGTTGAGGCCATGAGGTTAAGGCCCATAGGGTTAGGTCTGGTGAGGAAGATTAATGGGGTCTTGCCAGGGGGGTAAAATGAGGGGGGAGAGGCCAGGGAGTAAAGGCAGGGAACTAAGGCCTCATGGGCAACATCAGGTGGGTCATGACCAGAGATTGAGGCCAGCAAATTAAACCTAGGTGGGTAAGAACAGGTGGATAATGATGGGTGGGAACTTATGGCCAGGTGTGTAAAATCAGAACTTTTAGGCCATGAAGTTAAGTCTGGGTGAGTAAGGCCAGGAGGTTAATAAGGAGAGAAGGATAATGCCAGGCTCCTAATACCATGTGGACAAGATAAGGTGATGAAAGCAAGAAGGTTAGTAAGTTTGGCTGAGTGCAGCCAGGCTTTTAAAACCAGGTTTATAAATCCAGCTGAATGAAAGACTATTTGGGTAATACCAGGCTGGTAAATTAATAGGAGAAACATGCAGGAGAATTAAGGCCAAGTCAGCAAGCCAGCCAAATAATGACTGGAGGCGAATACTAGGTGGGTAAGACAGGTGAAGGGAAGGTAAAGAGGTTAAGGCAAGCTGAATAAAACTAGGGGGTAGACACCAGATGGGCATGAGGCCAGCAGATTAAGTCATGCTCTCTGAGACCAGACAGGTGAATACGGTTGGTGAGTATGGCCCTAAAGTTAAGCAGGTCGGGTGGGGAAGGCCTACTGGGTAAGGCCAGATGAATAAGGCCACATGGGAAGGTCAATAGGTGAGGGCTGGGAAAGTAAGGCCAAGGGTCAGGACTAAGCATAATGCCACTAGGTTAAGGCCAGTAGGGCTGGGAGATGTGAGTAAGACCAGAAGTTGGTACTAATTGTGAAGGCCAAATGGGTAACGCTGGTTAGATAAAATCAGTTGGGTGATTTGGGTTGGTAAGGACATGAGGTTAAGGCCAGTAGGGTAAAGCCAGGTGGGTAAGCCAGGTGCATAAGGTCAGCAGATTAATACTCAATGAGTAAGGTCAGGAGGTTAATAAGGCCAGTGGGTAAATTTATTTTGGCAAAACCATGAGGTTAACACCAGGTCAGGAAGCCAAGTGACTGAAAAAGCCAGGTGGCTAAAACTAGTAAATTTAAGGCCAGCAAGTACAGCCAGGTGGATAACTCCAACTGGGTAAGGCTGAGAACTTAACGCTAGGCAGATTCTGCTAGGAGGCTGAGGCCATGTGACTAAGAATGAAAGGCTAAGGCCAGTGAGAAGGCCAGGTTGGTAAGCTATGGAGGCCATGAGTTTCAGGCCAGATGGGGAAATCCAAATAGGAAATGTAAGGTGTGTTAAGGTTGGGTGCAGGAGGAAATCTAGGTAAGAAGGGCAGGGAAATAAGTCCAAGGGAGGAAACCTAGGGAGGTAAGTTTTGGAAAGTAAGACTGAGGGCTAAGTCTTGGTAAATAAAACCAGAAGGTTAAGGACAGCTGTGTAAACTAAACATGAAACTCACAATGGGGAAGACTAGGTGGGAAAACTAGGTAGGTAATCCAGGTTGTTGAGACCACATGGTTAAGGCCCACAGGTTTAGGCCAGGTGTGGAAAACTAAAGGGTTCTGGCAAGGGTGATAAAATGAGGTGGGTAAGGCCAAGTAATAAAGAAAGGGCAGTAAGGTGCCATGGGCAAGACCAGGTAGGTCTTGACGGCAGATTGAGGCCAGCAAATTAAAGCCAGGTGGGTAAGAATAGGTGGATAATGGCAAGAAGTTGTGGCCAGGTAGGTAAGACCAAGATCATTAGTTAGGCCAGGAAATTAAGCCTGGATCAGTACAGCCAGGAGTTTCATAGGGTCACATGGATGAAACTTGTTTAATAATGCCATGAGGGTAAGGTGATTAAGGAAGTGAGGTTAATAATGTCTGGTGAGTAAGGCCAGATTGTTAAAACAAGGCATTTAAATTTAGCCAAAGAAAAGACTATTTGGGTAACCCCAGGCCAGTAAATCAATGGAGACATTCCTTGTAGGATTATGCCAAGTTGCCAAGCCAGCTGAATAATGACAGGAAACTAATACTAGGTGGGCAAAACAGTGAGGGGAAGGTGAGGAGGTGAAGGTCAGATGAATTAAACCAGGTAGTCAGCATCAGATGAGTATGGGGCCAGCAGATTAAGTCATGTTATGCTGGCTGAGGCCAGGCAGGTGAATATGGCAGGTGAGTATGGCTATCACGTTGATAATGTTGGTTGCAGAATGCCTACTGGGTGAGTAGGCATTCAACAAGGCCAAGTGGGTAGAGCCAAGAAAATACAGCCATGTGGGAAGGCCAATAGGTGAAGTCCAGGAAAGTAAAGCCAGGGGCTGGGACAGCAAATAATGACACTAGGTTAAGGTCAGTAGGGCTGGGACAGCTAAGTAAGGTCAGAAGGTTGAGACTAATTGTGAAGGCCAACTGGGTGAGGCTGAGTAGGTAAGATCAGTTGGGTAACTCTGGTTGGTAAATATATGATGTTAAAGCCAGTAGTGTAAAGCCAGGTGGGTAAACCAGATGCACAAGGCCAGGGGATTAATACTGCATGAGTGAGGCCAGGAGGTTAATAAGGTAGGTGGGTAAATCTAAGTTGGCAAAACCATGAGGTTAAGGCCAGGTCAGGAAGCCAAGCTATTTAAAAGGCCAGATGGGGAAGGCCAGTAAGTTAAAGCCTCCCTGAATACAACTAGGTGGCTGAGTTTAAGTGGGTAAAGAGGATGTCCATGTGAGTAAGAATGGAAGGATAAGGCCAGGTTGGTAAGCTCAGTTGGTAATCCAGATTGGTAAAGCCATGAGTTTAATGCCAGTTGGGCAACTCCATATGGGTTTAGAAGGGTATCCAAGTCTGGGGAGGGGAAATATAGAGAATAATGAAAGGTGGACAAGTCCAGAGGAGTCAACCTAGGCAGATAAATCCAATGGGGTAAGGCCCGGAGATTAAGGCCTGTAGATAAAACCAGAAGGTTAAGGACATTTGGGTAAGGCCCATAGGGTTAAGCCAGGTAGGGAAGTCTAATGGGGTGTGCCCAGTGTAGTAAAATGAGGTGGGTGAGGCCAGGGTGTAAGACCTCATGGGTAAGATCAGTTCGATACTGACCAGAGAATGAGGCCAGCAAATTAAATAGCTGGTTATAAACAGGTGGATAATGGCAGGATGTTATGACCAGGCTGGTAAGCCCAGTTCTTCTAGGCCAGAAAATTAAGACTGGGTAAATAAGGCCAGGAATTTAATAAGGCCAAGTGGATAAAGCCAGATTATGAGGATAAGATAAGGTGATTAAGGCCATCAAGTTAATAACATCTGGTGAGTAAATCCAGGTTGTTAAAACCAGGTGTTTAAATCCAGCTGAATAAAAAACTATTTAGTTAACACACCAGGCAGGTAAATCAATGGGGAAACTTCTCAGAGGATCAAGGCCAAGTCAGTAAGCCAGCTAAATGACAGGAGGCTAATTATACATGAATGGGACACAGAGGGTACCGTTTAGAGATGAAGTCTCTCTGAGTCAAGGTAGGTGGTTAACAACAGATGGGTATAAGACCAGAAGATTAAGTCATGCTGGGTGAGGCCGGGCAGGTGAGTATGGTCATATGTTTAAGAAGGTCGGCCGGTCACGGTGGCTCACGCCTGTAATCCCAGCACTTTGGGAGGCTGAGGCGGGTGGATCATGAGGTCAGGAGATCGAGACCATCCTAGCTAACATGGTGAAACCCTGTCTCTACTAAAAATACAAAAAATTAGCTGGGTGTGGTGGCGGGCGCCTGTAGTCCCAGGAGGCTGAGGCAGGAGAATGGCGTGAACCTGTGAGGCAGAGCTTGCAGTGAGCCGAGATTGCACCACTGCACTCCAACCTGGGTGACAGAGCGAGACTCTGTCTCAAAAAAAAAAAGAATGCCACATGGGTAAGGCCTAGTGGGTCAGGCCAGAAGGTGAATAATGCCAAGTGGTTAAGGCCAGGTAGATAAGGCCAGGAAGTGAAGGCCAGCTCTATAAAGCTATGTGGTTAACATCAGGTGTGTAAATTGAAGAGGTTAAGGTAGGTGGGTAAAATTCAGTTTGTAAGGACAGGAGATTAAGGCCAAAAGATTAAGGTCACATGGGTAAGGCCAGAGGTTAAGACCAGGAATCTATAGCCGTGTGGGTCAGACTGGAATGTTAAAGGACAGCTGTGAAGCCTCTGTGAATGGGGTTGGGAGGTTCAAACCAGAAGGTTAACATCAGGTGAATAACATCAGCTGTTTGAGGTCGAGTGGGGATGTCTGAGAATTTAAGGCCAACTGGGCAATGCCAGGAAGTTAATGTCAGGTAGGCATGTCCTGGAAGTTGAGTTTTTGGCCAGGTCTAAGCCATACCTGGGTTCCACGTTCAGCAATTGTAGTATTCCTTGCTTATCTGCAGTTTTGCCTTTTATGGTTTCAGTTTCACACGGCCGAGCGTCTCCAAAAATATTCAATGGAAAATTCCAGAAGTAAAGAATTCATAACTTTTAAATTGCAGGCAATTCTGAGTAGCGTAATGAAAATTACACCATTTCTAGCTATCGTGCTCTGTCCTGTCAGGGACATCAATTATCCATTTGTCCACCATAATTGGACAAAGATAGATGTGTTCGAGTAACCTTTATTTTGGTTAATAATGGCCCCTGGCCAGGCATGATGGCTTTAGCCTGTATTCCCAGCACTTTAGGAGGCAAAAATGAGCCCAGGATCAGTTGGAACATACGAGTTTCAGACCAGCCTGGGCGACATAGCATGAGTCCATCTCCACAAAAAATTATTTTTTTAAATTAGCCAGGCTGGGCACGTAATCCCAGCACTTTGGGAGGCTGAGATGGGCAGATCACGAGGTCAGGAGTTCGAGACCAGCCTGGCCAACATGGTGAAACCCCATATCTACTAAAAAATACAAAAATTAGCCAGGCACGGTGGCGCATGCCTGTAGTCCCAGCTACTCAGGAGGCTGAGGCAGGAGAATCGCTTGAACCTGGGAGACGGGGGCAGAGGTTGCAGGGAGCCAAGATCATGCCACTGCACTCTAGCCCTCTAGCCTGGGCAACAGAGTGACACTCTGTCTCAAAAAAAAAAAAAAAAAAAAAAAATTACCCAGGCATGGTGGTACATGCCTGTGGCCCCAGCTACTTTGGAGGCTCAGGCGGGAGTATTGCTTGTGCCAGGATATCAAGGCTGCAGCGAGCCATGAGTATGCCACTGCATTCCAGCCTGAAAGACAGAATGAGATCCTGCCTCATAAATAAATAAATAAATAATGCTCCAAAGCAAATGAGTAGCGATGCTGACATATTGTCCTAATTCTTCTACTTTACTCTTGTTGATCTGTCACTGTGCTTAATTTCATAATTAAACTTTAACATAGGTATGTATGTATAGAAAAAGAGCAGTATATCTAGAAGTCAGCATTAGCTGTGGCTTCAGACATCCTCTGGGGTCTTGGAACACATCTCGGAGGATGAGAGGGGACCACTTACTGTACAGTATGAGGGGATCAGCTCCTCATCTTCAGCTTCCCCTACTTCTCATGGGCATGTCCCTGTCTCTGAACATTGGTCTGGGTATCTGTGAGGCTCTTAGTGCAGCACATGTAAGGCCACTATTTCAAGTTAGTGAATCTCTTGCACAATCACCGTCATGGTCTACTGGAGTCACTGGGACTAACTTACCTGCACACTGGACAAACAGTAGCTGTCAAAGGACAGCTGCCTTCTCACTTGATCAGTGTCAAGGCCATGCCAGCCCGCAGGTCCCTTGCAGATCATTGTTCTCCATGACAACCCCATTTCATAACTCCATAAGAGGATCATTTTGCTACTGACTTCTTTCTTCACCATGACAACTTACAAATGAAGGGACACTGTGTAAACTGCACAGGATCAGGGACTGCAGGTGGGAGGTGGTGGCATTCCCTGCCTTTGGTAGGAAACTGGGTTTACACATTGGTGGAGATGAGTGGAGCGGAGGCTGCTCCTCATCCCCGTGGCAGCAGAACATGCAGAAGACACCTCGGAAACGGGATCTGTTCACTGCCTAGTGCTGAGTCCTGCCTCAGTGGAACTCCGGCAAGTTGGGCCCCATCACAGAGGGACAATGCCCGAGGATGCAGCACGCTCACACACATTGTTGTTGCTCAAAGAAATCAGTTTCTAATAGAGGAGGTCCTCTGCATCCTGGGATTCAAACAACCTTGGATCAAATAATTCGGAAAAATGAACACAAAATAACAAAACAAAACAAAAATACAAGCAAAAACACTGTAATATCTATTTACACAGCAAAAAATTGCCTCTACCTTGCTCCTGACAATGTTGTATGAGCCTCGCGGAATCTGAGACCCTAGTTTGTAACCTCCCATGTCCTATCCTATGTGAGTCTCTTCTCCACTGTCACTTTAGACATTAAAATGGTCCAAGGTCATCCAACAACTTAATCGATGAACGCCATTATCAGTACAAGAATATACATCCAATTATAGCCTCATTATGATTTAATATTAAGTTAGTCTTACAGGTCAATGTTTAGTCAATCATACAACCACAAAGATGGACTTGAAAAAATTATTTGTTACACCACCCGAAACATACCATTCACAGGAGTCTTTCTTCCTTACATTTCATAGCACATAGGCTCTCGCCTACAAGAACTTGATAATGAGTATCAAAACACAAATTGTTATATTTTTTAAATATGGTGCTGAAATTGCTATTTTTTTTAAGATAAATGCTCTCGACTTATTTTCCTATGAAGAATTTATACTCAAGATGCAAACCCACCAAGAGGTCAAGCTGCCAAAGAAATCAATGCATAAACTGATGGCAAATGTAGTCAGCTACAACTATCCTTAATTTCTCTTAGAAAAACCATGCTTAACCATTTGTGTTTGTAGTTACTGGAAATAAAAGTTAACTATTCTCTTCTATCTTTTATTAAACTATACCATTAGTAGCGGCAATAAAAGTAAAACACGTGTTCCCAAAACACATCACTGCTGGAAAAAGCCAAAGCAATTAAATATAAGAACTAAAAATTTGTTTTTTTCTTTTTTCTTTTTGAGATGGAGTTTCATTCTTGTTGCCCAGGCTGGAGTGCAGTGGTGTGACCTCGGCTCACTGCAACTTCTGCCTCCTGGGTTCAAGCGATTCTCCTGTGTCAGCCTTCCAAGTAGCTGGGATTACAGGCATCTGCCACCAGCTAATTTTTGTATTTTGTATTTTGATAGAGATGGGGTTTTGCCATGTGGGCCAGGCTGGTTTCGAACTTCTGACCTCAAGTGATCTGCCCACCTCAGCCTCCCAAAGTGCTGGGATTACAGGCATGAGCCACCATGCCTGGCCGAGAACTACAAATTTGAATACAATGACTTTGCTTCATTTAGCACATCTTTCTAGTGCTCATGGAGTGCCAGGCTTTACAAATGCCACTGATTTAAGCTCAGGCACAACCATGGAAGGGGGTCCTATTACTGCCATCTTTTAAAAGAAATGCACAAGTGACCACAATTCTTGTAACCTGAAGTTGCACTCGTTGCCCACACAACAGATGCAAACTCCTCAGCAAGAAAGAGGCTGTGCAGAAAGGAGATGGTGCCCCGCCCACCCTTCCCCCACTACTGCTCCTCCAGTTTCCCCTCCCAGCCACTCAACACCCTGGCCACATGGCCCTGTGGTGACTGTGTCTTGTGCTCAGTCCAGGAGACTCTTCCTCTGGAGATCCATAGGACCCCCAGGAGGGGACTGATGAAAGGAGGTGTGAAGACATTCCGGTTACTCTGGAAGGTCCCTGTGTGGAAGGAACGTGGGGTCAGCACACCGGTGGAAGAGCAGCCAGGCTGGGCACAAACCCACAACCTCAGTGCGGCCTGTGCACACCTCCCACTTCCGCTCACCCCTCCTGGCTTGACTCTTCTCGCACTTTCTAATTTACTGTACACTTTACTTATTTTTTATTGCCTATTATTCCCCAACTGAAGTATAAACTCTGTAAGGGCAGGAATTTTGCCAGGTAAGAAAAGTGCTGAAGCAAGTGCCCTGTAGTCTGGACAGAACAGGCCCAGGAGGGGTCAGGGAGATGCAAGCAGAGGGTCAAAAACTTCTTAAAGGGCTGCCTCATAAATAATTTGGGCTTGAGGACCCTCGGGTCCTCATCACAAATTCTGATCTATGCCACTGTGGCAGGAAAGCATCCAAAGATGATTGTAAACAAATCATCGTGGTTGAGTTCTAATAAAACGATGTTCCAATAAAAAACTACTGACAAGAACAGGCGGTGAGCGGGATCTGGCCCCAGGCAGTGGCTTCCTAGCTGAAATGCAGGTGATGTTCCAGCACAGAAGAAAGAAAACACCAAGATGGGGGCCAAATAACAGTATGGAAGAGGAGAGATTTTAGTAAGTATAATAATGACACAAAAATCTGAAAATGAGGCCACAGAACAAGAACATTGCAACCAATCTCATTTGTAGATATTTATTACCAGGCACATTGAAAACATCCACTAATGGGGAACTGGAGACAAAGCCACACATGGACACATTAGCAATCTGCACATATTACTGGCCACACTGCCTCAGGAACGCACATGGTAAGGTTAGCGCCCACTCTGACCAAGTTTTTCCCCACACATACATCTCAGCTCCATAACCAGCATCATGATTAGTCAAAGGTCAGAAGCAAAGGACAGGCAGGAATACTGATGCCACCTGATGGTAGCTGCACCAGTTCCACAAGGTAACAGAAAGACACAGACAAATTCATCACTCTTTGCCTCCATGAACATCAATAGAAAAAATATATCAGTAGCTTTCCTGTACATGACCAATAACATGGTAGAAAAAATAAAAAATTAGGCCGGGCGCGGTGGCTCAAGCCTGTAATCCCAGCACTTTGGGAGGCCGAGACGGGCGGATCACGAGGCCAGGAGATCGAGACCATCCTGGCTAACACGGTGAAACCCCGTCTCTACTAAAAAATACAAAAAACTAGCCGGGCGCGGTGGCAGGCGCCTGTGGTCCCAACTACTCGGGAGGCTGAGGCAGGAGAATGGCATGAACCCGGGAGGCGGAGCTTGCAGTGAGCTGAGATCTGGCCACTGCACTCCAGCCTGGGCAGCAGAGCGAGACTCCGTCTCAAAAAAAAAAAAAAAAAAAAAAAAAGAAAAAATAAAAAATTAAATCCTTTTCACAATAGCCATCCAAACACAAATTACCCAGGAATAATTGTAATATTAAAAACGTAGGTAGAGCCAAGAAGAAAGCTCCCTAACTTCACTGCGGGATACATTTAATGACTGGAAGAAACATATCCCATGTTATAAAGCAGAAAACACTAATGCTGCAAATTAAAATGCATAGTACAAGCACTTTTAATCAATACCACAAATGTTGGGTGTGATTTTAAGGAGCTGAGAAACAGATTTAGGGCCGGGTGCAGTGGCTCACACCTGTAATCCCAGCACTTTGGAAGGCCAAGGCAGGCAGATCATTTGAGGTCAGGAGTTTGAGACTAGCCTGGCCAATATGGTGAAACCCTGTCTCTACTAAAAATACAAAAATTAGCCAGTGTGGTGGCGGGCACCTCTAATCCCAGCTACTCGGGAGACTGAGGCAGGAGAATCGCTTGAACCCAGGAGGCGGAGTTTGCAGTGAGCCAAGATCGTGTCACTGCACTCCAGCCTGGGCGACAGAGCAAGACTCTGTCTCAAAAAAATGAAATAAAATAAAATATCCAACAGACAATGAAAAAATACCCAAGCAGACAGGAAGGAAAAGTTATGACCAAAAAGCACAACCACAAAAACAGACACACAGGGATCAGGATGATGAAATCGCCAGGAGTAAACCCTAAAAAATCTATCATTAATATGTCCAATATATTAAAGATCAAGGTTGAGAATTTCAACAAAGGAACTAAAAACCATAAAAGACATCAAAAGGAAGTTCCAGAGCAAAAAAATACATTAATTGTACAGTAACTCCTCACTTAATAGAACCTGTGTCTTTAAGCAAACCTACAAATAACAAAAGGAATCTTAGCATAGGCTAATTAATATAAACCAGAGTTAAATTCCTCCAGCATATTTCCGGTCACAAAAATGTCACCAAACTTCTAAAGAAAGATTAAAAACATTTCTAACATTATACATTAAAATAAATATGAGCTATATATCCACTGAAGATTAATTAAAACAAGACAATTACTGAATTTTTGGTGAATGAGTGCGTGATGGTGATTGTAGAGGTGGTAGGTTAAAATCAAGAATAGGCTGGGTACGGCGGCTCAGGCCTATAGTCCCAACACTTTGGGAGGCTGAGGTGGGTGGATCACCTGAGGTCAGGAGTTTGAGACCAGCCTGGTGAATATGGTGAAATTCCGTCTGTACTAAAAATACAAAAATTAGCCAGGTGTGGTGGAACGTGCCTGTAGTCCCAGCTACTCGGGAGGCTGAGACAGGAGAATTGCTTGAACCTGGGAGGCAGAGGCTGCAGTGAGCTGAGATTGTACCACTGCAGTCTGGCCTGGGCAACAAAGAGAGACTCCATCTCAAAAAATAAATAAATAAATAAAAATAAAATAAATGTTTGCAAAGCCACAGATGGAGGGAGCACCTCCTACCACACCACGCAGTCATGATCACAGATATGGTGACTGGATGCTTTCAGAGCACATTGTTTATTGTCATGCATTTGTAAAATTATCTTATGTTTTAGGAATTTTTATTTCATGATAATTTGCATTTATTCGTTTTCCAACCTGCTTATTGTATTTCAGGGTCTCGGGTAGTCGGAGCCTATCCCAGCAGCTCATGGCACAAGGCGCAAACCGATCCTGGCCAAGACGCCATCCCATATCAGGGAGCTCTCACATATGCCCACTCTCACTCACTGAGACTGTGACCAGAGACCCAGATTCACCTCAGGGGTGCAGCTTAGGATATGGGAGGAAACCTGAGTACCAAAAGAAAACTCACAGACAAGAGGAGAACATGCAAACAAAACCCAGACAGCAGCCGTAGCCCTGGCTGACAGCTTTGTTTTCTCATCAGTGTTATAACAAAATGAAGTTATTTGAGGACCTGCTGTAGATGAGATGAAGCTAGAGAAAATATCGAGGTTTCAGGAGTTCAAATTCAGCCTAGGCAACAGAATGAGATGCAGTCTCTGTAAAAATAATTTTTTAGGCTGGGTGTGGTGGCTCACGCTTGTAATCCCAGCGCTTTGGCAGGCTAAGGTGGGCAGATCACCTGTGATCAGGAATTCAAACCAGCCTGGCCAACATGGTGAAACCCTGTCTCTACTATAAACCAAAATTAGCCAGGCGTGGTGGCGGGCACCTGTTATCCCAGCTACTCAGGAGGCTGAGGCAGGAGAATTGCTTGAACCCGGGAGGCAGAGGTTGCTGTGAGCTGAGATCGTTCAGCTGCACTCTAGCCTGGGCGAAAGAGCAAGACTCTGTCTCAAAAACAAACAAACAAGCAAACAAACAAAAACGAAGGCACACAAAATGATGTAAAAACCCCTAACAAATGTGTAATTTGAATGGAAGAAGGAAAAAGAGACTAACGCAGAAGCAATATTCCAAAAGAAATAGGCAGAATAATCAATCAATAACCTCTTCATCAAAAGAAACCCTTACAAATTTTAAAAAAGCAAGTCAGAGACAGGGACATGAGCAATTTTTGCATACTTGTTTGCATACAAACATATTTGCAATACATAGACATGAGCTAGTTGTATGTCCAAAATAGACAAAGAAGCCCTACAAATCACCACACAAAGCAAATAGCCCCCTCTTTTTTAAGAGATGGGATCTTTTGCCCAGGCTATGAGCAACACAGGGTCTATGCTGTGTTGCCCAGGCTGGTCATGAACTCCTGGCCTCAAGCTATCATCCCATCTTGGCTTCCCAAAGTGCTGGGATTATAGGCGTGAGCCACCGCGCCCAGCCAAACAACACATTCTTTCAAGTGGACAAGAGATTCTAACAGGCATCTGATGATAAAGGTCATCTGAAAGCCAGCAAGCACAAGAAAAAGTGCTCAACATGCTTAATCACCATGAAACACAAATCGAAACCCCAATGCTAACCAACACACACCAAACAAAATGGCTAAAAACTGTTGTATAGTGACATCACATGCTGTTAACCAAGGAACAGGAGAAGGCTCCCATGTGCTGTGCATTCTGGAAAACTGTTGGGCAGGAGAGGAAGACCCCAAGGGCTCACCACCTGCCCTACCACCCCGCCGTGCCGCCCTGTTTAAACACTCAACAGGAGCACACACAGATGTACACCAAAGCTTTGGCAAGATGCTCAAAATTAGTTTGTCATTATTGCCAAAAACAGGAAATAATAAAATTCCTTTAACAGTAGAAGAACAGATAAAGGAGGTGCATTCAGGAAACAAAGTATTGCTGTTGGAAGCCTAGCTGACTTCTCATACGCTTAACATTGAGCATGAGAAGCGAACTCCCCAGAGGGAGGGCACTGCCCAGGAGGATCCTGTATGGCTTGTAGCGTCTCCTGGGTGGTAGTGACACAAGTGTACAAGGTTTTAAAAAATCACTGTATTTTTTTAAAAAGCTCTATACTTAAGAGCTGTGCATTCTATAGTATGTGATCATTCACATTCAGGTTTTTTTCAGTCATAAGAATCCTTGAGAAAAATGGACAAATACCCATAAAAACAGTAATAACCAATGCAAAAATACAGTGGGGAAAAACTCACTGATAACAGCACTTAAAAATATATATAATAACCTATAAACTTATATGCAAGGTCAACATTTATAAAATGTTAAACTTTCCTGAATATCATCATTTTTAAAACTAAAGAAAAACTTTACCCAAATGGACAGTCAGACCATGCTTTGGATAAGAACTGTTAAGTCAATTAAAGCACAAACACCTCCTGAGAAAATACATTAAAGACCCTAAGCTGGGAAAACATAAGCCACTGCATTCCATCCCATTCACACTGAGAGAAATGCAAAGGTAAACCTCCGCTGCTGGACTGTCAGAGATGTGAACAGACAAAAACTTGGCTCTGGTGGCCGGTTCCTGCCCACCCCCACCAGTCCTCCCTCTGTGATTCCACCACCAAGAACCCGGCAAAAGGAGATGTCCCCCAGTTCTCTCACTTTCTCTCCCGTCATGACCAAGAGACACCAGGTGCTTTGACTGCTCTGTGAGCTGGGCAGCTGCATTTCTCTCGCAGCCTTGAACCCAAGCTGGGGCCGTGAATATTCCCAGGCACAAACCAAGATGTTTGGATTGTTACCAAAATGCGGAAAGAAACTGGCACCAGCCCTGAACCAAATTCCTGAACCTTTCCTATAAACTCCATACCGTGACACCCTTGACAGGGACATACCTAAGCAGAACATCCATTTCTCTGGGTGTCTATCCGGGCATACGCTACAGCACCTGGTAAGTTCCCCTAATGAACACTTTGGACCAATCGCCCTGGAGCTTGGTGCTTCCTTCTTTGGAGTCCCAGCAAGTCCCATTTCCACATGGACTGGGGCACTCCCTTGTGGGAATTCCTCTGCCAACAAATTTAGGGCAACTCCAGCTGGAGGTTCAGCCTGAGGAAATGAGAGCCAAACTCAATTCTAGTATATTAATCACAGATATGATTAAATAATGACAAACGATTGCAAACAACCTAGATGTCTCTTCGGGTTGCTATACCAAAGCACCAAAGCCATGGTGCCTTACAAATAATGGATTATTTCTCACAGTTCTGGAGGGTAGAAGTCAGTGATCAGGGCCCACTTTCTGGTTGCTGAGTCCAGTTCCTCGCTGAGTCCTCACAAGGTGGAAAGAGAACAACCTCATGATGGGGCCTTCTTTAAGAGACTGTATCTTATTGCAAGGGCTCTGCCCTCAGGACCTTGTCCATCCCTAATCACCTCCCAAAGGCCCCACCTCCTAACACCATTGCTTTAGAAGGATAGGGTTTCATCATGTAAATGACATTCAGTTCGCAGTCCATCAACGGGATGGATTAAATGAGGGTACATCCAAATAGCATACCCACACAGCCATAGAAAAATAATCTAGACGCTTATACAAACAAGCTCTTCCAATGTTGAGACAACCGGGGAACTCCAAACACTGCCTAGGTGACAATAATAATGAATTATTGTTAAATGTTTCAGTTATTTTTTAAAAGTTCTCTTTGAGGCCAGGTGTGATGGCTCATGCCTGTAATCTCAGCACTTTAGAAGGCCGAGTTGAGTGGATCACCTGAGGTCAGGAGATCGAGACCAGCCTGGTCAACATGGCAAAACCCCATCTCTACTAAAAATACCAAAACTTAGCTGGGCAGGGTGGTGGGTGCCTGTAATCCCAGCTACCTGGGAGGCTGAGGCAGGAGAATTGCTTGAACCTGGGAAGTGGAGGTTGCAGTGAGCTGAGATCTCACCATTGCACTCTAGCCTGGGTGACACAGTGAGACTCTGTCTCAAAAAATTTAAAAAATAAAAATAAAAAAAGTTATCTTTGAAAGATACAAACTAAAATATGTAATGACTATTTAGTGAAATGATTACCCTAGCCATGCACAGACAGTTATCTAAGACAGTGATGGGGATGAAGGGCATCAACATAAACTCTCTTCTTTTGTGTTCCTCTGAATGGTTCCACAAAGTTTCTCCAGCCCCCTTCCCCACCCACCCAGACGGAGCCTCGCTCTGTCCCCTAGGCTGGAGTGCAGTGGCACAATATCAGCTTACTGCAACCTCTGCCTCCTGAGTTCAAGTGATTCTCCTGCCTCAGCCTCCTAAGTAGCTGAGATTACAGGAATGCACCACCACGCCCGGCTTTTTTTTTTTTTTTTAAGTGGTGGTGGGGTTTTACCATGTTGGCCAGGCTGGTCTCGAAGTCCTGACCTCAAATGATCCACCCAAATCGGCCTCCAAAAGGGCTGGGATTACAGGTATGAGCCACCACGCCCAGGTTTTTTTTTGTTTTAAATTAGAGACTGAGTCTCAATCTTGCCTAGGCTGGAGTGCAGTGGCACTATCTCGGCTCACTGCAACCTCCGCCTCCCGGGTTCAAGTGATTCTCCTGTCTCAGCCTCCTAAGTAGCTGGGCTTACAGGTGCCCACCCTCGTGCCTGGCTAATTTTTGTATTTTTAGTAGAGATGGGGTTTCACTATGTTGGCTAGGGCAGTCTCAGACTCCTGACACAAAAGCTTTTTTTTTTTTTTCCCCTGGCTGAAGGAGAATTTGTACTATTGTAATTATTTTTAGGTACAGAAAACAGTGTACATTTAAGCCAGTTAGTGGCAAGTTTTTTAGCCTTCGCCTTTTTGAGCTTGGTGATGTGGGCCACAGACTTGGGACTCAGGACATTGCCTCCCCAGTGATGGCGGATCTCATCGTGTCTGTCATTGTAATTAGTCCTGTTAGCTTCCACCAGCTTAGCCAAAGTACCTTTTTCTTCTGAGATAACCTGTGTGAAGGTGACAGTGGTGCAGGTCTTCCTGTGGACCAGACGTCCCAGTCTTGCCTTCCCCTTCATAATGCAGTAAGGGACTCCCATTTTACAATAAAAGGCAGGCAAGAAGACAACGAGTTGGAAGAAAGCATTAGCTGAAGAATGTATTTTGACCAAAAGCGGTAAATTTCAAAACTAGCTTGGTAGCAATTGCTCAGGGTTAAAAAGTTCACGGATTTGCACTTCAAGGTTGAATTCAGTGAGAGATTCACATCATTACAAAAAAGCTTTTTAAAACCACGTGTTTATATTTACTGACATAAAAATCCAGGACAAATTGTTGAGTAAAAGAGCAGAAAAGATAATAAACTAAATTACATGTAAAATTGTGTAATCCATGTGAGAATTTCATCACACACCTGGAATGTTTTCCTCCCAGTCACCAAAACGTTGAGTTGAGCCACCTTGCCTGTGATTTCAGGAAACTGTTTACTTCTTCTTTTTTTTTTTTTTTTCTTTTAGACAGAGTTTTGCTCTTGTTGCCCAGCCTGGAGTGCAATGGTGTGATCTCAGCTCACTGCAACCTCCGCCTGCCAGTTTCAAGCGATTCTCCTGCCTCAGCCTCCCAAGTAGCTGGGATTACAGGCATGCACCACCACACCCAGTTAACTTTGTATTTTTAGGAGACAGGGTTTCTCCATGTTGGTCAGGCTGCTCTTGAACTCCTCGCCTCAACTGATCCTCCTGTCTCAGCCTCCCAAACTGTTGAGATTATAGGCATGAGCCACCACACCTGGCCTAGCCTGGAAAAATTTGCACATGATCTAGGAGGTTGCATTAAGTGTCTTTAAAGGTATTTTACATTGTAAGCCATTGCAGCACTTTGGGAGGCTGAGGCAGGCAAATCACCTAAGGTCAGGAATTTGAGACCAGCCTGGCCAACATGGTGAAACCCTGTCTCTACTGAAAATACAAAAAATAGCAAGGCATGGTGGTGGGGGCCTGGAATCCCAGCTACTTAGGAGGCTGAGGCAGGAGAACCCAAGAGGCAGAGGTTGTGCAGTGAGCCGAGATCTCTCACCATTGCACTCCAACCTGGGCAACAAGAGCAAAACTCCATCTTAAAAAACAAACAAACAAACAAAAAACGTATTTTACATTCTGGATCCATTCATCCATTCGACAGAAATCAAAACTGGATATTTCAGATACGATTTAGACAAGAAACTGGAATAAGTGGACTGACTCTCCAAGAATAAGTTTTATGCCTGTAGACAAAAGATTGCAAAGTAAAGCTAGGTGCCATGGCTCATGCCTATCATTCCAGCACTTTTGGAGGCTGAGGCGGGCAGATCACTTCAGTCCAGGACTTCGAGACCAGCCTGGGCAACATGACAAAACCCTGTTGAGAGGTGACAACACGCTAGCAGCCCTTGCTCTCGGCCCCTCCTCAGCCTCGGCGTCCACTCTGGCAGTGATTGAGGAGCCCTTCAGCCCGCCACTGCACTGAGGGAGCCCCTCTCTGGGATGGCGGAGGCGGCTCCCTCTGCTTGCCTGGAGGTGTGGAGGGAGAGGTGCGGGTGGGAACCCAAGCTGCGCCGCAGGCTCACAAGCCAGCACGAGTTCCAGCGGGCGCAGGCGTGGGCTCAGCGGCCCCGCACTCGGAGCTACCGGCCGGCGCGTGGGCCCAGGGCAGTGAGGGGCTTAGCACCAGGGCCAGCAGCTGCGGAGGTTGCACCGGGTCCCCCAGCACTGCAGGGCTACATGCACAGCGCTGGAATTCACGCAGGGCCTCAGCTGCCTCCCTACGGGACAGGGCTCGGGACCTGCAGCCTGCCATGTCTGAGCCCCCCACCTCCGCAGTGGGCTCCCAGGCAGCCCCAGCCTCCCCGACGGGCACTGCCCCCTGCTCCGTGGCACTGGGTCCCATCAACCACCCGAGGGCTGAGGAGTGCAGGCACTGGGGACTGGCGGGCAGCTCTGCCTGCAGCCCCTATGCTGGATCCACTAGGTGAAGCCAGCTGGGCTCCTGAGTCTAGTGGGGACTTGGAGAACTTTTATGTCTAGCTAAAGGATGGTAAAGGCACCAATCAGCACTCTGTGTCTAGCTCAGGGTTTGTAAATACAATGATCAGTATTCTGTATCTAGCTAACCTAGTGGGGACTTGGAGAACTTTCCTGTCTAGCACTCTGTGACTAGCTAAAGGACTGTGAACGCATCAATCAGCACTCTGTGTCCAGCTCAGGGTTTGTAAATACACCAATCAGTACTCTGTGTCTAGCTCAAGGTTTGTAAATACACCAATCAGCACTCTGTATCTAGCTAACCTAGTGGGGACTTGGAGAATTTTTCTGTCTAGCACTCTGTGTCTAGCTCAGGGATTGTAAATGCACCAATCAGCACCCTATCAAAACAGTCCAATCAGCGCTCTGTAAAATGGACCAATCAGCAGGATGTGGGTGGGGCCAGAAAAGGGAATAAGATCAGGCGGCCCTAGCTAGCCTGCAGCAACATGCTCGGGTACCTTTTCACAGTGTGGAAGCTTTGTTATTTCACTCTAAAATAAATCTTACTGCTCCTCACTCTTTGGATCCACGCTGCCTTTAAGAGCTATAACACCCACTGCAAAGGTCTGCAGCGTCTCTCCTGAAGTCAGCGAGACCACGAACCCACCAGAATGATAAAACTGTGGACACATCTGAACATCTGAAGGAACGAACTATGGACACACCATCTTTAAGAACTATAACACTCACCGCGAGGGTCTGCAGCTTCATTCTTCAAGTCAGCGAGACCAAAAACCCACCAATTCCAGACACACCAAGTATACAAAATATATACAAAAATGGACCTGTAGTCCCATCTTGGGAGGCTGAGGTGGGAGGATCATTCTAGCCCAGGAGGTTGAGGATACATTCACCTGAGACTGTGACATTGCACTCCACACACTCCAGCATGAATGACAGAGCTACACTCTTATCTAAAAAATAAATAAATAAATAAATAAAAATTGCAAAATAAGTATACCGTTGTTTAAATTTTAAATGAGGTGTTTCAATGTATATCATATTTTGTTATTTTCCATATGAACTCATTTCTTCAATAGCTAAACATTTACGATTCCCTAACATGTAAAATAAATATACACAGCTTCTAAAAACATGGTAGAAGGCCAGGCACAGTGACTCACCTGTAATCCCAGCACTTGGGGAAGCCAAGGTGGAAGCATTACTTGACCCCAAGAGTTTGAGACCAACCTGGGCCACACAGGAGGACCCTGACTCTACAAAACAATTCTTAAATACGCTTAGCATGGCGGCATACACCTGTAGTCCCAGCTACTTGGGAGGCTGAAGTGAAAGGATCACTTGAGCCCAGGAGTTCGAGGCTGCAGTGAGCTATGATTATGCCACTGCACTCTAGCCTGGGTGACAGAGTGAGATCCTGTCTCAAAAAAAAAAAAAATAAAATAAATAAAAAATAAAAAAAATGGCAGGAAAAATGATTGATATGGTAAAATACTGATAATACATTCAAGTGAAAAGGAAGATTAGAACAAAATGTCCAGTACATTCACATCTTAGAAAAGTATGCCTTTGTTACATATGGCTAAATAGAAATCCAACAGGAGTATACTACAAAATCCTAACAATTCTTCCCAGACATGAACTAAGAAAATTTTATTTTCTTCCTTTTGTTTTCCTAGGATTTTCCAAATCTTCTAAAACTAAGATTACTTTTATTTCTTCCTTCTTTTTCTCCCCCCCGAAACACAATCTCACTCACTGTTACCCAGGCTTAAGTGCAGTGGTGCGATCTCGGCTCACTGCAACCTTTGCCTCCCAGGATCAAGTGATTCTTCTGCCTCAACCTCCAAAGTAGCTGGGATTACAGACATGCACCACCACGCCCAACTAATTTTTATATTTTTGGTAGAGACGAGGTTTCACCATGTTGGCTAGGCTGGTCTTGAACTCCTGGTCTCAAGTGATCCGCCTGCCTCAGCCTCCCCAAGTGCTGGGATTACAGGCATGAGCCGCTATGTCTGGCCTAAGACCCTTTTTATAATCAGAAGAAATATTGCTTAAGTTTTTGTTAGTCTTTCAAATTCTTGTGGAAATGCCACTAAATGGATAATCAAAAAATGATTGTGTCAGAAAAGGCCTTTGAGGCTACATGAGCCCATGGAGGTCACTCAGTGAGACGAAAACTCAGTTTCTGTGGTGAATAGACTACAATGACACAGAATAAACCTGGACATGACTAAATTTCTGCTGCAGGGTAAACCACAGAGGAGCGCACAGCACCCCTGTCACCCAGGGGTGGAAGGACACCAAGGAGGAAGGGAGGCAGGGCAGAGCTGGGGGGAAGCTCTGGTAAGGTCAAAGCCTGGGTTGATCCTGTTCAGATTTCTGACTTCTTTCTGCTCATTCTCTATCAGAGCTGCTCACACTGTCTCCTTTTCTCAGACCCTAGGGCCTAGGCGACAAAATGTTATTTAACGAGAGATCAGGGTGCACAGGACAAGCAACTGTGTTAAAAGGTGCTGTATCCTAGAACCACAGGGGACTCACAGTGGTTTCATTCCATCAAATACATTCTTTTTGGCTGGTGTAAATATAGGATTTGATGAAAAGGGTCCTAAGTTCAAATGACAGAATTTGATAAGAAGACATAGATACAACAGTTAATTTAGTTTCTGAGATAGGGTATCCCTCTGTTCCCAGACTGGAGTGCAGTGGCACCATCACGGCTCACTGCAATCTCGACCTCCCAGGTTCAAGTGATCCTCCCACCTTAGCTTTCTGAGTAGCTGGGACTACAGGCGCTATCGTCACACCCGGCTGTGTGTGTGTGTGTGTGTGTGCGTGTGTGTGTGTGGAGATGGGATCTCTCTATGTTGCCCAGGCTAGTCTTGAACTACTGGACTCAAAACGATCTTCTTGCTTGGATCTCCCAAAATGCTGGAATTGCAGGTATGAGCCATCATGCGCGGTCTTGAATTCTTAAAGTTACCTGTACCACATGTGAATAGAGTTTGTGATCTCTGCAGGAACTTTTAAGTCATAATCAGCATCCACCTGAGAACCTCATAGCAGAGTAAGGCTTTTGCAGGAATCTCAGCCAGCCTAGTAAATATTCACGAAACGCTCACTCTTTTCCAGGCCCTGTGCTGTGTACAAAGATGCAGATTCCTTAGTAGTTGTCGATATCCCACTAACTATGATCATTTGAGTAGAAGGTGCTTGGAGATGAGGGGTCATCAACTCCAATATCTAATTCAGACAATGTCCACCCCCAGCCCATCTGGCACCAACCCCCTAGGCACTCTAAGACATTGTTGCCAATTCTCTCTGAGCAACACTTGAGAAACATAGTCCCTGATAAACAACAGCAGAAAGCTACACTGCAAGCCAAGCTAAATCAATTCCAATTGTAAATTTTCTAATTGTTTGACAACGAAAAAATACACAATTTAAATAATACCAGGAACAGGCTGGGCAGTGGCTCATGCCTGTAACCCGCAGCATCTTGGAAGGCAGAGGTGGGCAGATGACTTGAGGTCAGGAGGTCGAGACCAGCCTGGCTAACATGGCAAAACCTGGTCTCTACTAAAAAAAATACAAAAATTAGCTGAGGGTGGTGGCATGCGCCTGTAATCCTGGTTACTCAGGGGGCTGAGGCCTGAGAATCACTTGAAACCAGGAAGCGGAGGTTTCAGTGAACTGAGATTGTGCTGCTGCACTCCAGCCTGGGTGACAGAGTGAGACCCTGTCTCCAATAAATAAATAAATAAATAATACCTAGAGTGAAGAGCTTTAAAAACAGATGTATGTAAGGCTGGGCACAGTGGCTGATGCCTGTAGTTTCAGCAATTTCGGAGGCTGAGGTGGGCGGACCACCTGAGCTCAGGAGTTTGAGATCAGCCTGCCCAACATTGTGAAACCCCATCTCCACTAAAAACAGAAAAATTAGCTGGGCGTGGTGGTGGGCGCCTGTAATCCCAGTTATTCAGGAGGCTGAGGCAGAGAATCGCTTGAGTCCGGGAGGCGGAGGTTGCAGTGAGCTGAGATTGTGCCATTGCACTCCAGCCTGGGCCTTAAGAGTGAAACTCCATCTCAAAAAAAAAAAAAAAAAAAAGAAAAGAAAAAGAAAAAAAAAAAAGCGCCAGGAATGATGGCTCACTCCTGTACTCCCGGCACTTTGGGAGGCCAAGGTGGGCAGGCAGATCACGAGGTCAGGAGTTTGAGATCAGCCTGGCCAACATGGTGAAACCCCAGAAGGCTGAGGCAGGAGAATCACTTCAATCCAGGCGGCAGAGCTTGTGCACTAAGCCGAGATCTCTTGCCATTGTGAGAGGTGACAATGTGCTAGCAGCCCTCACTCTCAGTGCCTCCTTGTCCTCTGGCCTCGGCATCCACTCTGGTGGCGACTGGGAAGCCCTTCAGCCCGTCACAGCACCATGGGAGCCCCTCTCTGGGCTGGCTGACGCCGGAGCCTCCTCCCTCTGCTTGCAGGGAAGTGTGGAGGGAGAGGCGCAGGCGGGAACCAGGGCTGTGCTCATGGGCCGGTGGGAGTTCCGGTGGGCGTGAGCGTGGGCTCGGCGGGCCCCACACACAGAGCGGTGGGCGCACCACTGGCCCAGGGCAGTGAGGTGCTTAGCACCTGGGCCAGCAGCTGCGGAGGTTGCACCGGGTTTCCCAGCAGTGCCAGCCGGCAGGTGCCGCGCTCAAATTCTGGCTGGGCCTTAGATGCCTCCTGGCGGGGCAGGACTCGGGACCTGCAGCCCGCCATGTCTGAGCTCCTCCCCCTGCGGTTGGCTCCCTGGCAGCCTGAGCCTCCTAGATGGGCGCCGGTCTCATCGACAGCCCACGGGCTGAGGAGTGCAGGCGCGGCTCAGGACTGGCCGGCAGCTCCGCCTGCAGCCCCAGTGCAGGATCCACTGGGTGAAGTCAGCTGGGCTCCTGAACCGGATGGGGACTTGGAGAACTTTTATATCAAGCTCCAGGTTTGTGAATACACCAATTGTTACTCTGTATCTAGCTAACCTAGTGGAGACTTGGAGGACTAGCACTCTGTGACTCTGTGTCTAGCTCAAGGATTGTAAATGCACCAATCAGCACTCTGTGTCTAGCTCAGGGTTTGTAAATACACCAACCAGTACTCTGTGTCTGTCTCACGGTTTGTGAATACACCCATTGGTACTCTGTATCTAGCTAACTCTGCATCTAGCTAACTAGCACTCTGTGACTCTCTGTCTAGCTCAAGGATTGTAAATGCAACAATCAGCACTCTGTCAAAACGGACCAATCAGCTCTCTGTGAAATAGACCAACCAGCTCTCTGTAAAATGGACCAATCAGCAGGATGTGGGTGGGGCCAGATAAGGGAATAAAAGCAGGCTGCCTGAGCCAGGCAGCTGCAACCCGCTGGGGTCTCCTTCCACACGGTGGATTCTTTGTTCTTTTGTTTTTTGCAATAAATTTTGCTACTGCGCACTCTTTGGGTCCATGTTGCCATTATGAGCTGTAACGCTCACCATGAAGGTCTGCAGTTTCACTCCTGACAGCAAGACCGCGAACCCAACAGGAGGAAGAAGTTCCTTCCAGACACATCTGAACATCTGAAGAAACAAACTCCGAACACCCCATCTTTAAGAACTGTAACACACCGTGAGGATCTGCTGCTTCATTCTTGAAGTCGGCGAGACCAAGAACCCACCAATTCCGGACACAATTGCACTGTTGCACTCCAGCCTGGGTGACAAGAGTGAAACTCCATCTCAAAAAAAAAACAAAAACAAAAACAAAAGACCAGGTGAGCCAGGTGTGGTGGCTCATGCCTGTAATCTCAGCACTTTGGGAGGGCAAGGCAGGCGGATTATGAGGTCAGTAGTTCAAGACCTGCGTGACCAATATGGTGAACCCCATGTCTGCTGAAAATTCAAAAATTAGCTGGGCATGGTTGTGCTCGCCTGTAATCCCAGCTACTCAGAAGGCTGAGGCAGAAGAGTCGCTTGAACCCAGTAGGTGGAGGTTGCAGTGAGCCAAGATCGAGCCACTGTACTCCAGCCCAGGTAACAGAGCGAGACTCCATCTCAAAACAAAAACAAAACAGATACATGTGGAAAAAGTCACCAAAAGCGCATTGAATTAAAAATGAAATGATTGTCCTTATTTCCCATATTACCTCAGTTCGTCAGTAAGTATCAGGCTGGGTGTGATGTGTCATGCCTGTAATTACAGCACCTTGGGAGGCCGAGGCGGAAGGAGTGTTTAAGCTCAGGAGTCTGAGACCAGTCTAGGCAGCAGGGCAAGAGTTCATCTCTGCAAAACATAAAAATAAAAAAAAATTAGCGAGGTGTGGTGGCGTGCACCTGTAGTCCCAGCTACTTAGGAGGCAAGATAGGAGGACACTTGAGCCGGGGAGGTCA
The DNA here is from genome assembly GCF_037993035.2 of Macaca fascicularis. Classification (NCBI taxonomy): domain Eukaryota; kingdom Metazoa; phylum Chordata; class Mammalia; order Primates; family Cercopithecidae; genus Macaca; species Macaca fascicularis. The sequence continues at coordinate 62,978,173 of NC_088376.1, read as the reverse complement.
AGGCTGCAGTGAGCTGTGGTGGTATCACTGCCTGGGCCACAGAGTGAAACCTTGTTTCAAAAACAACAAACAGAAACCAACCATGTGCAATTCTTCACCATGTCAAACATATTGGGAACAAGAAACAAAGAAGTGGAAGTCTCAATTCAGGGGTAGCTATTCCTAGCATCTTGCTAGACTTTTAAAGGTACTCAGTAATACACTATAGCTGAAGAGCGAAGCATGTTTTGTTGTTGTTGTTGTTGTGTTCCAAGACAGAGTCTTGCTCTGTTGTGCAGGCTGGAGTGCAGTGGTGCCATCTCAGCTCATTGCAACCTCTGCCTCCCAGGTTCAAGTGATCCTCCTGCCTCAACCTCCCGAGTAGCTGGGACCACAAGCTCACACAACCCCGCCCAGCTAATTTTTTTGTATTTTTAGTAGAGATGGGTTTTCAACATGTTAGTCAGGATGGTCTCAATCTCCTGACCTCATGATCTTCCCGCCTTGGCCTCCCAAAGTGTTGGGATTATAGGTGTGAGCAACCGCACCTGGCCGCTACTCCCAGCTACTTTTAACATTTTTTTTGGCCAGGCTCAGTGGCTTACCCCTGTAATCCCAGTACTCTGGGAGGCCAAGGCGGGTGGATCACAAGGTCAAGAGTTCAAGACCAGCCTGGCCAATATGGTGAAACCCCATTTCTACTAAAAAAAAAAAAAATTATCCAGGCTTGGTGGCAGGCCCCTGTAGTTCCAGCTACTTGGGAAGTTGAGGCAGGAGGATTGCTTGAACCCAGGAGGCGGAGGTTGCACTGAGCTGAGATCGCGCCACTGCACTCCAGCCTGGGTGACAGAGCGAGACTCCCTCTCAAAAAAAAAAAAAAAATTCTTTTTTCTTAGAGACAAGATCTCACTATGTCGCCCAGGCTGGTCTTGAACTCTTGGCCTCAAGGCATCCTCCTGCCTTGGCCTCTCAAAGTGCTGCAAGTACAGGCATGAGCCACCCTGCCCAGCCAAGACAATCATTTTTTAAATGAAATGTTACCTACTAGTCACCAAGGAGTTAGAATTATTTTCATATGTGGCTGGAAAATATGGTATTTATTTTTAAAAACTTATAGTGTTTTCCTTAGATATCTTTTATAAAAATATTCAAACGTTTATGTGTGTTTTAGAAACAGAATAGTGGACATAAGATTTACAATTGATGCCAGAGCCCACACATGCCAGCTGACAACCACCTGACTTTCTCTGAAACTGACCCAATAGTCCCAATGGCATTTTTTTTTGAAATTAGAAACTTACCCTTCTGATCTAAAAGCTAGAAATCTACACTTGTTTTATCTGAGCTCCTTCCTCAGCAAAAGACCTCCAGACCTCTCAAAAAGTACCAAAGACCTCAGACTTAGCAGCTCATCGGCTCCAGACAGTGAGACGTCTGGCCCCTCATTCTTCATGACTGCTTCCTTATTAACCACCTGAGTTCCCGTTTTCCCACACATGGTTGCATTTCTCCCCCACTATTTAAACCCCTAATTTTAGTTGGTGAGGGGTGCAAATTTGAGATTGGTCTTTTACTTCCATAGCTGCAGCACCCGATTAAAGCCTTCTTCTCTGGCAATACTCACCTCTCAGTGATTGGCTTTCTGTGCTGTGAGCATCAGGACTCAGGCCAAAGCCCTGGTGGTGTGGTAACAGCTGCACATCTGCATACATGTCTCTGCTGCTCTTCGGCCTTCCTGCTGCACTTCACACCTCCCTATTCTGGCATCTCCTAATGACCTGCTCTTCCTGACCTGGCCCCCCGTGCCACCTAGTGACTGCCATGAGCAGGTCAGACCATGCCATTGGTCACCAACTGGCCCTGCCTGGCACATAGGCACCCTGTGAAAGTTAAGAAAATGGATGTGAGAAAGAATGCAGTGAGGCTATCGTTATATCAGGTGTTTCTACTTTGTTCACACAGTCAGGAATCTGCTCACGGGCCCATATAATATTATAAACAAAAATACATATACCAGCCAGGTGTGGTGGCTCACGCCTATAATCCCAGCACTTTGGGAGGCCAAGGCGGGTGGATTACCTGAGGTCAGGAGTTCGAGACCAATCTGGCCAACATGGTGAAACCCCATCTCTACTAAAAATACAAAAATTTGCTGGGCGTGTTGGTGTGCACCTGTAATCTTAGCTACTTGGGATGCTGAGGCGGGGGAATCGCTTGAACCTGTGAGGTGGAGCTTGCAGTGAGCCAAAATCTCACCATTGTACTCTAACCTGGGCAGCAAGAGTGAAACTCCATCTCAAAAAGCAAAAACAAAAACAAAATGCATCTACCACAGGATGCACTAAAAGTGTCAAGTTCTTTTAGAAGGCATCTTAGCAGAAAGAATCCCTGAAGCACACTAGTGAGGTCCAGCATTTTAAGTAGAACCTCCATACTGCTCACTCCCCTTCCCACTCCCCACCAACCCCACTCACATCCCTACTCACTCCCCACCACGCAAGCTCACTCTCCCATTTGGTGTCCCTTTTGTGTGATATCTTTTCCCACTGTTGCACACTATGGACTGTAGAGTGTGTTTCTTCGTCTAAAAAAAGATAAGCCAGTGGTTCTGCATGGTACACTATTTTTGTTCCATTCCTTTTATGGTGTTTTAAGCATTTGCGTCTATTACTGGATGTGCGAAGTACAATCGGGAGCAAGTGTCTCTTCGTATCAGGACCATTTTATAGTCTTCCAAGGTGACCAGCACTGAATGGGCACCTGCAGGAAATCTGCCCTGTAATCATCCACAGTCTTCTGTCTTTCCTGCTGGCAGACAGGACAGCTCTTGTTGGCATTTTATGCTTCTGAGGGTGCAGAAGAGTATGTGTCTGTGATCACCCCTCTCTGCATGGCTGCTGCTCCCCAATGTCCACTCATTTCATGGGCCCAATTGGCCACCTTGGGTGTACCGTGATACCCACTTGGGGTTCCAATCACTTTCCAGTCTGGGAAAAAGGTTTTTCTGATGGACATTAACATGTCCTATTTAATGCATCCCTTAAATTCCCATATGATTTCCATAAGGCCATGTTCCATATGGACGCCCCTTTAACAATCCAGTTTTCCACTGTTTCTCTTCCTGACCACATTGCCAGCTATTGGGCTATTCCCATGAGTTGGAATGCACCTAGATTTCAGGGCTTTAATTGTTCAGTTCTTCCATCACTGCAAGAAAATAGCATGCAATTCAGCTCACTGAGCTTTACTTGTTCTCAACCTCTTCAATTCGTTTTACCATCAGTTGGTTACAGTGGCGAGCTTTCCAAACAGGATGCCGACCATCTACTTTAGAAGTGTTAATGTAAACCAAGGAGATTTTTATTGGTCAGTGGAGAGGTGTTCATGAGACATCATCAGCCACATGTCAATAGGATCTGGCAGCTCCTCAGATGGTTCCAAAGTTGGTCCTAGAGGTAATGAGCCTACCTGCTTGTGAATATGATGCAAACGTCTTTGCATTCCTCCAGTATCATGTTCCTGTATAAACCATTTCCATTTTATTACAGAGTCAGCTCTTCTGGGCAGTAACTTCCTCATTAGTGTTTCTCTGACATCACCCAAGACATCGTGGGTATTTCAGATCTTAAGAATATTTTATTCTTCAGTCATAGACTGCTTCAGTCATAGGAGCAGTTTCAATTAATGCCCCCCAAAATAGCAACCCAATAATTGTCTCTGAAATGAGACATACCATATTGTCCCATCTGGAAATTTTCTGGTCCAAAATTCAAGTGCTCACCATTAGGCAGCACTCTTGGGCTTTTACCATAGACTCTAGTCTGTGGAAATGCAATTTCGGATACAGGTGACCCTGGCTATCTGTGGGGAATTAGTTCCAGGACTCCTCCCTAAGGGGATACTAAAATCACAAGGAACTGAAGTATCTTTTTAAAAATGACATAGCATTTGCATATAACTCATGTACATCCTTCCCCATACTTTAAATAATCACTAGATTACTCAATAACTAACATAGAGAAAATGCTATGGAAATAGTTGTTCTATTATTTTAAAATTTGTATTATTTTTATTGTTGTTTTGAAAACATTTTCCAAATATTTCATATATATACACATATGTGTATATGTGTATCTCCCAGGTTCAAGCAATCCTCCCACCTCAGCCTCCTGAGTAGCTGGGGCTACAGATGCATGCCACTACGTCAGACTCATTTTTGAATTTTTTTCTTTTTGAAACAGGGTCTCATTATGTTTCCCAAGCTAGTCTTGAACTCCTGGGCTTAAGCAATCCACTCTACTTGGCCTCCCAAAGTGCTAAAATTTCAGGTGTGAGCTACCACATGCAGCAGCAAATATTTTACACCTGAGGTTTCTTCAATCTCCAGATATGAAGCCTACAGATAAGAGTGCTGACTGAGGCCAAGTAAGGTGGCTTACGCCTGTAATCCCAGCACTTTGGGGAGGCCCAGGCAGGTGGATCACCTGAGGTCAGGAATTCAAGACCAGCCTGGCCAACATGGTGCAACCCCGTCTCCACTAAAAACACAAAAATTAGCTGGGCATGATGGTGGGCACCTGCAATCCCAGCTATTTGGGAGGCTGAGGCAGGAGAATTGCTGGAACCCAGGAGACGGAGGTTGCAGTGAGCCAAGACCGCACCATTGTACTCCAGCCTGGACAACAAAAGCGTAACTCTGTCTCAAAAGAGAAAAAAAAAGAGTCCTGACTAAACTTCCAAAATCGTATCAGAGTGGACCATAAGGGCCTAATATATATCCAGACATCACTTCTTGAAATTCAGTCATAGACTGCTATTGTGATGGCTCCCATTCAAATACAGGCTTCCTTCAGACAATCTTAATGGATAGGAGCTCACACTCTTTCCAGATGCAGAATGTGTCTTCCAAATCCAAACAACCCACCCGACACTGCTTCTCACAGAGTTCCAGTGGTAGGTAACAAAAGCAATCTATTTTAGCTGTCTGTGGGATGTGATAGCTCCTGCCCAGGTTATGCCTGAGAATTTCATTGTTGATATGGACTCTGGGATCTTTGCTGGATTGGTCAGCTAGCCTGTGCTAGTCATGACTGTCACTACTGCATTAAAGTCAACCCTGGCTTATTTTTCAGTTTCTGATGTGATCGCAGCATTAGCGATGTAGCGTATCGACACAGCAGTAAACTGTGAAAACGATTGAAGCCATATCAGTAACTGCTAGTGCTGTAGGCAGGACTACTTTATTTTTATTTATTTATTTTTTATTTTTTTGAGACAGAGTCTCAATCTGTCGCCCAAACTGGAGTGCAGTGGCACGATCTTGGCTCACCGCAAGCTCCGCCTCTCAGGTTCAAGCGAAGCTCCTGCCTCAGCCTCCATAGAGTAGCTGGGACTACTGACGTGCACCACCATGTCTGGCTTATTTGTTTGTTTGTTTGTTTTGTTTTTGAAATGGAGTTTTACTCTGTCACCCAGACTGGAGTGCAGTGGTGCAATCTCAGGTCACTGCAATTTCCACCTCCCAGGTTCAAGCAATTCTACTGCCTCAGCCTCCCGAGTAGCTGGGACTACAGGCGCAAGCCACCACGCCCAGCTAATAGTAGTGGTGGGGTTTCACCATGTTGGCCAGGCTGGTCTTGAACTCCTGACCTCAGGGTGATCCACCCGCCTTAGCCTCCCAAAGTGCTGGAATTACAAGTGTGAGTCACCGTGCCCGGCCAGGACTACTTTATTCAAGTCTGGAAAAATCTACTGTAGTCTTGATGAACCACTTCCCTTTTCATGGGCCACACAGGACATTTGCACAGAAAATTTGTTAGTACCAGCACTCCAACTTCTAACATGTCAGCAATTAAAGTGGTATTCTCTTTTTGTCTGCTAGGATTCATCCGACACTGGGTCAAATTAACAAGCTATGTGGGCTCAGACAATTCTACAGGTTCCCATTTAGTATGCCCAGTTAATGATTGCAGAAGGGCAAACTTATATACCTTTGATTTTATAATACTAGGAGTGGGAAGTGCTCCCAGTCAGATGTAATTCCATCTAATAATACACTTAGGTAGAGGAGACACAAGCACTTCACTGAAGTCCGTTCTAACTTTCCAATTTTTATCTGAACTTTCACCTTCATCTCATCAATCTTTATACCCCCAGATACTTCCTAGAAAACTGTCACTCAATTAGGACCTCACCAACAGGTTTTGATAACATAATGCATTGGGATCCTGTGGGAAGGACTCCCAAAAGTTTTTCTCCACTCCGTGTCCACTATCCTCACACATATGCACAAGCCCTGGGTCTGCTGTTGAGGATCAGGCCAAGGGACTCTGACCCCTGCATCAGTCTTTGTCCTGATTAATGTGTCTGATCCCTAGCCCCATGATTTGAGGTCACATTTGTCTCTTTTTTTTTTTTTTTGAGATGGAGTCTTGCTCTGTCGCCCAGGCTGGAGTGCAGTGGTGCAACCTTGGCTCACTGCAAGCTCTGCCTCCCGGGTTCACGCCATTCTCCTGCCTCAGCCTCCCGAGTAGCTGGGACTACAGGTGCCCGCCACCACGCCCGGCTAATTTTTTTTTTTTTTTTGTATTTTTAGTAGAGACGGGGTTTCACCGTGTTCTCCAGGATGGTCTTGATCTCCTGACCTCGTGATCTGCCCGCCTCGGCCTCCCAAAGTGCAGGGATTACAGGCGTGAGCCACCACGCCCAGCCTTTTTTTTTTTTTTTTTTTTAGACGAAGCCTCACTCTATCGCCCAGGCTGGAATGCAGTGACCCGATCTTGGCTCACTACAACCTCTGCCGCCCGGATTCGAGCAATTCTCCTGCTTCAGCCTCCTGAGTAGCTGGGATTACAGGCGCCTGTCACCGCAACCGGCTAATTTTTGTATTTTTAGTAGAGACAGGGTTTCACCATCTTGGCCAGGCTGGTCTTGAACTCCTGACCTCGTGATCCAGCCACCTTGGCCTCCCAAAGTGCTAGGATTACAGGAGTGAGCCACCGCGCCCAGCCGGATTTCTCATTTTCATCTTTGCCTTCAGTCTTTTCAAATTCCTGCAAACTCAGGTAAATAGGGTGAATCTGTTTAGGGCCCTTCAATGTTAGAACACCAGCAGGGGCGCCTGTGAGTCCCCTGAACCTTCCATAGGGCTGCAGTATTTCTTTTGAATCATCAATATTCAGCTTTTTCATCCCAGTTCTTTTTTTTTTTTTTTTTTTGTCGGGGGGTGGGGTAGGGGATGGAGTCTCGCTCTGTCACCCAGGCTGGAGTGCAATGGTGAGATCTCGGCTCACTGCAACCTCCACCTCCCGTGTTCAAGTGATTCTCCTGTTTCAGCCTGCTGAGTAGCTGGGACTACAGGCATGTGCCACCATGCCCAGCTAATTTTTGTATTTTTAGTGGAGACGGGGTTTCACCATGTTGGCCAGGCTGGTCTTGAACTCCTGACCTTAAGTGATCTACCCACCTCAGCCTCCCAAAGTGCTGGGATTACAGGCGTGAGCCACCATGCCTGGCCCATTCCAGTTGTTAGTTAATATTTGAAAATTTCTACCCTGCTGGGATAAGTGTCTTGACTATTTCCTTTGACTTTGCCCATTCTTTTGTGACTGGGCATCATTTTCTTGGCATCTGTAAGACCCATGAGGGGAAACTGAGATAACAAATCTGCTATGATTTCTTGAACTGGGCTTGATTTGCAGCAGTAAGTTTCCATGGGATTCCTGTGCAAAAGGAGCTCTCGTAATCACACTGAGGCAGGAGATCAGCAGGACTTGTTTTTTGAGCACTGGTCACAACCCAGCTGATTGAAACAGGATCCGGTCAAAAAGGATGCAGTAAAGAAACTGGCCAACACCACCTAAAACCAAGATGGCAACAAAAGCAACCTCTAGTTGCCTTCACTGCTCATTACAGGCTAACTGTAATGCATTTGCATGCTAAAAGACACTCCCACCAGCAAGTGACAGTTTACAAATGTCATGGCAATGCTCTGGGAAGTTACTTTACACGGTTTAAAAGGGCAGGAACCTCAGTCTCTGGAACTCCCAACCTCTTTTGTAGAAAATTTGTGAATAACCTGCCCCTTATTTAGCTTATGATGAAGGAGTAGCTATAAACACAGCTCCCCAGCAATACCCAAGTGCTGCTCTGCCTATGGGGTACCCTGCGCTGTCTATGGAACAGCCATTTTCTTGTACTCTCTTGTTCTAATAAACTTGCTTTGCTTTCACTTTACTCTGTCAGTTTGCTCAGAAATTCTTTTCTGTGTGAAGTCAAGAACTTTACTGGGCTGAGCTCCAATTTGGGGGTTCACCTGCTCAATATCTAGGTGCTATGACCTGGTTAAGGGACATATGAGGGGATGAACATCCCAATCATTATAAAGTAAGTCCAGCCAGGATTGGATATGTGGCAAATCAGCTGCCTCTTCTGGGGAGGCCACTTAGCATGTAAAGGAGGGAAATGTCGATTTACCTTCTCAGGGTAAACAAACTACAGTGGCGTTTCTCCATTCCAGCAGGCTAGCTGACTCCTCAGGGACAACCTGCCATGTGTTGGGATCACATACAGGCATCTTTTATTGTTCCATAATAAGCTTGTGAGTCCTGCAGCAATCCAGACATGCTCTTCTACTCCGCAGCATTCAAAATCTAGAAGGCTGCTCCTCAGTTAGCCACTCTCACAATCCATTTTGGTAAAACTTCCTCAGGAAGTTGCAGATACCTATCAACAAATGAGACATTCCTTCACATTTTATCCTCTGCTTTAGTAGCTTCTTGGGTTTGCACAGCCTTGCCATCCTGACTTTGCAACAGTGTTATCTGTTGTTCAGGCACAATTTTTCCCTTAGAGAGTGGTCCTGAGACTAATAACCATAGCTCTGACCAGCTGAAATGCAAGCGTAGCACAGCACCGGAATCTGTCCCAGCACTCTCCTTTACTGTCATTTTAGCTATTACAGATAAAAACCACTGAAGGAGGCCAGGCATGGTGGCTCACGCATTTAATCCTAGCACTTTAGGCGGCCAACTGAGGTGGGTGAATCATTTGAGGTCAGGAGTTTGAGACCAGCCTGGACAACATGTCGAAACCTCATCTCTACTAAAAATACAAAAAAATTAGCCCGGTGTGGTGGTGCATGCCTGTAGTCCCAGCTACTCGGGAGGCTGAGGCAGGAGAATGCTTGAACCTGGAAGGTGGAGGTTGCAGTGAGCCAAGATTGCACCACTGCACTGTAGCCTGGGTGACAGAGTGAGACTTTGTCCAAAAAAAAAAAAAAAAAAAAAAAAATCACTGAAGGATTTACACTTTACTTTGTTTCTCATTGTTTTCCATTTATTTATGTATCTGAAGAGTCAACACCTTGGGAGTTGGGGTCATCATTTCTCAGTCCCATTGACAACTACGCCTTCAGTAACAGACATCAGGGCAGCTGCTGTCTTGTTCCTGTTTTGAGAGACAAGACAATTAAATTGTGGAGAGGTTATGTAGCTCGTTCAAGGTCACACAGCAAGAAAATGACAGAGGTGGTATTTGAAACCACACTTATCTGACTTCAAGGGCTTCTCCTTAAGCTTTAGCAACACTTTCTCCTGTGAACAGATTCTAAACCTTAAAAACTAGAAGCTGCTCATGCCTGTAATCCCAGCACTTTGGGAGGCTGAGGTGGGAGGATCTATTGAGCCCACCAGCTTGAGACCAGCCTGGGCAACATCACGAGACCCCCAGCTCTTAAAAGAAACCTAGCTGAGTGTAGTGGCATGCTCCTCCTGTTCCAGCTACTCAGGAGGCTGAGGTGGGAGGATTGCTTGAGCCCAGGAGTTTGAGGCTGCAGTGAGCCCTGATCATGTCACTACACCTCAGCCTAGGTGACAGAGGAGAACTTGACCCCTCAAAAACCACAAAGAAACAAACAAAAACCCTAGAAGCTTCTCCCATCCCACTGAGCATTCCTTACATCATTCCATGGGGATTCTACTTTTGAGGCATAGCCCTCTTTTCTCTTTGGGAAGGCGCAGTCCTCTTGATCTCTTTCAGTTTTGCATGTGTTTGGGGGCCAGAACATCCTTTGGTCTCTCTTTTGGGCTTCTTGTCTGTTTGTACCCAGGACCTCTGCTGGGCACAACATGGCAGTTCAAGTAGACCAATGATTCTCAGCCTTGGCTGAACCTTGGAATCACCCAACGACCTTTAAAAAATACGAATGCTGCTCCGGACAGGTGTGGTGGCTCACGCCTGTAATCTCAGCACTTTGGGAGGCCAAGGCAGGTGGATCACGAGGTCAGGAGTTCAAGACCAGCCTGACCAAGATAGTGAAACCCGTCTCTATTAAAAATATAAAAATTACCTGTGCGTGGTGGCAGGCACCTGTAATGCCAGCTACTTGGGAGGCTGAGGCAGGAGAATCGCTTGAACCCCAGGGGGTGAAGGTTGCAGTCAGCCAAGATCGTGCCACTGCACTCCAGCCTGGGTGACAGAGCGAGACTCCATCTCAAAAAAAAAAAAAAAAAAAGGATGCTGGTGGGCCGTGGTGGCTCATACCTAGAATCCCAGCATTTTGGCAGGCTGAGGTGGGAGGATCACTTGAACCCAGGAGGTCAAGGCTGCAGTGAGCTGTGTTTGCACTCCAGCCTGGACAACAGAGGGAGACCGTGTATTTAAAAAAAAAAAAAAAAAGCAAATGCTCAGGTTTCACCCTAAAGACTCTGATTTACTTGGTTATATGTAGTGGGTTGAGCAGTCATTCCTATAAAGGTATGTTCATATCCTATAAGCTGTGAAATTTAACTTGTTTGGAAAAAGGCTATTTGCAGATATAATTAAAGACCTCAGATGAGATTATCACGGCTTAGTCAGTGAGCCCTAAATCCAACTACACGTGTCCTTGTAAGAGATACCCAGAGAAAAGTCCCATGAAGAAGAGGAAGAGGTCACGTGAAGATGGAGGCAGAAATCACAACTATGCAGTCAGAAGGCAAGGAACATCGGAATAATCAGAAGCTGGAAGAGACAAGGCAGAGTTCTTCCTTACAGCTTGTGAGGAACTCGGCCCTGCCGACATCTTGATTTTAGACTTCTAGGCTCCAGAATTGTGACAGAAGAAGTGAGTGTGGTTTCAGCCAACACTTTTTTTTTTTTTTTTTGTAATTTGGTTATTTGTTGTGACAGACACAGGAAACTAATACAGTTGGTGGGCGGGGGCAGGGCCTGGGCCTTTGTACATTTTTTATTTTTTATTTTTTTTGAGACAGGGTCATCCATGTTGTCACGTGGATCAGTCCTTTCTATCTGTTTGTCTGAAGAAGCAGAGTATGGTAGAAAAGGCTCAGGCTTCAGAGACTATCAGACTTGGGTTGCAACCAGCCACCTAGAAAAGCTCAGAATGTCAGTTCGGTTACTCCACAGTCGCACAGAGGAGGAACAGAATTCCTTTACCTGGAATACAGATGCCTCCTCAATACTCTCTGGCATCTGCTCCCCCAGGGCTAGATTGAAAGGAAACTAGACATCAGAAACAGCGTCTCCCTGTTCAGGGACACAGATACAGGGCAAAACATCAGAACCTCACTGCGGCCCTCTGCTCCTGTCCTACTCGACACTTCATCAGCCCTGATGACAAAGCAGCCACAGGTGTCCATCTGGAACCATTCTTTGTCCTTCCTCAGCCCAGTGTTTCCGGAGGTGCTAGTGAGCCCTGGGATAAACTCCCCCAACACAGGCATGTGGAGGGAGATGGGAAGGCAGGAGAGGAAAGCAGCAGGATAATTTATAAATTAAACAGAGAAGCAGAAGCAACACTACAGTTATAGCCCAAACAGCCTTAGAGACACAAACTACTTAAGATATAGATACCTATATGCAGGCCCACAGAGCTTTTTATTTTCTTACCATCAGGTTTATTTATCCTGGCTGTTTTCATAGTGTATCAAATATTTACTCTGCTAAAAAATGATAAAAATACAATTAAGAAAACATTATGATAGCCAGGCACACGTGTGTGCTTGTAATCCCAGCTACTCAGGAGGCTGAGACAGGAGGGTCATTTGAGGCCAGGAGATCCAGTCTAGCTTGGGCAACATAGCAATACCCTGTATTAAAAAAAAATTAAAATTAAAAATTAAAAAGAAGACATTTTGATATTGCAGAAGCATTTATACCCTAAGCTGAGGAAAACTGCCAGAGGGAGATGCTTCTGACATGCCCTATTCCAGTGGTCCCCAATCCTGGATGCACATTAGAAGTGCCTAGGAAGCTGTTAAAAAGGTACAAATGTGGGCCGGGAACTGTGGCTCACACCTGTAATCCCAGCACTCTGGGAGGCCGAGGCAGGCAGATTACCTGAGGTAAGGAGTTCAAGACCAGCCTGAGAAACATGGTGAAACCCCATCTCTAATAAAAATACAAAAAATTAGCCAGGCATGGTGGTGTGCACCTATAATCCCAGCTACTCAGGAGGCTGAGGCAGGAGAATCACTTGAACCCGGGAGGCAGAGGTTGCAGTGAGCCAAGATCGTGCCACTGCACTTCAGCCTGGGTGACAGAGCGAGACTCTGTCTTGGAAAAAAAAAAAAAAGGTGTACAAATGTGGCCAGGTGTGATGGCTCAGTCTATAATTCTAACACTATGGGAGACCGAGGCAGGAGAATCACTTAAGCCTGGGAGTTTGAGACCAACCTGGACAACATAGTGAGACCCCCGTCTCTGAACCATCTCTGAAAAAAAAAATGTGTAATTAGCTGGGTGTGGTGGGGTGTGCCTGTAGTCTCAGCTCCACCAGCTTCAGAGTCTGAGGTGGGAAGATCACTTGAACCCCGAAGGTCAAGGCTGTAGTGAGCTGTTATCATGCTACTGCACTCCAGCTTGGGTGACAGTGAGAACCTGTCTCAAAAAAATAAAAAATAAAAAAAGTACAAAGGCCCAGGCCCACTCCCCGCCCCCACTAACTGTATTAGTTTCCTGTGTCTGTCACAACAAAAGACCAAATTACAAAAAAAAAAAAAAAAAGCTTGTTGGCTGAAACAATACTCACTTCTTCTGTCGCAATTCTGGAGCCTAGAAGTCTAAAATCAAGGCGTCGGCAGGGCTGAGTTCCTCACAGGCTGTAAGGAAGAAGTCTGCCTTGTCTCTTCCAGCTTCTGATTGTTCTGGTGTTCCTTGCCTTGTGACTGCATAGTTGCAATTTCTGCCTCCATCTTCACGTGACCTCTTCCTCTTCTTCATGGGACTCTTCTCTGGCGGCTCTGCTGTGAAGTCAGCTGCCCACTGTTAGCAGTGCAGCAGTGCAGTGCCTGGTGACCCGGGCACTGGGCTCGTTCCCTCTGTGGAGTGATATGGGTGTCGTACCTGATGGCAACATTACCAAATCGGGCTCTCTAGCCTCTGGAGAGTCTGTGAGCTATCCAATAGATTTTTTTTTTCTGTAATTGTTTTTTTGAGATAGGGACTCACTCTGTCACCCAGGTTGAAATGCAGTGACAAGATCATGGCTCACCGAGTCTCAATCTTCCAGGCTCAAGCAATCCTCCCACCTCAGCCTCCCAAGTCACTGGGACCACAGGTATATGCCACCACACCTGGCTAATTATTTTATTTTTTGTAGAGACAGTACCTCCCTATGGTGCGCAGGCTGGCCTTGAACACCTGGGCTCAAGGGATTCTCCTGCCTCAGCCTCCCAAAGTGTTAGGATGACACGTGTGAGCCACCACGCCCAGTGCCCAGTAGCTTTTGCATAACTGTTTCTCAAACAGTAATCAAACAAATCGCTGGGGGAGTGTGTTGAAATGTAGACTCAGGGCTGGGCACGGTGACTCACCCCTGTAACTTTGAGAGGCTGAGGCGGGTGGATCATGAGGTCATGAGATCGAGACCATCCTGGCCAACATGGTGAAACCCCGTGTCTACTAAAAATACAAAAATTAGCTGGGCATGGTGGTGCATGCCTGTAGTCCCAGCTACTTGGGAGGCTGAGGCAGGAGAATTGCTTGAACTCAGGAGGCAGAGGTTGCAGTGAGCCGAGATCACACCACTGAACTCCAGCCTGGGTGGCAGAGCAAGACTCTGTCCCCCCTCCCCCGCAAAAAAAATGTAGACTCAGATTCAGTAGGTCTGGTTGGGCATGAGCCTCTGCATTTCTTTTTTTTTCTTTTTCTTTTTCTTTTTTTTTTTTTGTGTGTGTGTGTGACATTGTCTCGCTCTGTCACCCAGGCTGATGTGCAGTGGCATGATCTCAGCTTACTGCAACCTCCGCCTCCCAGGTTCAAGCGATTCTCCTGCCTCAGCCTGCTGAGTAGCTGGGACTACAGGCATGCAGCACCATGCCCAGCTAATTCTGTATTTTTAGAAGAGATGGGGTTTCACTATGTTGGCCAGGCTGGTCTCAAACTCCTGACCTCAAGTGATCTGCTGGCCTTGGCCTCCCAAATGGCCTTTAGGGAGAAAACCAAGATTTGCTTAAATATACCACTAAAGATTTCCACCAACTAATATCAGCATCCAAAAAGAACTTCTTAGTGTTGATTTCTTGGCTTCACCTGCCTTTTCAGGTGTGATAACAGAAGACAGGAGTCTATGATACAGAGAAAACAGACATGGAGAGAAAACTGAGTAGCATTTGTCATATCAAATTTCAACAATGGGGCCGGGTGTGGTGGCTCACACCTGTAATCCCAGCACTTTGGGAGGCTGAGATGGGTGAATCACTTGAGGTCAAAAGTTCGAGACTAGCTTGACCAACATGGTGAAAACCTATCTACTAAAAATACAAAATTAGCCTGGCATGGTGGTGCATGCCTGTAATCACAGCTACTTGGGAGGCTGAGGCAGGAGAATCACTTGAATCCGGGAGGCGGAAGTTGCAGTAAGCTGAGATCGTGTTATTGCACTCCAGCCTGGGCAATAAGATAGAAATTCCATCTCAAAAAAAAAAAAGAAAAAAGAAAAAAAGAAAAAGGAAAAAAAAAGAAAGGAAAATTCAAGCATGGGCTTTGCTGACCGGGATCCCCAAGTACCCCTACTTGGCCAGGCGTGGTGGCTCACGCCTGTAATCCCAGCACTTTGAGAGGCTGAGGCTGAGGCAGGCAGATCACCAGAGGTCAGGAGTTCAAGACTAGCCTGGCCAACATGGTGAAACCCCGTCACTACTTAAAATACAAAAATTAGCCAGGCGTGGTGGCAGGCACCTGTAATCCCAGGTACTTGGGAGGCTGAGGCAGGAGAATTACTTGAACCTGGAAGGCGGAGGTTGCAGTGAGCCGAGATGGCGCCACTGCACTCCAGCCTGGGGGACAAGAGCAAGACTTCATCAGGAAAAAAAAAAAAAAAATAGAACTACTCCTACTTGGATCTCAGCTAAAGGAAAAACACCACCTGTATAATTTTATACCTTCATGGGTTTAACCAAACATGTTGGGAAAAACAGTAAACAAATATATTTTTAAACCCCATCTCTACCAAAAATACAAAAATTAGCTAGGCATGGTGGTGCACACCTGTAGTCCCAGCTACTCGGGAGGCTGAGGCAGGAGAATCACTTGAACATTTAGATAAGGAAGTTGAGAAATGTTACAGGATTTCCTCAAGTTCCTACAGCCAGAAAAGGGCAGTGCTGGGTTGGAACTCCACTTAGCAGTTAAAGTTCATGTAAGTAAGCAAAATGCTAGCTTGTCGTCCAACAAAACTATGTGAAAATGAACCCTAGCTCTTCACTTAAAACCCAGCAGCCCTGTGTGAGCTATGTAATCTAAAAGAACCTCAGTTAGCTCATGTGGGAAGCGGGGCATAATATTTTTCTTGCACTGTTATTGGGATGTGTAAATAATATAATTTGTTGATGCTCTCCAGCCAGAAACCACTAGGAACACATCTATAGTTAAGAAAGTTGGGTTTAATTCTCACTGCAAAGAGGGAAAATGCAAACAATGGGAAATCCTGGGGGTGTCTCAGTGAGAGGATGTTAGAAAATGTTATTAAAGGATTTAGGCTTTGGTTAGCTGCTTTGGGAGAAGTTGAAGAAAGCATAGCTTTTCTCTGGGTTGGATAGGGTCAGGAAACTGGGGTAATTTTATGAATGTGTATCATCATAAATCTTACCCATAGGGAAAGCAGACTACACCAAGTCTGAAGCTGTAATTGGGGCTGAGTGTGGTGGCCCACATCTGTAATCTCAGCACTTTGGCAGACTGAGGTGGGAGAATTGCTTGAGCCCAGGAGTTTGAGACCTGCCTGGGCAATGTGGCAAGACTCTGTCTCCACAAAAAATTTTTAAAAATTAGCCAGGTGTTGTGGCATGTGCTGTGATCCCAGCTACTCAGGAGGCTGGGGTAGGAGGATTGCTTGAGCCCAAAAAGCTGAGGTTGCAGTAAGTCATTGTACCACTGCACTCCAGCCTGGGTGACAGAGCGAGACTCTGTCTCAAAATAAAAGCTATAACTGGCAATGAAGCAGCAGCCAGTTCTATTAGCCAATACAACTGCTATATTTGTGTGTACGTGTGTGTTTTTTTGTGGCTTGAACAATGTTTATACTTTGTCTGTTTTCAGATACGACGTTGCAGTGGTCTTATTCTGGTCTAGATCCATCCTGGTCACAGAGGAGTCTTGTCTAACGGTGCTGTGGGAAATTGTTTTTGTTCATGTTCAACAGGAGAACATGGCCCAGGATAGTGCCAGGCCAGATCTATTTCAGAATATACGGTATTCATCCCGGTGCTGGACTCACAGGTGTTGGAACCACAGGGGTTATGACTCTAATGGTGTATACCCAAATGCCATCCCAGACCTCTGAACCACAGTAACACAGGCAGGTGCATTCTGGAGAGGCTAAAAGACAGATGTCCCATCAGGGAGTAATGACTCATTTTCTTCCTTAGCTTCAAACATTACATGAAGCCATTTCCATGAAGTCAGTGGTATTTCAGCCCAGCGAGAATTTTGGACACAGCAAAGAGGGGCCTGCAAGTTAGATGACCTATCTTGTGCTCTGCCGTTGCCTCCTTCATGCAGCAAATATGTAGGGTGTGTCTCAGAGCTGGGCTAGATACTGCGACACCCACCACCTCACGAAAAAGGCAGAGAAGCAAACAATCTAGCTGAAAAAAAACGTAAAAGCACATAGTGTTCAGTGAGGGCAGTGGTGCTCACTCTTTCCTATGTAATGGAATCACCTGTGAATCTTTTAAAACACTAATGGCTGGGGTCCCATCCTACTGAGTGAAGTGATCTGGGCTTCCACTCGGGGCTTCCAGCTTTTAAAAACTCCCTGGGTGATTAGTGTGCAGCCAAGTTTGGGTACTATTGGTTTAATCCATCATTTTTACAGGTTTGGAGAGGGGTTTTGGGTGGAGGTGGGAAGTGGGCAATAGGGGGTGTCACAGATGTCAAATTGGATAAAAACTTTTGTCCCTCAATCCAGGCACTTGCATTTAGATGTAAAACCTGGCATAGTATTTCAGGGTATTTACAGATCCCAGGAAGTGAACCAGGGAATGCCTGTGAGCCGTGTGGTCCCCAAGTGAGAAAAGTCCAGCTGCAGGAGTGTCCACCTCCAATCGGGGTGACAAGAGCTCTCTTGTCCTATCCAGAATGGTGCTGGCCCTTTGTCTCAGTCTTTTTGTGCTGTAATAACAAAGTACCCAAGACTGGGTAATTTGTAAAAAGCAAAACAACAACAACAAACCAGGAATTTATTTCCCACAGCTTCTGAAGTCTGGGAAGTCCAAGCTCAAGGTGAAGTCTCCTCAGGTGGCAGAGAGCAGAAGCACACAAGAGACCAAACTCCCTCCCTCAAGCTTTTTTACAAGAACACTCAGACATTCACAAGAGCTGAACCCTCAAGCCTACTCACCTCCTGAAGGCTACACCTCTAATACGGATTGAACTTTCGCATGAGTTTTGAGGGAGAGCCATTCAAAGCCTAGCACCCTTCGACTTCAGAGAAGCTCCGGCCCTGCTCTCACCAAGCCGGTTCCCCCTAGGCAGAGCGCCAAGAAGCAGCCCAGGCGATCCCAAGGCTCACAAGTGCTCTCATCAGGCTGCGCGCTGGCCGGTCAGTGCACCAGGGCAGGGCCGCCGCCCACGCGCGCTTGGTTCAGGCAGTCCAGGCTGCCCCCACTGGCGGCTACAAAAGCGCGCCGAGTCTTCCTGTCCACCCAGTCGCCCCACATGTCAGCGGTTGGTCGCCTCGCGGTGCAGCGCTGGGCACGCAAGCCCCTCCCGCAGCCATTCGCAGCACAAGCACCACCCGCAGCGACAGAGCTAAGAGCCCCCACGCCGCAGAGGTCGCGCGGAGCAGGTAAGCGCAGCCTCCTGGGTGGGGAGCCACGGAGGAGAAAGGGCGGCTGGGTCCCACGGTCCCGCCAAAGGACAGGCTATGCCCTTTCAGTACCCCCTCATCCCCGGCTCTGTTTCTAATCTAGGAATAAACAAGAAAGTCCTTAGTCTTTGAAAAGAAAATGATTCCCAAATACAAAACAACAACAACAACAACAACAAAGTTAAAAAGTGAAATATCACATGTTTGTTTGGCTTAAAATAATTATACATGCTTGTAATGAGGGAAATCAAAAATTCACAAGCCTCTTGATTTAAAATAGTTTAAATATCTTTGGCTTGGGATTATGTGGTTACTACCCTTCAGAAACAATGTGCCAACAAAACATACCACAGCTGATGGGAAAGTGGTTTACTTCCCATTAGGTTGCAAATGCCTTAGAAACACACTCCTGGACCACAGCTTCAAGAGACACAAGCAGTCACCTCATCTGCTGGTTTCCAAACTGCCCTGCCAGGAGCAGGTCAGGGACCCCACAGGGCTCCTCAGTAACCCCTCAAAATCCTCTCCCATCAATGGCCCCACCAGAGCATCCCTACTTTTGAATGCTTGTCTAACGCAGGTTCCAGGTAAGATTTCCTTTCACAAGCGACTTCCATGGCTAAGGAGAAATTTAACACTCTAGAACTAGTCCAAGCCCCTCTCTGCAGCGGTTTTTATAAGCAGTGGAGCCATCTTGTAGATTTCTAAGCTTGCTGGAAAATAAAACACTGCTATAAATGCATAGAGCCTTCTCCCTTGTGAAAAGGAAACTCCTGCCAGAGGTAAAAGCAACAGCAAGAATAGCATTGCTCAGAGTAAGGATGGCTAACACCAGTCTTCCTCCTGGGGATTTACATCAGGATTGTAACATATTAGATGTAAATCCACGTGTGGGCTCCAGGGTGGAGCTGGAGTCAAACCCAACTGTTGCTAAAAGCCAAGGGAATTACAACTAAGGAACAAGATGCTTTAAAATATGACTTGTGGCTGGGCGCAGTGGTTCACACCTGTAATCCCAACATTTTGGGAGGCCAAGGTAGGCAGATCACCTGAGGTCAGGAGCTCGAGACCAGCCTGGCCAACATGGCGAAACCCCCTCTCTACTAAAAATACAAAAATTAGCCAGGCGTGGTGGTACATGCCTGTAATCCTAGCTACTAGGGAGGCTGAGGCAGGAGAATCGCTTGAACCCAGGAGGCGGGGGTTGCAGTGAGCCAAGATCACACCACTGCACTCCAGCCTGGGAGACAGAGCAAGACTATGTCTCAAAAAAAAAAAAAGGCTTGTAAGTAAATAATGATACAAAGAAGATACATGAGCAGTATCAAAAGGCAGGTTTTTTTTTCTTCCCTTTATCCATAATTTAGGGATTCTTAAAATAGCTTAAGCAAAATATATCCAAGTTGTTAATCACCACATGCATGATGCTGGGTGGTTAATTTAATTGGTGAAATGGTTTTGTTGCCTCCGTAGAGTAGCAGTATCTATATGGACCAACAAAATCATTTCACCAATTAACAAAAGCCAGTGTGGCCCATTGTTCTCTGTGGCAAGTCTCCTTTAAGAAGTGACATGCACCTGTACTCCTAGCTGCTTGGGAGGCTTGAGGACTCCTTGAGCCCAGGAGTTCCAGGGTACAGTGAGTATAATTTGCCACTGTGCTGCAACCTGGAGGGCAAAAACCCCGTCTCTACTAAAAGAAAAAAAGAAGAAAAAGGAGAAGAAGAAGAGAAGAGAAGGAAGTTTTTCCTTGGTTCTTTGAAAGCTCTTTCTGAGTAGCATTCCTCCCCCACTACAAGTGTAAATGATTCCATGGTGAAAGACAAGAAAAGAACTTCTCCAATAGGATGAGGTGGTCTCATACCAACCAAAGCAACCAAGGTTTGCATACCAACATTGCCAGGTGGGGGAGGATTGCATTCATTCCTAACCTCTTGAGGCTTCAGCATCCCAAGACTAGATGGTAGAAAATCTCAGTAGCTCTCCAGGCAAAGCTGGCCGGGGGCGGGTGTTCAGACTCGCCTACCATGTCTGAAAAGCATCCAGAGAGATCATAATGCTTTGACTTCCGATATAACCTTTTGGGGTGTTTATGTACTTTTACATGCTTCAAGGAATAAAAAGTCTAAATAGAATTCTAAGTGCAAAACCTCTCTCTGTACTACTGAGGATTCTCAGACAGAAGAATACATTTGTTAACCACGGTAACAACATATATAATCAAAGTTTTGTATTGTTTTGAGCTTGGTTATAACAATGTGCTACATCCATACACACACACACAGAAGGAAGTGGTTGAAAACCAAGACAAGGAACCCTGTGGTTTTCTGGATCAAGACCAGGATCGACCCGCTCCAGTCCTGCCTGGGCTCTGCTTTCTCCCTTCCCCTCTTTGCCGGTTGAACATCTCTGGCGCCACTTAGTGGTCCCCATGATCCATGCTTCAGTGCCCCAGAGGGCCCAGAAGGCTTAATGTTACCAGCCCGGTCTCAAGTACTAGAGTGACATGACCGCTCCCTTACGGAGCCTGACCAACCGCCTGGATCTTGACGTGCATGGCCTCCTTTCACTCTCACCACAGCCCAGATCATGGGGGGTTTGTACCCATTTCACAGATGGGAACAGAGAGGCTTCAAGTTAGATTGAGACTTTGCTTACACTCCCAAAGCTAGCCAGCACTGGGACTGGGCTTCCAACCCTTCCTGTGACTCAGCTGCACACACCATCCTTACTAAGAGGATGGCAACCCCTTGCTTACTGTGCATTTGCATTAACTCTCTGAACCCAAGCTTTTAAATAACCAAGCAACACATTCTGTACTATGCATTTGTTATTCCCAAAAGACACAGCTTGATTCCAAATAAAATGACTAAGTTTATTTCCTGCTCACCTTCCAGCACATCTTGGACTTCAAGAGAGATGACGTCATTCAAGCACTTACATAAATTCTGTGTTGCGGCAAGGCTCTGATCCTTTTCTTGTCACTTCTTCAGCATCCTAAACTTGCACATGATAACATCTGTTGTCCTCCATCGGATATCATCAGTATTGCTAATCTACAGTGCCACATTGGCAGTAGTGATTTTTTTTTTTTTTTTGAGACAGAGTCTCGCTCTGTAGCCCAGGCTGGAGTGCAGTGGCACGATCTTGGCTCACCGCAAGCTCTGCCTTCCGGGTTCATGCCATTCTCCTACCTCAGCCTCCCAAGTAGCTGGGACTACAGGCACCCGCCAGCATGCCTGGCTAAGTTTTTGTATTTTTAATAGAGACGGGGTTTCACTGTGTTAGCCAGGGTCATCTCAGTCTCCTGACCTCGTGATCCGCCCACCTAGGCTTCCCAAAGTGCTGGGATTATAGGCGTGAGCTACCGTGCCCTACCTGGCAATAGTGATTTTTATCCACTTTTTCTCCAGGTTCCCAGAAAGAATATTCAACTTAATATCTATTTGGGTGGGAGGGCAGGGTGTTAGTCTTTGCTTCATCTAAAAGTAAATGAGGAATTCAGTATCTCCTCTGACCACTTCAATCACTTATAGACATGTATAATGAAAATATATTCTTCTTACTTAAAAAAGATTACCTGACGTCAGGAGTTTGAGACCAACCTGACCAACATGGTGAAACTCCATCTCTACTAAAAATACAAAAATTAGCTGGGCCTGATGGTACATGCCTGTAATCCCAGCTACTTGGGAGGCTGAGGCAGGAGAATCACTTGAACCTGGGAGGCAGAGGTTGCAGTGAGCCAAGATTGCACCACTGCACTCCAGCCTGGCTAACAGAGCGAGACTGTCTCAAAAAATAAGTAAATAGGGTGGGAGTGATGGCTCATGCCTATAATCCCAGGACTTTGGGAGGCTGAGACAGACAGATCACCTGAGGTCATGAGATCAAGACCAGCCTGGCCAACATGATGAAACCCCATCTCTACTAAAAATATAAAAAACTAGCCGGGCATGGTGGCAGGTGCCTGTAATCCTAGCTACTCAGGAGGCTGAGGCACAAGAATCGCTTAAACCCGGGAGGCGGAGGTTGCAGTGAGCCAAGATTGCGTCGTGGAACTCTAGCCTAGATGACAAGAGTGAGACTCTGTCTCAAAAAAATTAAAAAATAAATAAATAAATAAAACAAAATAAAAAACTATGCCATGATTGGTTACTTTAACCACATTTATTTACTTATTTTTTTTTAGACGGGGTCTCGCTCTGGAGTGCAGTGCCATGATCATGGCTTACTGTAACCTCTGCCTCCCGGGTTCAAGCGATTCTCCTGAGTAGCTGGGATTACAGGCATGCACCACCATGCCCAGCTAAT
This sequence comes from Macaca fascicularis, assembly GCF_037993035.2. Lineage (NCBI taxonomy): Eukaryota > Metazoa > Chordata > Mammalia > Primates > Cercopithecidae > Macaca > Macaca fascicularis. The sequence continues at coordinate 62,955,570 of NC_088376.1, read as the reverse complement.
TTTTGCATTTTTAGTAGAGACGGTGTTCGACCATGTTGGGCAGGCTGGTCTCGAACTCCTGACCTCAGGTGATCCACCCGCCTTGGCCTCCCAAAGTGCTGGGATTACAGGCGTGAGCCACAGCGCCCAGCCTAACCACTTTTAAAATATATTTAAGTGCCCCCAATATCACTGCTTTCTAAACTATTTCAAAAACTGAAGGGTAATATTTGTATAATAATAAATTGTTAGAGTGTAATATTCACAGTGGTAATTCAGGTAATGAGTATTTTACAAGGCAGAACTAATTAGGTTGGAATAAAACAAAATCAGACACCAACAATAACTCATGTGTCTCAAATAGTGCCCTTGCCCACCTGTCTTTATCGAAATATTAGCTCTACACACTGACACCACCTTAGGAGCCACTAAACAGAACAGCAAGCACTCTGAATTTTAGTCTCTGTTACACCATTTCCTGGCATTTGGAGGAAAAGCACATTCCACAGAAAAGTCATGGGATGGTACTATGTGTTTCGTATCTGATTTTAACATGTGTTATCTCTTAGGTACAGGGTCATACACTTGGACGGTATGATATTGTGAAATATGTATTTGGTCTTCCTCATCTTTTCCCGACACATATGTCCTTCAATCCTTGGAATCTTCTGTGCTAATGAGGTGACTGGAGGCTGAGGGCCTCTAGATAGCCTCAGGGTGGGAGCTCGTTGTGGGAAAAATCAAGGTCTGATTAGAGGGTTAAGATTTTCAGCCCCAGCCCCCAACCTCCAGGGAAGGAAGGGGGGCTGAAAATTGAGTTGATCATTAATGGCTAATGATATAATCAGTCATGCCTACAAATGGAAGCTTCCATAAAAATTCAAAAAGAGGCTGGGTGCGGTGGCTCACGCCAGTAATCCCAGCACTTTGGGAGGCCAGGGTGGGCGAACCACGAGATCAAGAGATCCAGACCATTCTGGCCAACGTGGTAAAACTCTGTCTCTACTAAAAATATAAAAGTTAGCTGGGATTGGTGGCGCAGCTTGTAGTCCCAGCTACTTGGGAGGCTGAGGCAGGAAAATCAGTTGAATCCAGGAGGTGGAGTTTGCAGTGAGCTGAGATTGCGCCACTGCACTCCAGCCTGGTGACAGAGCGAGATTCTGTCGGAAAAAAAAAAAAAGAAAAATTCAAAAGGACTGGGTTTGGAGACCTCCTGGGTTGGTGAACACATCTATGTGCTGGGAGGGTGGTGTACCCCAACTCCATGGGGACAAGCTCCTAGGATCGGGACCCTTGCCAACTTCACCCCATGGATCTCTTCATCTGTATCTTTTATCATATTCTTTATTTTTTAGGCTAGTCAGGTGAAGCTTTATTATATTCTTTAGTAATAAACTGGTAAATGTGTTTCCCTGAGTTCTTGTGAACTGCTCCAGCAAATTAATTGAACCTGGGGAGGGGCATGTGGTAACCTTAATTTGTAGCTGGTGGCTCAGAAGTTCTAGAAGCTCAGATCTGCAACTGGTATCTGAACTTGGGGTCAGTTTTGTGAGACTAGTCCTGAACCTGTGAGATCTAACACTATCTTTAGGTAGGGAGTGTCAACATTGAGTTGACTTAGAGGACATCCAGCTAGTGTCCACTGGAGACCCTGCTGGAAAATAGATTGTTTGGTGTCTGGGGTAAACCTTCCTCACATTTGGTCACAGAAGTATTCTGTGTTGATTGAGTGAGAGCAGAAAAAAAAAAAGGAGAAGAAAAAAAAAAGCTTTGGTTTGGGTTTTTCCTCTCTATCTCCTGTATTGCACAAAAGGGCACATATGCCAATAAAATGTCTGCCAATAAAAGCCATTGACCCCATATAAATACTAGCCCTATCATTGAGCTGGTTTTTTCCTTAGCTGGTTGTGCTACAGGGTAGCACAGCTCCCTGGTTGCAGAGTTTTAGTTAAGGATCCTTGAATTATTTCAAATACTGGAGGGGAGCAAGAGGTGAAAGAAACTCTTCTTGCCCTTTCATCTGCAGCAACTATTTATTAAAGTGCATTTAACGTGTTTGCTTGGACTCTTCACCACTTCACAGGTTTCCTCTCTGACCACTTTCTATACTGAAGAATGGGCTCCAAGGGATGGCCCCTGCCACCTAGTGGCTTCCTGATGTATGGCAGATTGCTCCTGGCTTTCAAATTTCCACACTATGAAAGATGTCCAGGGAGCCTATGAAAAGTCCAAAATATGGCCGGGCACAGTGGCTCAGGCCTGTAATCCCAGCACTTTGGAAGACCGAGGCGGGTGGATCACCTGAGGTCAGGAGTTCAAGACCAGCCTGGCCAACATGGCAAAACCCCGTCTCTACTAAAAAATACAAAAAAAATTAACTGGGTGTGGTGGCAGGTGCCTGTAATCCCAGCTACTCGGGAGCCTGAGGCAGGAGAATGGCTTGAACCTGGGAGGCAGAGGTTGCAGTGAGCTGAGGTTGCGCCACTGCATTCCAGCCTGGCGACAGAGCAAGACTCCCCACAAAGAAAAAGAAAGAAAGAAAAGAGAAAAGAAAAGCCCAAGACCTCAGGGCCATCCCCAAACCTACTGTTATCAGATTTTGAATCTATCTTTTTTTCTCTTAAGGGACAGGCACTCACTCTGTTGCCCAGGCTGGAGTGCAGTGGCATGGTCATGGCTCACTGCAGCCTTGAACTCCTGGGCTGAACTCCCGAGTGGCTGGGACCACAAGTGTGTGCCACTATGCCTGGCTAATTAATTAGTATTTATTTATTTTTATATAGACAGAGGTCTCCCTGTGTTGCCCACGCTGGTCTTGAACTCCTGGGCTCAAGCAATCCTCCTGCCTCAGCTTTCCAAAGTGCTGAGATTACAAGCGTGAGCCACTGCACCTGGCTGAGTTTGGGATTTTAACTTGCTTTCCAATATATCTTCTGAGTCAAATGTTTCCCAAACTTAAGTCATTTGCCTTCCATTGTCATGATTTTTCCCATACTCATATGCTAGGTGAAATGTGATTTCCTCAATATTTCTTCAAATTCATAACTAATATAAATGGAACATTGGTATCATTTGCCATATGAAAAGGAGGTCAAAAAAGAAACATTTAAAAATTTATTTTCAGGAATTCCACCTAAAACAATTTTCTATATCATTCTGTACTTTGGAAAACAGTACTTCAGGAGTTCCTTCTGGACACTTCTCTGTGATTGAACACCACATTCTCTGTTTGAAATTTAGCTCCTTTTCTAACAGGTTTCTATGTTTCATGCAGAACTTCCATAGTTCCTTTTGGTGAAGATGCCTTAATAGTGATGCATGGCCTCAATTAGCCATTGGTGTAGGCCTGAAAAAAGAGTGGAGACCAGAAACATCTTACAGTGCTAATAATTATTAAAGAAGATTCTAAGGCCGGGCACAGTGTCTTATGCCTATAATCCCAGCGCTTTGGGAGGCTAAAGCGGGTGGATCACAAGGTCAAGAGATCGAGACTATCCTGGCCAACGTGGTGAAACCCCATCTCTACTAAAAATACAACAATTAGCTGGGTGTGGTGGTGGGCGCCTGTAGTCTCAGCTACTCAGGAGGCTGAGGCAGGAGAATCACTTGAACCCTGAAGGGGGAGGTTGCAGTGAGCCGAGATCACGCCACTGCACTACAGCCTGGCGACAGAGTGAGACTCTATCTCAAAAATAAAAATAAAAATAAAAATAACGCAATGTCCCAACTAGGACTCTTTATGGATCAGAAATTTTAGCTCGAATAAATAGGCCTGGGTTTTTTTTTTTGGGGGGGGGGCGGGTGGAGGGTGTTGTTTGTTTTGTTTTTAAGACGGAGTTTTGCTCTTGTTGCCCAGGCTGGAGTGCAGTGGTACCATCTTGGCTCACTGCAACTTCCAGCCCCCTGGGTTCAAGCGATTCTCCTGCCTTAGCCTCCCAAGTAGCTGGGATTACAGGTATGTGCCACCATGCCCAGCTAATTTTGTATTTTTATTAGAGATGGGGTTTCTCCATGTTGGTCAGGCTGGTTTCGAACTCCTGACCTCAGGTGATCCGCGCCTCAGCCTCACAAAGTGCTGGAATTACAGGCCTATTTTAAAGTGGCTAATTGAAGGGTAAAATATCGAGAGCAAAAAATCAGTCACATCCATAGGAAAGGCTGAATTCCAAAACAACTGAGAATCAAAAACCATTTCCTTTTGAAAGATAAAGACATGATGGGAAATAATGATCTGTAATGATCATAATTCTGTGTCTTGGAAAACAGTCATCAATGGATGACTGGTGCAGAGCACTCCTTCTGCATCATCATCAGTACTTACCAGATCATCTGTCCACATATAACCTGATGAATACCACAGAAACAAGTTAAAAAATGATTCAAAAGTTATTCAGATAACTAGATGTATGGAATACCTAACAGATCCCTTATATCATTACATTTATGCAGCAAAATAAAAATTCTGGAGGACAGAGGCTGGGCACGGTGGCTCATGTCTGTAATCCCAGAACTTAGGAGGCTGAGGTGTGTGGATCACTTGAGGCCAGGAGTTCGAGACCTGCCTGGCCAACATGGTGAAACCCCATCTCTACTACAAATACAAAAATTAGCTGGGAGTTGGGGCACGAGCCAGTAATCCCAGCTACTTGAGAAGCTGAGGCATAACAATCACTTGAACCTGGGAGGCGAAGGTTGCAGTCAACTAAGATTGTGCCACTGTAATCCAGCCTGGGCGACAGAGTAAGACTCTGTCTCAAAACAAAAACAAAAAAAAAAGTAGGGGGGCGGTGCTGGGCTCGGTGGCTCATGCCTGTAATCCTAGTACTTTGGGAGGCCGAGGTGGGCAGATTGCCTGAGCTCAGGAGTTCAAGACCAGCCTGGGCAACATGGTGAAACTCTGTCTCTACTAAAATACAAGAAATTAGCCGGGTGTGGTGGCACATGCCTGTAGTCCCAGCTACTCAGGAGGTTGAGGCAGGAGAATTGCCTGAACCCGGGAGACGGAAGTTGCAGTGAGTCAAGATCACACCACTGCACTCCAGCCTGGGCGACAGAGCAAGACTCCATCTCCAAAAAACAAACAAACAAACAAACAAATTTTGGAGGACAGAAGAAAGAGAAGAGTGGGTTAAAACTCCTTTGATGTCCAGCTACTAAGCCCCTTGTGATGCTTTTCAGAATGATATGATAACCACCACTGGGCTGTGTGTGTTACTTACTGGGAAAGATGTGAAATATGATCCAAAATGTAAAGGATGCAGAAATCAAATCAATCAAGCTTCTGTACTGCTAAAACAGACAAACCAAACCGGTTCCACACCTGGCTGAGCACACTGACTATTTGAAGTGTTCCCACACTAGCTGTGCACCCCACTGACCTCCAGGGATTTGGGCTGTGGGTGCCTGTGGAACCAGAGCTGGCACCTCTGCTCCAGCAGCTGGGGCTTTTGTTTTGCTTAGTCAAATCTTTAAATGTTATAATGATGGGACAATTATGTTTTTTACTCCTCTGTCCCCAGCTCTACCCACCCCACCCCACAAATCAGAGTTTATTTATTTATTTAAAATTTTTTTTAGAGATGGGGGTCTCTCTATATTGCCCAGGCTGGTCTTGAACTCCTGGGCTCAAGTGATCCTCCCGTCTCAGCCTCCCAAAGTTCTGAGATTACAGGTGTAAGTGACCATACCCGGCCAAAATCAGAGTTCTTATTCAAGATACAACTTACATTATCTCAGTTTTCTGTCCATATAATTTCCTCAGAATCCATTTCAACCAAAAGTAATTTAAATTCCACTGGTTTCTCTGGATACACTTCAATATAACTATTTTATGTTGTTAAGTTTTTGAGACATGGTCTCACTCTGTTGCCCAGGCTGGAGTGCAGTGGTGCAATCATAGCTCACTGCAGCCTTAAACTCCTGGGCCCAAGAGATCCTCTTGCCTCAGCCTTCCAAGTAGCTGGCTACAAGTACACACCACCACACCAGGCTAATTTTTATTTTTTGTAGAGATGGAGGTCTTGCTAGAGGGCCCAGGCTATTCCTGAATCTTGGTATGAAGCCATCCTGCTGCCTCTGTCTCCCAAAGTGCTAGGATTACAGGTGTGAGCCACTGCACCTGGCAAACGTCATAATTTTAAAAGTGAATCATTAATATCAGTTTCCTTTAAGAAAACTTTTTAAATTAAAAAGTTGTATTAATTCAAAATATACAGTATCAAGATATAAAATGATGACAATTAGAAGGGTTAGATTGCTTGAGTGGTAACTGAAACTTCGACCTTGGGAATCCTCATCTGGAATCACACATCTTCTTTTCTTTTGCTACCAGCCCCACCTTCCAGACCCTGTTTTACTACTTCATTGAGGCTTCTAGCCCCTCACCTCCATTTTTCCAAAGTCTTATTTTTCTGCCCTCTCATAGTTTCACAGTGCTTCATGTTTCAAACTGGGACATGAGCTTACTTACCATCAACAACCATTGCCTAAGAGCTTTCTAATCTCCTCACCATCTTTGCCTAAATCATTCTCCAATCTGGAATTGACTCAGCATTTACACAACTAAGCTAGGGGTTTAACTGCCTCTCCTAATAACATGTTTCCCTAACAAACCCTCTTATTGAGAGGTGACAACATGCTAGCAGCCCTCACTCTTGGTGCCTCCTCGGCCTCGGCATCCACTCTGGCGGTGCTTGAGGAGCCCTGCAGCCTGCCACGGCACTGTGGGAGCCCCTCTCTGGGCTGGGCGAGGCCCAGAGGGAGGAGGTGTGGGCAAGAACCGGGGCTGTGGGGGGCACTGGCAGGCCAGCATGAGTTCCAGGTGGGCACAGGCTTGGCAGGCCCTGCACTCGGAGTGGTCGGCAGCCGCTGCTGGCCCTGGGCAGTGAGGGGCTTAGCACCCAGGCCAGCAGCTGCAGAGGGTGCACTGGGTCGCCCAGCAGTGCTGGCCTGCCAGCTCTGTGCTCAAATTCTTGCTGGGTCTCAGCTGCCTCCCAGCAGGGCAGGGCTCCCAACCTGCAGCCCACCATGCCTGAGCCTCCCCAAGGAGCGCTGCCCCCTGTGCTGGCGCCCAGCCTGATCGACTGCCCAGGGGCTGAAGAGTGCGGGTGCATGGCGCAGGACTGGCAGGCAGCTCCACTTGCAGCCCTGGCGCAGGATGCACTAGGTGAAGCCAGCTGGGCTCTAGAATCTAGTAGGGAGTTGGAGAACCTTTATGTCTAGCTAAGGGATTGTAAATACACCAATCAGCACCCTGTGTCTATCTCAAGGTTTGTAAATACACCAATCAGTACTCTGTATCTAACTAACCTAGTGGGGACTTGGAGAACTTTTCTATCTAGCACTCTATGTCTAGCTAAAGGATTGTGAATGCACCAGTCAGCATTCTGTCAAAATGGGCCAATTAGCGCTCTCTAAAATAGACCAATCAGCTCTCTGCAAAATGGACCAATCACCAGGATGTGGGTGGGGTCAGATAAGGGAATAAACGCAGGCTGTCCGAGCCAGGCAACGGCAACGTGGTGGGGGTCCTCTTCTATGTTGTGCAAGGTTCGTTTTTTCTCTTTTCATAATAAATTTTGCTGCTGGTCACTCTTTGGGTCCATGCCACTTTTATGAGCTGTAACAATCATCGCAATAATCTGTAGCTCCACTCCTGAAGCCAGCAAGACCATGAACCCACCGGGAGGAATGAACAACTCCAGATGCGCCGCCTTTAAGAGCTGTAGCACTCACCGCTAAGGTCTGCAGCTTCACTCCTGAAGTCAGCGAGACCACTAACCCACCAGAAGGAAAAAACTGCGGACACATCTGAACATCTGAAGGAACAAACTACGGACACACCATCTTTAAGAACTGTAACACTCACCACGAGGGTCGGCAGCTTCATTCTTCAAGTCAGCGAGACCGAGAACCCACCAATTCTGGACACATTATCGCTGTCGGGTTGCTGTTGTTGTTAGAGATGGAGTTTTACTATGTTGCTCAGGTTGGTCTCAACTTTTGGGCTCAAATGATCTGCTCACCTTGGCCTCCCAAAGCACTGAGATTACAGGTATAAGCCACCGCACCCGGCCTTATCACTATGTGATGGACAAAGAACCTCTGAGAAGCTACTCTACTTGCTCAAATCGTCATCTAGGAAAGGGTGAAACTAAAATCTGAGCCCAACCTTCTGGCTCTAAAGTGTGATCTCTGACTCTCACTACACAGATTGGGCTTTCCCTACTGGCCGTATGCGCATGGCTTCACCGACTTACATTATCCTCCTAGTTTACTTACCTGGTCTTATTCATCATACTTTACACACCTGACCTTTACATCTGGCCTTCAGACTTAGCTTACCACTTCTGGTTGTACCTGCTGGTCCTTACCCAACTACTGGCCTTAAGCTTCTGGTTTTACCAATCTGGCCATACCTTCCTGACCTTGTCCCCCTGGTCTTACCCCCCTGGTCTTACCTACCTGTTCTTACTCACCAGGCCTTAAACTCCTTGCCTTACCAGCCTGTTTCTATTAACCTTCTGGTGTTACTCACCTGGTCTTAACCTCATGGTCTTACCCACTGTGCTTACCCACCTGGTATTATCCACCTGGCTTTGATCTCTTGGCCTTAGTGATTTGGCCTTACCTGGCATTAGCTTTTGGCCATACCACGTTGCCTTAACCTAGAGTTCCTACTTAGCCTTATCAGCCCCTTAGTCATACTCACCCAGTCTTACTCTGCTGACCTTGCCCACTTTGCTTTAACCACCTCACCTTAACCTGGTGCTCTGTCCATCTAGCTTCACCCACCAGGTCTCACTCACCTGGTCTTACTGCCTGCTCTTAACCTTGTGGCCTTTCCCTCCAGCTTTTCCCGCTGCCCTTATCCAGCAGGCTGCATCCACCTCTAGTCAGTGTCTGGCTTACAGGTCCCCAGCACTGTTACCTTTACACCAGAGCCCACTCTCACCTAATCTCCGTGTGCTGGTGCTATGTCAAGTATACTGGTGATCAGGAGGCACCTTCCATGTGAGGCCGAGTGTTCTGGCTCCGGTTGTCCTTGAAGTTGCGTCTCAGGCTCCTGGGCATGGCAGAGCCTGCATTCCCGTGACTCGACTGAGGCCAGTGTGATGGAGACTTCCCGGCAGCCTCCTGGACCTGGTCTCTCCAAGGTCAGATCTTGAGACTTTTGGGCACCCATGCAGGTGCCTGACCTGGTGTGCCAACTTGCCGTTGGTCTGCGTAGCCGGTGGACACATGGTCAACATGAAACCACCTTAACCCGCTTCCCATCAGGTCTGGTGGGAGGGATGGGGCAGTGCCTGGAGCACAGAGAGGCTCAGTAAAGGGCAGTTAAACTGGTTTCGCTGTGGCGGATCCCTCATGGGGGTCTTTCTAGCCCAAACTGGGTGTGATCCTGCGATAGTCAGGAGCTCACGGGCAACTCTGGTTTTTCTCATATTTTATAGGAACGTGGAGTTTTCAGGAAGTCCAGAAAACTGCTCAGTGGCCTTCTCAGGCTCAGTCTTGGCCACCTGACTTGTTGCCAGTTCCCTTCACCGCTGGTGACCCCTAACGTTTATCTGGGGTCTCATCATGGGGTCAGAATTTGTTACTTTAGTTTATTTTATGAAAGAGTGCATTTGGGTGTATTGGAATTGTTTGTTTTATACTCTATGAAGTCAATAAACCCATTCCTGTCTCCGATCCCACTGCCTGAGCTAAGGGGCCTTCCACAGTTGACCTGGAGTGTTCAAGTGCACTGCACTCAAGTACACTCCTGGGTTGAAGCTGCCACCTGGTGTTCCCAGAGCCTGCGCCTCTGAGGCTGCCTCTTGGGTTGTGGATGCATGGAAGAGCCCTGCCCCTGGGAACTGACATTTCCCTTAGAATAGGGAGATAATGGAAGGTCTTGACTGGCATTTCTGGAGATGCCAGATAAGGCTGACAGTTCCTCTAAGATTCCTTCTTAGGATGCTTGCCTATGTGTTCATAGTCTATATTATAAACCTATGGTACTTTTCATTTAACATTCTATTTTTGAAAATTTTCCTCTGTTATGAAAACTTTCTTGATGTTTAATGGATTCTCCACTATTTTCTGGGAGACTGTGGCATTTTGGTAACTGGAAGTAACCACAGTTTCAGCATTGCTCCAAAGACTTAGGCGTTCTTCTGGTTGTTGGTGGAGTTTGCATGTCAGTCATGTATCTGCTTCTGATATTTTATAGAAATGTTTGACAAGGATGATTTTGCTAACTTCTGCCTTGCAGTTCTTCTAGATATTGTACTTATGATTATTATTCTTTTCTGCAGGTTGGTCTAATTGAAGGCAATGGAGAAGTAAGTCTTTATAGATAAAAAATCTTAGTTCTAGAAAAGGTGAGGGAGGCTGTTTTGGAAATACATCCATTCATAAATATATTGTTTGATGTATTTATGAATTTGATGATATTTAAGCCTCTCAGTACTCTCAGTTACCCTTATGGGTAATCTTAGGGCTTACAACATTTAGGAGACACCTGCAGATGCACAACAATAACTTTGTTTATTGTGGTTTCTAAGTTATTTATATGATTTGCAAAAATTCAGGAAATGTGGAATAATGTAAGAAGAAAAGAAAGATCACATGTATTTCTTCTGCCCGTAGATAATGAACACCTCACAATGCTGTAGACTCTTCCAGGTTCCTGTGTGGCCAGCCACAGTAATGCTGTTTATTTATTATTTTATTATTATTATTACTATTATTTGAGATGGAGTTTTGCTCTTCTTGCCCAGGTTGGAGTGCAGTGGTGCCATCTCCACTCACTGCAACCTCCACCTCCCAGGTTCAAGCAATTCTGCTGCCTCAGCCTCCCCAGTAGCTGGGATTACAGGCATGCACCACCATGCCCGGCTAACTTTTTGTATTTTTTTTTTTTTTTTTTTTGAGACAGAGTCTTGGTCTGTCACCCAGGCTGGAGTGCAGTGACGGGATTTTGGCTCACTGCAAGCTCCGCCTCCCAGGTTCACGCCACTCTCCTACCTCAGCCTCCCGAGTAGCTGGGACTACAGGCACCCACCACCACGCCCGGCTAATTTTTTTGTATTTTTAGTAGAGACGGGGTTTCACGGTGTTAACCAGGATGCTCTCCATCTCCTGACCTCGTGATCCACCTGCCTTGGCCTCCCAAAGTGCTGGGATTACAGGTATGAGCTACTGTGCCCGGCTAGTAATGCTGTTTAAAATGAAAGAAGGCTCTACAATGGGGCCATGGTGCACACCTCATATGAAGTGAACATCTTCCGTGTCTGTAAGTTTTATGTATGTATTCTAATAATTCTTGAGGAACCTGTATTTTTCTGTTCCTAGAGGAATCTAGGGAGGAAGTAAGGTGGAGAGGTTAAAGTCACAGCTCTTCAATGATCTTATAATTCACAGTTTCTGTTTAAGTCCTTAAAGTGACACTGTGATGAGCATCTGTGAATGTATTTGTGCTCTCCTGGCCACTTCCTCAGATGAACTTCTAGGCAGAATTGCCAGGTCGAAAGGGTACACATCTTGGAAACATTGATGTGGGATGCCTTTCTCTCTCTCTTTTTTTTTTTTTTTTTGAGACGGAGTTTTACTCTTGTTGCCCAGGCTGGAGTGCAATGGCATGATCTTGGCTCACTGCAACCTCTGCTTCCTGGGCTCAAGCGATTCTCCTGCCTCTGCCTCCTGAGTAGCTGGAATTATAGGCATGCACCACCATGCTTGGCTAATTTTGTATTTTTAGTAGAGATGGGGTTTCTCCATTTTGGTCAGGCTGGTCTCAAACTCCCAACCTCAGGTGATCCGCCCACCTCGGCCTCCCAAAGTGCTGGGATGACAGGCGTGAGCCACCGGCCAGTCTCATTTTAAGACTGCATTGGTGTGGAGCTATGATAATTTGTGCAAGACAATTGAAGTGCAATTTATTGTAATATTGCTAAAGGTCAACTTGTGGAAAAGTCCACTTTGTCCTGAGAAGAACTGGCTTGCAGGAGGTCAGGTGAGGTCCTTGGCATGCTCTGAGCCATCGTGTCCACTTCTATGTGTCAGGCAGACTATGAGCCCAAAGGTCTTGAAGTATTACAGTTTTAGGTTTTGTTTAAACATAAGTTATTTCTGATTTTTCTAATTATTTGCATATACAATCTCTTTTTACTCTTAACAGTGAGACCCTAGTAAGTGGTCTCTTAATGCTTACTATAACTTTGGGAATGTTTGAAAGTGGTGACCGAGTCCCCCACCTGGTCTTCTGCCATGTCACTTGGCCCTGCTGGTCCATTTGTTTTTGGCCAGTGCCAGTTCGGGAGCCAAACCTTGTCACCTACCTCCAGTCCACCTTGCCCTGGGGAGTCAGGTGCAGATGCTTCTCTGGGCCCTTCCCAGTGTCCTGTTCTGATCTTTTACCTGGTGCAGGGCAGAGGGGCTTAGAGGACTTGACCTCATTAACTGAGCAAGCACATGTTCTCCCTGAAGCCTCCTGGTGCCTGGCAGGGGTCAGGCACTGTACGCCAGTCAAGCCAACACATAATATTAACCATCACAGGGCCACTTGTGCCTCTCTTCTTCTTCCTCCTGCTGCTGCAGATAATTCATTTCCAGATTTCCCCTGTATGTATCAGGGTTCTCTAGAGAAACATATGCATTTATATGGAAGATATAGAAAAGATTCATTTCAAGGAATTGCCCTGTGTGATTGTGGGGACCGGCAAGTCTGAAATGTGCAGGACAGGCAGGAAGTGGGCAAGAATTGATGCTAAAGTCGAGGCAGAATTCCTTCCCTCTAAAACCTCAATTTTTTTCTTAAAGCCTTCAGCTGGTTAGTTGAGCCCCACCCCCATCATTGAGATATATGTGAAGTGTTTGTGCTTATGTAGACCCACATAAATATATGCATATTAGTCATATATGTAAATGAGAATATATGGACAGTGCCTAGCACACAGTGGGCACTCACAAAAATCTGCTACTAGCCGTGTGCAGTGTTGCCCACCTGTAGTTCCAGCTACTTCTGAGGCTAAGTCAGGAGGATCTCTTCAGCCTAGGAGTTCTTTGAGTTCAGCCTGGGCAACATAGTGAGATCTTGTCTCAAAAAAGAAAAAATATGCTGCTATTAGCTGCTATTGTTATTGTTCTCTTTGTTAGTTCAAATCTTTTTCCTTCCTCCATGTAACAATTGCCGATCCTTGGTTCTGGTTGTCTATAGTTATATGGAAGGAGGGAAAGATTTGAGAATAGTGCTCATATCTTTCCCTATATTTCCTCATTTAATCCTGAGCCTGAGTGGAGGGTGAGGCTGTGTCAGGGAAATAAGGAGGCTTGGGAGTGAGGCCATGCGCTTGTGCTGGGCAGGCCTGTGCATGGGCGCACCTGTGAGATCGAGTAGGAGAGATGTCGGGTGCTTCTGGAGGTGGAGATGAGACTTGCAGATTGGGGAGTAGATTAGATGCCCTCCCTGGGCTCTCAACATGGAAAGGAGGCTGGGAGTGGGCAGTGGGGCCTGGGGCATTAGCAGTGGGAGGTGGGATGACAGAGAAGAACGAGAAGGCCAGTGGAGAAATGGCATTCCCACTCCAGCTTTCTGCAAGGTTGAATCATTGCAGTTGTGCATGTGAGCCTTCTAGATGTGCGGATAGAGGAGTAAGACTGGAGAAGCAGGGCCGAGTCGAGGCTGGGTAGGACTTGGGTGACACAAAACGAAATTAGTATTAAAGCCAGACTTGTGATTTGAGCTCAAATTCAAACAATTAAATTCTCTGTTATCCATTTTCAAAGAAGAACAGGCTCCTTTGATGTGAAACAGACTGGCTGTGGACTCAGTGAGAATTTAGAAAAGAAATTGAGTTTGGATCTGTTTTACAAAATGTATGATTTTTTAAATAAATCATTTGTACTCTTTATTCAGTGTGTGCATTTCCTGACCTTTGTTTTCATTTAAGAGAGGACAACAGTTCTGACAGCAGTTCTGGAAGTGAGTCTGTTAAGTAAGATATAAATTTCCTTAATTACAGAAATTACATAGAAACCTTTATTTTTATTTTAAATTGATACACCCATCACTTATTAATTATTGTTTCCAGATGTATTAATTACAAGCATGGTTTTAGACAGCATTGGTAAAGTAGTTATATGGCAAATAAAATAACTTCTAGTTGGCAAGGAAAGTGAAAAACAGGATAAGTTCAAGCAAGACAAGACTCGTGTCTGTGTTTTAGAACCTTCAGATCAGCCTAGAACCTTCTGAGACAAGGATTCTGAAAACTTTTAGTCTTTATTTGCCATTTTATCTTCAATGCTGTTTTTAAAAGCTGGTTCTCTTGCAACCCCTGGTCCCCCAACACTGCCCTGATAGGCTAAAAGTCTAGGCAGCAGTTGTGGCAACAGGTGGAACTGCCTGCACCTTCTGGGCACTAGTGCTGGCATAAGGACCTTGCCAATCATGCTGAGCAGGAGTGCCTAGCTTCCCTTCAGGTGACCCTCCCAAAGGTGGCTGAGATCTGGAAGGTCCAAAGCCCATCTCGTGACACATGAGGTGTGAACCCCAAGTGAGAGGGTTGTTGTCTACTTTTGAAGTCTTGCATTTTTACATGGTCCCCACCCATCTCCATAGCAAAATAATAGTTAATATCAGATAGCTAACACTCACCGAGTGCTTGCTGCCTGCCAGGCACAATCCGCACCTGTGATTTAATTTCCATAACTTTGCGGAAGTGATAATATTGTAACTCCCATTTAACAGATAAGGAAAGTGAGGCACAGAGAGACTCAATTACACACGTAGAGATGCTCATGCAACACGTGGCCAGTGCAGACAACAGAAAAATTCACTGCTGTTCCCTTTCACAATACATTTTAATATTATGGAAATGTGGTCCTTGAAAAAGTGGTCATTGAGCACTTACCAGGCCCCAGGGGTACAGTTCCTCTGCAGCTTGCATTCTAGTGGGGAGGGACAGGAAACAAATGCTAAAATGTGCAGGATGCCAGGAGGGGCCCATTCCCTGAAAGAAAGGAAAGGGGAGAGTGGCTGTGTCAGGAGAGTCTCTCTGACAGGGCAGCGTCTGAGCAGAGACCAGAAGATATGAGGGAGTGAGCCACAGGGCTATTTGTAGGGGAAGATAGTAAGTGCAAAGGCCCTGAGGCAGGAGCATGCCTTCAAAAAGAAATGGCAAGGAGTGGCTGGAGGACAGCAAGAGCGGGGAGGCTGGGAGGAGACAAAGGAAAGGGCAATGAGATCCTAGAGGGCCATGGCCACACTGAAAGAAGGTCCTGTGAGACAGAGACTCTCAGAATAGTTCCCTTTTAAAGTCATATGACCAGGTGTCAGTGTCTTTCTTTCTTTTCTTTCTTTTTTTTTTTTTTTTTTTTCTTTTTTTGAGACGAAGTCTTGCCCTGTTGCCCAGACTGGAGGGCAGTGGCACAATCTTGGTTTACTGCAACCTCTGCCTCCCGGATTCAAGTGATTTTCCTGCCTCAGCCTCCTGAGTAGCTGGGACTACAGGTGCCCAGCACCACACCCAGCTAATTTTTACATTTTTAGTACAGACGGGTGTCATGAGCATCAGGCAAGGAATGGCCATTTTCACTTCTTTTGTGGTGGAATGTCATCAGTTAAGGCAGGGCAGGGCATTTTCACTTCTTTTGTGATTCTTCAGTTACTTCAGGCCATCTGAGCGTATACGTGCAAGAGACAGGGGATGCGATGGCTTGGCTTGGGCTCAGAGGCCTGACAATGGGGTTTCACCACGTTGGCCAGGCTGGTCTCAAACTCCTGACCTCGTGATCCACCCGCCTCAGCCTCCCAAAGTGTTGGGATTACAAGCTTGAGCCACCATGCCCGGCCCTAGTGCCTTTCTTACTTCCAAACACGTGTTTCTGAACTGCATAAGGAGCTGGAGGGCTGATGGTAGCCAAGTGTCATCGTGAGCACTGTGAGACTCTAGCAGAGTTCTGGGGTCCTGGTCACCCCAGATGACTCTCGAATGGGAGCAGCTGCCCTCCAGTTGCGATGCAGGTCTCCGAGATGAGTGACTGTAATGAAGAGATTGATGATGACCCCATGTCCTCAGACCTTCATTGTTTCCGCAGAAGGGAACTGGGAGAGTCTTCCACCAAGGAAGCTTTTGTGAAGCAGTGAGCTGCCTTCCTGTTTTCTGTAATTCCCCCCATTCTCCGGTGTGCTCGTGGTGAGAGGACAGGAGGATTGTGCTGAAGGGTGATGAGAGAGCAGGAGTGGTTGCAGTTCTGGAAAAAGATAATAAAACACTTACCTGCCTTAAGGCAGTGCACTAAAATGAAGAGGCACGTTCAACAGCATTGTCATGCATTGGACCTCTGAGGGGTGTCATTGAATTGACCACTTGGGATGTGTAAATGTTTATTTAAAGTTGCCCTTGGCTGTAAAGCCTGAGGTGGATGCTGGAGTAGTCAATGACTAACCCAGGATGGATCTGTGCCAATACACAAGTGACAACATCTTTCACAGCTAAAGAGTGGGAGGATAAAGCCTTGCCCACAGATCGCTGTCACACAGGTGCAACCTTACATTTTCCAAAATAGTCTTTGAAGAGCCAGCATTGTTGAGTGGCATGCACTTTTTGAATTATGTAATCTGGGCATATTGTATACATTTATTTTAAAAATTTTGTTTAAAAATGCCAATCACATTTATTTTACTTTATACATATAAGTAACATTTTTTTTCTATCACATATAATTTAATAAAATCCAATCTCACTGTGAACACTGGACTGCTGAAAATGCATTTTTACTATAAAATAGGATTCTGTAAATTGCTTTAAGAAAGCATTTGTTGGCTGGGCACGGTGACTCACGCTTGTAATCCCAGTACTTTGGGAGGCTGAGGCGGGCAGATCAGGTCAGGAGATGGAGACCATCCTGGCTAACATGGTGAAGCCCTGTCTCTACTAAAAATACAAAAAATTAGCTGGGCGTGGTGGTGGGCACCTGTAATCCCAGCTACTTGGGAGGCTGAGGCAGGAGGATGGCGTGAACCGGAGAGGCAGAGCTTGCAGTGAGCCGAGATCATGCCACTGCACTCCAGCCTGGGCGACAGAACGAGACTGCATTTCAAAAAAAAAAAAAAAAAGAAAGCATTTATTGATATAGTACTTCTATATTGTCTATGTACTTTTTCCCGGACACACACAGTGAACAAGTGATCACTGGGCTCCTTTCCTGGGCACAGTTTTTGTAAGTAATTGTGAAAGCAGGATACCTAATATCTTTGATCATTTAAGTTTTTACATAAAACTAACTCTAGTGGGAGAAGAACAAAGGCGCATAAGTCACGTTCACACATCTTATGTAATCACTTTGATTGTTCCCTTGGGTAATGATGCTTTGACAGAGTGCTATTGAGTTCTCTTCCTTCCTTCCTTCCTTTCTCTCTCTCTCTCTCTTTTCTGTCTCTCTCTCTCTCTCTTTCTCTTTCTCTCTCTTTCTCTCTCTCTCCCCCTCCTAAGCTGGAGTGCAGTGGCATGATCTTGGCTCACTGCAACCTCTGCCTCCCGGGTTCAAGCAGTCCTCCTGCCTCAGCCTCCCAAGTAACTGGGATTATAGGTGTGCACCACCACGCCTGGCTAATTTTTGTATTTTTAGTAGAGACGGGGTTTCACCATGTTGGCCAGGCTGGTCTCAAACTCCTGGCCTCAAGTGACCCACCCGCCTCAGCCTCCAAAAGTTCCGGGATTACAGGCGTGAGCCACCGCACCCGGCCTCTTAGTGCTTTTGAATGAAATAAAAACCCATAATAATTGGAAGACATCTTCTTCTATGTAAAAATTAGAACTAGGCTGGGCGCAGTGACTCATGCCTGTAATCCCAACACTTTGGGAGGCTGAGGTGGGTGGATCATCAGGTGTTTGAGACCAGCCTGGTCAACATGGCAAAACCCCATCTCTACAAAAAATACAAAAACTAGCTGGGCATGGTGGCATGTGCCTGTAGTCCCAGCTACTCAGGAGATTGAGTCAGGAGAATCACTTGAACCTGGGAGGTGGAGGTTGCAGCGAGCCAAGATGGCGCCAATGCACTCCAACCTGGACAACAAGAGTGAAACTCCATCTCAGAAGAAAAAAAAAAAAAAAAGAAAACAAAAAAAATTAGAACTAAACATGTAATCTTATTTGTCCAACATAGACTGGTAGACTCGGAGGGAGTATTCCACTGTTCAGAAACTGAAAACTTTATTTGAGGTCAACAGAAAAGAAGTTGAGATCAAGTATCATGTTTTGTCCTGCAGCCAAATATGTAGACTTTGTTGTTAAGCCTGGCTTGACACTGGACCTTTGATTGATGTTAACTGTGACTCACCCTTTCTTGCCTCCTTTCAGTTTCCATATTCTCTCTGCGTGTGTCAAAAGTGGTTGTTTGCCAAAAGTTTAATTGTGTGCATTGTGTGTTTGTGCATGCCAATATGTATGCAACCCATACAACGCCTATAACACCAATTTAGCTTCATATTTTAACAGACCACGATTCCAGCATCATGTCAAAGTCTCACAGGTTAAAAGTTCTGTGTCCACATTAGAAGGTACTGTGGATCGCTGTGTAGCCCATGCCAAATGGCACATGAGCTGTCTTTTTCCTCTGGGTCCTGGTATTGTAAACAAAGAAACAGTGTGCCATTATGGGCCCTTGATTCTGTGTAAAGTCATTGATCTTTACCCATCTTTGACTTGTTTTTTTGTTTTGTTTTGTTTTTTTTTTTTTTTTGAGGCAGTCTTGCTCTGTTGCCCAGGCTGGAATGCAATGGTGCGATCTCGGCTCACTGCAACCTCTGCCTCCTGGGTTCAAGTGATTCTCCTCCCTCAGCCTCCCGAGTAGCTGGGATTACAGGCACCTGCCACCATGCCTGGCTAATTTTTGTATTTTTAGTAGAGACAAGGTTTCATCATGTTGGCCAGGCTGGTCTTGAATTCCTGACCTCGTGATCCACCTGCCTCCGCCTCCCAAAGTGCTGGGATTACAGGCGTGAACCACTGCACCTGGCCTCATCCTTGACTTTTAACACGTACAGAGCAACCAATAACGAGTCCTTCCTCAAAGTAAAGTCAGTGAAAATGAAGAATAAATGTCTAAGACTTTGTGGTTAAACGTAACTCCACACTGAGGTGAGTCCTGTCTCTGTTTATTTAAATTTTCTTCCACTGGGGGCTCTAATTTGGAGCTTCCTTGCAGAGGATTGTGTGCTGCATCCTCAGATCCATGGTACCAGGTTTTTTCCACAAGTGAAAAGAAGATAACAGATGGGAAAGAGCTGTCCAGAATTGGTGTGGGTGCTGGCACCACGCCTGACCATGGAGAGGACTCCCCCATATGTAACCTAGGCCATCTATTTTCTGCAGGCTTGCTACTTAAAATGGGGTCTGGAAACCAAGGTACCATGAGGATCAGCATCAACTGAGAGCAGCTTGTTAAGATGTAAAATCTCAGCCCCTCTCCAGCCCCGCAGCATTGGAACCTGCAGCAGGCAGAATTCCAAGGCAACTCTTACTCACATCAGAGTTTGAGAAGCAACTGCTCTAGAATACACTAGGGAGCCATGTGAGATCTCGGGGTCAAGTGTAGAGTGACTTGAGGTTTCCCCTTGGTTGAGAGCTCCTCAAATAAGACAGGTTAGCTAATTTCAGAGCAATTTTTTAGATTTAGAAAGTTGGGGTCAGGCGCAGTGGCTCACGCCTGTAATCCTAGCACTTTGGGAGGCCAAGGCAGGCGCATCACCTGAGGTCAGGATTTCAAGACCAGCCTGGACAAAATGGTGAAACCTCTTCTCTACTAAAAATGCAAAAATTAACCAGGAGTAGTGGTGTGCACCTCTAGTCCCAGCTACCTGGGAGGCTGAGGCACAAGAATTGCTTGAACCTGGGAGGAGGAGGCTGCAGTAAGCTGAGATTGTGCCACTGCACTTCATCCTGGGTGACAGAGTGAGACTCTGTCTCAAAAAAAAAAAAAAAAAAAAAAAAAAAAAAAGAAAAGAAAGAAAGAAAGGAAAGAAAAAAATGAAAATTGGGTTCATTTTGGGTTTTGTTGCACAAATATATATATTTAAGCAGCTGTTAGGTGCAAGGCATTATGGCCTGAGGGGAGGTTGTTTGGATATTCATAATGGAACGAGATTCCTAGAATATAGAACAAAGCTGCAATGTTTAAACCATTTTTCTAAACTTTTGTGTAATTCAGCATGGAGGTCATTGAATCTCCTTTCTCATCTGTGCCTATTATAAGTCCAGTTAGAATGAGGGTAGACGTGGAGGGTGAACTGAATGTAGCAAAGTAGACAGATGCAATGGTGACTACAAATCACACTTTCAGATTTGAAATGTGGGGTTGACAGCAGTTGAAAAATAAGGATTAGGTCTATAATAAACTGTCTTTATTAATGAGCTATAGTTTGAGTAATTAACACAAATTCAGAATAAGTAGTATATTTAATGAGTTTATGTTTTTAACAAGTACATTAGGTTAGTTAGAAAGGCCTCATGCACACTTCTGGGAAGCTAGAATAGCTGACCATGTTCAGCTAATGTGGAGGGAGGTTCCCCCAGGAACAACAGGGACAATGACATGGGAAAGGCTGGATTTCCTTCCTGGCTGATGCTTTACACCTTTCTTCTTGAGTTGATTATTTTTTTCCTATGTAGAAGATTTCTTGGACTTGGCTTTCAGAAATTCAGAAAACCTAAATTTAAAGTTCAGCTTTATCAAGGGAGCCTGGATGAATGGTTACGTTAACCTCTATGTGGTCTTTGAACAATACATAGAAAATATCAAGGGATAGTTGTAAAAATGAGGATAGAAACATCTAAAGTGCTAAGTAGAAAGTAACTGAGTAGAACGGAAGCCTGTAGAGTAGAAAAGTTAGATTGAGGGTTGAGTGTGGTGGTTTATGCCTGTAATCCCAGAAATTTGGGAGGCCAAGGTGGGAGGATTGCTTGAGCCCAGGAGTTCAAGACCAGCCCGGGCAATTAGCAAGACCGTGTCTCTATAAAAAATTAAAAATTAGCTGGGTGTGGTGGCGTGCGCCTGTAGTCCCAGCAAATTGGGAGGCTGAAGAGAGAGGATAGCTTGAGCCCAGGAAGCTGAGGCTGCAATGAGCCACATCACTCCAGCCAAGGTGACAGATGGAGATGCTGCCTCAAAAAAATGGAGTTAGATTGTATTTGCATGAAGGGCATGTAGTTAGCCTACAGGTATGATGCTAGTGCTTATTTAATTTTCTGAAATCTTTTAGAAGAAGGTTGCTGGTGCCACATGGAGTACCTGTGTTCTTTTTACTGTGGAGTTTGTGCAGGAAGAGGTTTGGAGATCCAGGAGCCTAAAGTCAGATGACAGGTGCCTTGGCCTCTGTGGCATGTCTCTTTGGACTCTGTGAAAGTTATTTCATTGCTGTGGCTTTCTAGAATAATATGAAGATAACTGTAAGGTGCCACATGCACTGCTTGGACTCTTACAGTTCTGACAGTTATTCCTGACAAATTTCAAAACCAGAGTCTGTTTCTACTTGTAGGATATTTCAAAAATATCCCCTAAGAAATTAATGACAATGGAGAAGCCTCTTGTTTGCAAGAATTTATTGTAGAATGGAAATAAATACAGAGTGATAAGTGAACCAGAAGCTATAATTACCCTAGAAATACACTTTTTTTTTTTTTTTTTTTTTTTTTTTTTGAGACAGAGTCTTGCTCTATGGCCTAGGCTGGAGTGCAGTGGCAGATCTTGGCTTACTGCAACCTCCGCCTCCTGGGTTCAAGTGATTCTTCTGCCTCAGCCTCCTGAGTAGCTGGGATTACAGGCATGCACCACCATGCCTGGCTTATTTTTGTATGTTTAGTAGAAATGGGGTTTCACCGTGTTGGCCAGGCTGGTCTCGAACTCCTGACCTCAAGTGATCTGCCAGCTTCGGCCTCCCAAAATGCTGGGATTACAGGCGTAAGTCACCACGCCTCGCCCAGAGACACATATTCTAAAAACCAACTTGAATTAGCAGCAGAGATGTATATCCCTTAGATATGGTATTTTTCCTTCCTTCCTTCCTTCCTTCCTTCCTTCCTTCCTTCCTTCCTTCCTTCCTTCCTTCCTTCCTTCCTCTCTCTTTCTCTCTTTCTCTCTTTCTCTCTTTCTTTCTTTCTTTCTTTCTTTCTTTCTTTCTTTCTTTCTTTCTTTCTTTCTTTCTTTCTTTCTTTCTGTCTCTCTCTCTTTCTTTCTTTCTTTCTTTCCCTCTTTCTTTCCCTCTTTCTTTCTTTCTTTCTTTCTTTCTTTCTTTCTTTCTTTCTTTCTTTCTTTCTTTCTTTCTCTTTTCTCTCTCTCTTCTTTTTTTTTTTTTTTTTTTTTTTGACAGAGTCATGCTACGATGCCCAGGCTGGAGTACAATGCCATGATCTTGGCTCACTGCAACCTCCGCCTCCTGGGTTCAAGCGATTCTTCTGTCTCAGCCTCCCGAATAGCTGGGACTACAAGTGTGCGCCACCATGCCTGGCTAATTTTTGTATTTTTAGTAGAGACAGGGTCTTACCATATTGGCCAGGCTGGTCTCGAACTCCTGACCTCAAGTGATCTGCCCGCCTTGGCTTCCCAAAGTGCTGGGATTACAGGAGTGAGCCACCATGTCGGGCCAGATATGGTATTTTCAATGTTTCAAAATAGTGTATTGTGTTCTCACATTTTATAACCCTATTTCTGAGAAAACCATTGTTTGCTAACCTTGTAGTTTATTCCAAAGAAGCAGTTTTGGAGGATTTTGCAGAAGTGGCATCATGGGAGGGCATTTTCTGAATTCTATCGGCCCTGGTGATTGTCAGAGACTCAGATGATCCTTTCAAAGTTTCTAGGACTAGGAATGGAATGAGAGAGGAGTCAGGTTAAGGCAATCAAGTGGCGATGGCAATGCCCAGTGCAGTTAAGTGCTTTGTTCCTGTATTTCCACCAGACTTGCTGTCGAACCTGGAGAGGAGCTGAGGAGGTGGGAGGCAAGGGCCAGTGCATGTAATGGGGTTCAAATTCCAGTTCCACACCTTCCTAGAGGAGGACTTGGGCAAATGGAGTAGCTCCTCTGAGGTTCTCTGTCCATAATATAGTGATAAGAGGGTTTTCTGGGGGAAGGTGGTATTCAGTGAGGGGAGACAGCTAAACTGTTAGCTTAGTTCTGTAAATGTTCTCCAATTCCAGGTTGGAGAATGATTCAAGCAAGCAAAAATTATGAGGAGGTTGGAAAGCTCCAATGAAACCATGGTCAGTAGGTGGTAAGCGTGTGTTGCAGTTTGATAACATGAAAGACTGAAACAGAGGGAGCTGAAAAATAAGTCTTTAGAAAAACAGAGTTTAGGGACTGGAAGCCTCAATGAGGTAGAAAACCAGGGTGGAGAAAGGAGGGACTGGAAGCAAAAGAAAAGCACGTGTGTGACTTGAAAGTGAGATTTCCAAGGTCATGGTTTCAGTTACCGCCCAAGCAATCACTGACCCTTCTAAATTGTCATTATATCATATATTGATGTTGTATTTTATTAATTAATACACTTTTTTTTTTCAAGACAGAGCCTTGCTGTGTCACCTAGGTTGAAGTGCAATACCGTGATTATGGCTTACTACAGCCTCAACTTCCCAAACGATCCTTCTAACCTCAGCCTCCTGTGTAGCTGGGACCACAGGCATGTGCCACCTTGCCTGTCTAATTTAAAAAAATGTATTTTTTTAGACATGGAGTCTCACTATTTTGCCCAGGCTGGTCTCGAACTCCTGGGCTCAAGGAATTTACTCGTTTTGACCTTCTAAATCCTCTCAGATTATAGGTATGAGCCACTGTGCCCAGTCTAAGTAAAATTTTAAAAATCTCCTTTTCTAAAGAAAATTGAATTTGTTGATAGTAAAGTTTTAAAATTAGGAAGTTATATTGAAATGTATCTGGTGCAACCAGTGGATTTTAATTTATCCACTGGTTGCATTTGATCAAAATGGATTCTGAGGAAATCGTACGGATAGAAAACAAAGAATATTAAGTTTTATCTTCAGTAAAAACTCTAGTTTTCAGGGTGGAGTGGGTGGAGCTGAGGGTAGAGAAGGGCGAGAAAACAAATATAATAATTGTCTCATCTCTATCACGTTTGGAGATTTGATGGAGTGAAACAGAGCCCAGCTGCTGGAGCAGAGGCACCTGCTCGAGTCCCACGGACACCCGCAGCCCAATCCCCAGAGGCCAGTGGGGCTCACGGTGAGTGTGGGGCTGCTTCAAACAGTGGGCGTGCTCAGCTGGGAGTGGGTTTGGTTTGGCTTCGCTTGGTTTGGTTCAAAGGGGCAGAGGTCTGCATCTCAGCTGTCTTAATGTGAATGTGGGGTCTTGTGACAGGGTCTCTTCTGTATCATGGGGGTGGATCTGCACCCTGCCTGATGGCCCGACTGCTTTGCCAGACCCTGCCTGCTTGGTCTTTACCAGCTTGCTCCCGCTGTGTATGATTACAGCGTTGGCATGGGACCGCCTTTCCCCTGTTTCATGTTGGTACTGGGAAGCCCTTTTGCAACCACTCCTTTAATATCCTCCTCTCTCCTGGGAGAAGCTGGAGAGAGCTACAGGTCGTGGGGACCTCCTCTGGGAGAAGGAGATGGAGAAAAACACCAGATCCCCTCCATCTTCTGCAGCTGTTTTGAGTTTGATTTCTTATTCTATTTCAAGGAAGTTTTTTAGAATAACAGACACATGTATAATAAACACATTTTCAAACCTAAAGAGGTGCAGTGGAAGTGAGACCACTGAAATTCACTGGCTCCATGTGGGGGTTCAGGGCCGTAGTGTCATCATCTACAAATGTCACTGAGGTTTCTCCTGCCATTGATACAAGTTTGGAGTAGATATTATTTCTGCATCATTTACATTTTCAGTTATGATACTTCACCTCTTTGTCAGCATCACACACAATTCAGTGTTGACTATGATATTCTGAAAAGCACACAGGCCGGGCATGGTGGCTCATGTAATCCCAGTGCTTTTGGAGGTAGAAGTGGGTGGATCCTTGGTGCCAGGAGGTTGACACCAGCCTGGGTAACAAAGTGAGACCCCCATTTCTTTTTTTCTTTTCTTTTCTTTTTTTTTTTTTGAGATGGAGTCTCTGTCTGTTGTCCAGGCTGGGGTGCAGTGGTGCTATCTCGGCTCACTGCAACCTCTGCCTCCCAGGTTCAAGCCATTCTCCTGCCTCAGCCTCCCGAGTAGCTGGGATTATAGGCTTGCACCACCATGCCTGGCTAATTTTTTTTTGTATTTTTAGTAGAGACAGGGTTTCACCATGTTGGTTAGGCTGGTCTCAACTCCTGACCTCATGATCTGCCTGCCTCAGCCTCCGAAAGTGCTGGGATTATAGGCATGAGCCACCACACCTGGGCAAGACCCCATTTCTATAAAAATATTTAAAAATTAGCCAGGCATGGTGGCATGTGCCTGTGGTCTCAGCTGCTTGGGAGGCTGAGGTGGGAGGATAGCTTGAGCCTGGGAGGTCAAGGCTGTCATTAGCCATGATGGCTGCAGTGAGCCATGATGGTGCCAGTGCACTCCAACCTGAATGACAGAGTGAGATCCTGTCTCAAAAGAAAAGAAAAGAAAAGGAAAGAAAGAAAGAAAGAAAGAAAGAAGAAAGAAGAAAGAAAGCAAAGCAAAGCAAAGCAAAGAAAGAAAGAAAAAGAAAGAAAGAAAGAAAGAAAGAAAGAAAGAAAGAAAGAAAGAAAGAAAGCAAAGCAAAGCAAAGAAAGAAAAAGAAAGAAAGAAAGAAAGAAAGAAAGAAAGAAAGAAAGAGAAAGAGAGGAAGAAAGAACACAAATGATTTTAGTAGTTGGACATTAAAGGAGTTTTAACTAACTCTTTCATTTCTTCTCTCTCTTAAAAAACTATATGTTGCCTACAAGAAATTCTATTTCTTCTGTCATGTGGAATTTTTATTTTGCTCCATAAATGTAATGACATCGGGATATCATGGATCTGTTTTCTGTACATCTACTTATCATTTAAATAACTTTTGAATCGTTTTTCAACTTCCTTCTATTATATCCATCAGGTTATATGTGGACAGATGATTTGGTAACAACCAATGCTGACACAGAATGAGTGCTATGCACAGGTCATCCATTGATGTCTGTCTCCTATCATGTCTTTGTCTCTCACAAGAAAACTGTTTTGGCACTCAGTCATGTTTGGAATTCTCAGTTTAAGCATAAGCCTCTCCTATGGATGTGGCTGATTTTTGCTCTAGATGCTATCCCATTCAATTAGCCAGTTTAACACAGGCCAGTTTATTAAAAGCTAAAATTACGGCCCTGTAAAGAGGTCGTTTGGACTCTGTATTTCAGGAATTGGGTTGTTTTTCATGGTATTCATTGCCATGTTCAAATAAATGAACCTGAAAGATGTGACTACTTTTTCATCACTGCAGATGCCACAGTAATAGAGATATTTAACTGGTAGCAACCAGAATAACAGATATTCTTCTATACTGAGTTTCTTGGCTGTTTAAAAAACTGCTTTATAATACCTCTGGTTTATTTGTTTAGAATCTATTTTAATAATATTTTGCATTGTAAGATGCTTCTGGTCTCTGCTCTTTTTTCAGGCCTAAGGCAATAGCTAATTGAGACTATGCATCAATATTCAGGCATCGTCACTAAAGGGCACTGCGGAAGCGCTGCGTGAGATGCGGCACCTGTCAGAAAGGGGGCTGCATTTCAAATGAGGAATATCGTATTGTATCACAATAAAGTTAGTGTCCAGAGGGAACTTCCGCAGTACTGTGTTTTCTAATGTGCTGAGTGATATTGTAGATTTTTTTTTTTTGGCTGGAATTTCTATGAATACATTTGAAGTAAAAGTGTTTTTTTAATATTTAATTTTGTGGCTGGGTGCAGTGGTTCATGCCTGTAATCCCAGCACTTTGGGAGGCTGAGGCAGGCAGATCACGAGGTCAAGAGATCTAGACCATCCTGGCCAACATGGTGAAACCCCGTCTCTACTAAAAATACTGGGCGTGGTGGCGCGCATCTGTAGTCCCAGCTCCTTGGGAGGCTGAGGCAGGAGAATGGCTTGAACCCGAGAGGCGCATGTTGCAATGAGCCAAGATTGCTCCACTGCACTCCAGCCTGGCGACGGAGCAAGACTACATCTCAAAAAAAAAAAAATTAATTTTTTTGGTACATAGTAGGTGTATGTATTTATGGGATACATGAGATATTATGATATAGAAATGCAATGTGAAATAAGCACCTCATGGAGAATGGGGTGTCCTTCCCCTCAAGCATTTATCCATCGAGTTACAAACAATCCAATTACACTCTTCAAGTTACTTTAACATGTACCATTATTATTGACTGTGGTTACCTTGTTGTGCTATCAAATAGTTGGTCTCAGTCATTCTTTCTTATTATTTACTTGGTACTCAAAATACAGTGTTTATTTTTATACTTCCTTCTCCATATACCTTTGATAGCAGTATAGCAGTGTTTTATTTACAGTAATTACAGGTTTTTTTTTTTTTAAACAGAGTTTCACTCTTGTTGCCCAGGCTGGAGTGCAATGGTGTGATCTGCAATGGTGTGATCACTGCAACCTCCGCCTCCCGGGTTCAAGTGATTCTGCTGCCTCAGTCTCCCCAGGAGCTGGAATTACAGAGGTGCCCACCACCATGCCTGGCTAATTTTTTGTACTTTTAGTAGAGACGGGGTTTCATTATGTTGGCCAGGCTAGTCTCGAACTCCTGACCTCAAGTAATCTGCCGACCTCGGCCTCCCAAAATGTTGGAATTACAGGTGTGAGCCACCGTGCCCACCCTCAAACTCATATTGGAAATTTAGAGAGATTGCCAAGACCCTAGAATTTTGCATGTTTTCGCAAATTGATTTCATTAGTTCAAATCTCATACCACTTTTTCTAATTGATGGTTCTTACAACTTGACAGGTGACTGAGTTCAATATGATCAGAATTGAACCATTTCAAAAAGCAGCGCAAGTGGCAACTGCTAGAAACCAGACTAACTGAGTTTGATCCCCCTCTTCTGCTCCTTCCCTCTGATGGAATTCTCATTTTCCCTGGCCTCCCGCATTGACATTCATCCAATGCCCATGCTGCTGGATCAGCCTTCCTGGAGCCACATCCAGCTTAGAAAGATGAAGGGTTTCCAACCTTTTTGGAGATGACAATGTGTTATCAAAATCAACAAATTAATAGATTTGCTTCCTTTGTGTATTTTTTGCAATGTTCTGTGAGATATCAAGCCACTTTCCTGGTAGTTTCTTATTCAGTATTTCACCGAACTGCTTTAATAAAAGATGGTCAGGCCTCAACCCTAACAGTCACTTTCAGATCTTGTTAATAAGTTGGGTTTATAATCTGATACAGGTTTTGAGATGGCCCTGAGAACTTAGGTTTTTCGTAGGCTCTCTGGGCAACTTTCATGGGGCAGAGGTTTAGAAAGCTGGGAACAATCTGCCAGGCATCGAGAAGCCACTAGATGGCAGGGCCATCCCTTAGAGCCCATTCTTCAATCTAGAAAGTGGTCAGAGAGGAAACCTGTGGAGTGGGGAAGAGTCCAAGTAGACACGTTAAATGCAAGTTAATAAGTGGATGGTGGGGCCGGGCATGGTGGCTCAGGCGTGTAATCCCAGCACTTTGGGAGGCAGAGGTGGGCGAATCACTGGGGACAGGAGATTGAGACCATCCTGGTTAATGCGGTGAAAACTCATCTCTACCAAAAATACAAAAATTAGCCGGGCATGGTGGCGGATGCCTGTAGTCCCAGCTACTCAGGAGGCTGAGGCAGGAGAATGGTGTGAACCCAGGAGGTAGAGCTTACAGTGGGTTGAGATTGCGCCACTGCACTCCAGCCTGGGCGACAGAGCAAGACTCCATCTCAAAAAAAAAAAAAAAAAAGTAGATGGTGAAGATGAGCTTAGGCGTTGCATCCTAGTGGGAGAGTGGGAAGGATTCCTGTCACTTCTCACCTCTTTCTAGCTTTACCGCCAGTATTTGAAATGCGTGGAAGGTCCTTAACTGAAACTCTGCAGCAGTCAACTGTGCTGTACTATAGCACTACCACTTTAAAAAGGTGAAAGTAGGAAAACTAGCTCAATGAGAGGGCTAATATTTTTATGGGGCAAATGATTTGAGTTGGTAGACATATATGCCCTCCTACATGATATAGGAGATAGAGTGCAAAAACCAAACCAAGTGTTTTTTCCTACCCTCACTCACCACACGCTACTCCTCACTCCTCACATGCCAACCAAGCAAGCAATTTTTCTGCAGATTCTGCAGTGCACACCAGCTGGGTGTCCTCTAATTCAACTCAATTCTGACACTAGCCATCTGGAGATACTGTCAGGTCCCACAAGACTGTCCCCCACTTCAGAGCCAGTTATAAGACTGAACTGCCAGAACTTCTGATCTACCGGCTACACATTGGGGCTCCCAAGACTCTCCCCAGGGGTTCGATTAATTTGTTACAGTGGCTCAAAGAGCTCAGGGCAACACTTTACTTACATTTACTGGTTTATTAGTTAGATGTATAATAAAGAATACAGGTGAACAGCCAGATGACAAGATACTCAGGGAGCTATCTGGAATGGTCCCAGCACTGGAGCTCCTGTCCCTGTGGAGTTGGGGTGCACACACTCCCTGCATGTGGATGTATTTGCAAACCTGGAACTTCTCTGAACCCAGTCCTTTTGGTTTTGTAGAAGCTTTAATTTGTAGGCATGATTGATTTCATTACTGGCCATTGGTGATCAACTCGATTTTCAGCCCCTCCTCCCTCTCTGCATGGGGTGGAGCTGAAAATCCTAACCTTCTAATCCAGCCTTGGTTTTTACTGTGACCCGCTGCCATCCTGAAGCTATCCAGGGGCCCTCAGCTACCAGTCACCTCATTAACATATAAAGGTGTATATGCTAATTACATAGCATATATTATTATGTTATATAATTATACTAATATATAATTACATCTATAATTACATGCTATATTATGTATGCTATCTAATAATATAATTAGCATACAATCCTTTATATGCTAATATGTAATTTTGCTATATAATTAGCATATACACTGCAAACACTCCTTAGATTCTACGGATTTCAGGAGTTTTATGCCAGGAAAAGATAAGGAAGACCAAATGTATATTTCACAAAAATCACACCTCCTAAGTGTATGACACTTCCTAAGAAATTAGCAGGTATTACAAATCAGATACAAAACAGATATAACTATCCCCTGAGGTTTTTTTTTGAAATGTGCATTTCCTCCTAAAACCAGGAAATGGCATAATGGAGATGAGAATTCAGATCTCTTGCTTTTCTCTTCAGTGGTCACTGAGGTCACTAAGTGTCTCAATGTGCTGCTAACATTCTGATAAAGACAGATGGGTAAGACCAAAGCTGTATTTCTTTTTAAGCCACTTGAATTATTTTTGGTGTCTGAATTTTTCAAAATTCCAACCTAAGTTGTGCTGCCTTCAAAACAGTCTTATTATTGGAATTATCACTGTGAATGAACATTATACTCTAACAGTGTAATATTATATGAAATAATACCGTTTAGTCCTTAAGATTGGTTGGAAAACAGTGATTGGGGGGCATTTAAATCTACTTTAAAAGTGATTAAAGTAACAATGCTACACTTTTTTTAAACTAAGGAGAGTATATTTTCATTGTAAGTATCTATTAATGATTGAAGTGTTCAGAGGAACTCCTGAATTCATCATCTGTGTTTAGATGAAGCAAAGACTAAATTTCCTTAACAGTTACTCAGTTGATTACCCTTGCTGGTGACTTGAGGAAAGAGTGGATAAAAACTGCCACTGCCAGCCAGGCGCGGTGGCTCCCTCCGGTAATCCCAGCACTTTAGGAGGCTGAGGTGGGCGGATCATAAGGTCAGGAGTTCGAGACCAGCCTGGTCAGTATGGTGAAACCCTGTCTCTATTAAAAATACAAAAATTAGCTGGGCATGGTGGCACATGCCTGTAATCCCAGCTACTCGGGAGGTTGAGGCAGGAGAATTGCTTGAACCCGGGAGGCAGAGGTTGCAGTGAGCCGAGACTGTGCTATTGCAAACAAAACAAAACAAAAAAACTGCCACTGCCAATCTGGAGTTGGATGTTATCAAAACCGGTGATATCTGGGAGAGGGCAGAAGATGTTACCATCTGCAAGTTTAGGATGCTGAAGAAGTGTCAAGAAAATGATCAGAGGCTTGCCCCAGCCCAGAATTTATGTAAGTGCTTGAAAGACATCATCTCTATCTCTCTTGAAGTCTAAGATATGATGGAAGGTGAGCAGAAAATCAACTTAGTTATTTGTTTGGAATCAAGCTGTGTCTTTGGAAATAGTTATAGAACGTGTTGCTTGGTTATTTATAAGCTTGGGTTCAGGGAGTTAATGCAACTGCAAAAACAAGCAAGGGGCCGCTGTCCTCTTAGTAAGGATGGTATGTGCAGCTGAGTCAGAGGAAGGGTTGGAAGCCCAGCCCCAGTGCTGCCCTAGCTTTGGGACTGTAAGCAAAGTCTCAACCTAACTTGAATCCTCTCTGTTCCCATCTGTGAAATGGGTGCAAACCCTCCTTTGTCCTGGGCTGTGGTGAGAATGAAAGGAGACCATGCATGTCAAGATCCAGGCAGTTGGTCTGGCTCAGTAAGGGAATGGTCATGTCACCCTGGTACTTAACACAGGGCTGGTAGCATTGAGCCTTCTGGACCTTCTGTGGCACTGAAGCAGGGGTCATGGGGGCCACTGGGTGGCGCCAGCAATGTTCAACCGGCAAAGAGGGGAAGGGAGAAAGCAGAGCTCAGGGAGGGCTGGAGGAGGTCGTTCCTGGTCTTGATCCGGAAAACCACAGGGTTCTTTGTCTTGGTTTTCAACCACTTCTCTTTCTGTGTGTGTGTATGGATGTAGCACATTGTTATAATTGAGTTCAAATCAATTCAAGACTTTGATTATTATATGTTGTTACCACAACAAATATAGTGTTTTTTTCTAAGAATCCTCAGTAATTCAGAGAGAGGTTTTAACATTCGATTTAGATTTTTTATTCCTTGCCAGGCGCGGTGGCTCATGCCTATAATCCTAGCACTTTGGGAGGCTGAGGCAGGCAGACCACGAGGTCAGGAAATCAAGACCATCCTGGCCAACGTGGTAAAACCCCGTCTCTACTAAAAATACAAAAATTAGCTGGGCATGGTGGCGCATGCCTCTAATCCCAGCTACTCAGGAGGCTGAGGCAGGAGAATCACTTGAACCAAGGAGTTGGAGGTTGCAATGAGTCGATATCGCGCCACCACACTCCAAACTGACGACAGAGCCGGGCTCCATCTCCAAAAAAAAAAAAAAAAAAAAGTATGTAAACACCCCAGAAGGTTTATATCAGAAGTCAAAGCATTATGATCTGTCTGCATACTTTTCAGACATGGTGAGCGAGCATTCTGAATCCCCGGACCCACTTTGCCTGGTGGACCACTGAGGTTTTCTGCTCTCTAGTCTTGGGGTGCTGAAGCCCCAAGAGATTAGAAACAAATGCAATTCTCTCCCACCTAGCAATCTGGGATGCAAGCTGAAATGTGAGCTCCTCATCCTCTGGAGAAGTTCAGCTGGCCAAACACTACTTTTCTTGGACTTTCATGGTGGAATCATTTACTTTTCGTGGGGAAGAATGCTACTCAGAGATAGCTTTCACAGAACCAAGGGAATAATCTTTTCTTGAAAAAGACTTGCCTCAGGAAATAATGGGTCTCATTGGCTCTTGTTAATTGGTGAAATAGTTGTTTTGGTCTGTGTAGATATTGTCAGTACCTCAGCATCATGAGTGTGGTGGGTGATTAATATTCTGGATATATTTTACATTATTTGATCCATAAATTCATAAATCATGGATGATGGGAAGAAAAGGAAATCTGCTTTTTGACACTGCTCTTCTTTGTATTATTTACTTACAAGTCCTGTTTTAAAGCATCCTATTGCTTGGTTGTCATTCCTTTGGCTCTTTGGCAACAGTTAGTTTTGATCCCAGCTCTCTGGCTCCTAGGCCCAGGCTGAGTGAGTGCCAGCCAGGGTAAACTAGTTCACCAGGTGTTCACACAGGTTCAGGACAACCTGCATTGTCCCCACAGCCCTTTCGCCACAGGAATAATTATGGTTTTCTCTCTTCCAAGGATGGGAAGGTGTGTTTTTATTTAAAACCAGGAAGATTCCTATTACTTCCTCATCTGTGCATTTCTCTTGACCAGGGATTTTTCTGCACATGATGGCTCTCGTTTGGTCCTTTTGCTGTATTCCTTTAGGGGAAAAGTTTCCTCGCTGCTTTTTCATGAGAAAGCATGCTTCACGCCGTTCTCTAAAGAGAACACAGCAGTTGCTGAATTTTTAATGTGTTCCCATGAGAATGGTGGTTTCCAGCGGTCAACCTAGCCCACTGCCCGTTTTCTGGAAGTCCTTCTTGGGGTGAACCAGCACATGGCTTGCTGAAGAGCTTGATCCCAGGGATTCACTGCTAGAATCATGTGTTTTTAGGTGACAGGTGTTCTCAGCCTCTCTGCCTACATGCCAGGGTTTGAGAGGTCCTGATAATGGCTCTGCAGCCACTGATGCTAACACGGAGGCCCTGGGGTTGAATTCCAGGCTCTGAGTTTTGAGATTTCTCCTGCTTCTTAACTGAGACCTCCATTTCCACCCTGGAGCCCACCGTAGATTTAGACCTAATTTGTTCCAATCCTGATGTAAGTCTTCAGTTAGGAAGTCTAGAGTTAGTCAGCCACCTTTATTCCTTGCAATCCCATTCTTGCTGTTTGCTCTAACCTCTAACCTAGCACAAGTGTCCTTTTCAGAAAGGAAGACGCTCTATGCATTCATAGCAGTGTTTTCTTTTTGAGCAAGCCTGGGAATCAACAGGTGGTTCTGTTATAAAAACAACTGCAGAGAGGGGCTTAGAGAATTCAGCAAGTTTTCATTTTTCCTTACCTATGAAAACGTTTTCTGAAAGGAAATCTTACCTGAAAATATTCAAAAGTGGAGCTGCTGTGGTGGGGCCATTGAAGGGAAAGGGATTTCAAGGGCTTACCGAGGAGCCCTGCAGGGCCTCTGACTTGTTCGTGGCAGGGCAGCTTGGAGATCAGATCAGGTCATTATTTGAATTTCTTGAAGCTGTGGTGCAGGAGTGTGTTTCTAAGACATCTGCAACCTAACGGGAAGTAAAACACTTTCCCGTTCATAGGTGTGGTATATTTATTGGCACATTGTTTCTGAAGCATAGGCATATACTCAGACCATAGGTATTTAAATTATGTTAACTAAATCAAAAGGTTTATGAATTCAGATTTTTCTCTATTATGAACATGTATAATTATTTTAAACTAAGTAAGCATATGCATTTTCAATTTTTAACTCTGTTTTCGTAATTGTGAATAAGTTTCTTTCAAAGACTAGAGACTTCTCTTTTTAATTTTATTTTTATTTATTTATTTCTTTATTCTGAGGTGAAGTCTTGCTCTGTCACCCAGGCTGGAGTGCAGTGGCATGATCTCAGCTCACTGCAACCTCTGCCTCCCGGGTTCAAGCAATTCTCTGCCTCAGCCTCCTGAGTAGCTGGGACTACAGGTGCACACCACCACACCCGGCTAATTTTTGTATTTTTAGTAGAGACAGTGTTTCACCATGTTGGCCAGGCTGGTCTCAAACTTGTGACCTCAGGTGATCTGCCCACCTCGGCCTCCCAAAGTGCTGGGATTTCAGGCATGAGCCACTGCACCCGATTGAGACTTCTTTATTTCTATCTAGATTAGGAAAAGACATGAGAATCATGGGGGCTCATGAAGATTCCCTTTGTCTCTGTATCATTTTTAAGTTCCTGGGGCTGGGAACACAAATACGTGGGTAATACTACATTGCCTAAATCTGAAGTTCTCACAGTTGAGCAAGAGGGAGAAGGGAGATACATAAATAATTGGGATGATAGTTATATGGTTATGGGGAAAGCGTTCCCTTGACTTACAGTGACTTTAACATGAGCGTAGCTGCTGGCACAGGCTGAGACCCCACCACTTAAGATGTTAATGATGTGAGCTGACATAATCTTATTGTTTATTATTTTTATTTTTTGTAGAGATGGGGATTTTGCCATGTTGCCCAGGCTGATCTTGAACTCTTGGGCTCAAGCAATCCTCTGTCTCGGCCTTCCAAAGTGCTGGGTTTACAGGCATGAGCCACTGCACCCGACCAACTTAAATAATCTTCTTCACTTTCCACATCCATAAAAAGAGTTATTAGAATGATTATGTTTATTTGTGGTAAACTCTTAGGAACATGCCTGGCATTTAGGAAGCACAATTGAGCAGTTGCTACTACTTTTTTTTTTTTTGTCTAAAACAGAGTCCATAAATATACTGTTTTTGATATTACATAGATTTAATTCATACTCATATTTTAATGTAAAATTGAAAGATCCATAAGTATAACTAAAGTTTTTGTGCTTGTTCTCACCACATACATTTCACAACGTTTATACACATCCTACTTTACTTTTTAAAATAAAATATTTCAAGTACATGAATTCAAGTTTTGGAAAATGAAGCCAGATTTTTTTCCTTACTTATCATATTGTAATGCAATTTGCTTTAAACTAGGAAGCCGAATTATGCTTCCAGAACCAAAAGTGTTTTTTAATTTTTAATTTTTTTTTTTAGATGGAATCTCGCTCTGTCGCCAGACTGGAGTGCAGTGGTGCGATATCGGCCCACTGCAACCTTCACCTCCTGAGTTCAAGCAATTCTCCTGCCTCAGCTTCCTGAGTAGCTGGGACTACAGGCACACACCACTATGCCCAACTAATTTTTGTACTTTTAGTAGAGACGGGGTTTCACCATGTTGGCCAGGATAGTCTTGACCTCTTGACCTCGTGATCTGCCGGCTTTGGCCTCCCAGAGTGCTGGGATTACAGGTGTGAGCCACCGCGCCTGGCCCAAGATGTTTAGTCCTCAAATAAGGATAATAACCGAATGGTCCAGTGTGACACAGGGAAGAGGACTTATGATGGCTGTGGGTGCTGGTCCCCAACAAAGCTAGTGTTCTTTTCTTTTTGTCTGTAGTTTCTTATCCTCCTTTGGGTGTCTAAGGGTCTTTTACATCTCTTGAGTTTTTCAATACTCACCTTTGGATGTCTGGCCAGACCGTGTCCTAGAACTGTTCTGTCTCCTCAAAGTCCTGGACCTTCAATGGGGCAGCTGGCAACTCAGTATGTTTCATGTTAATTCTCTGATGTGGCCATTCTGAGGTGTCAGATACACTTTCAAGGTTTAGTTTCTTTTGAATAAAGTAATTTGCTAATCAAACGAATCTCCAATTGACTGGGGAGTATTTTTTTTTGAGGGGGAGTTCCTTGGTTTTGCTCCTGGCTGGGCTCAGTGGCTCACGCTGTAATCCCAGCGCTTTGAGAGGCTGAGGTGGGCGGATCACCTGAGGCCAGGAGTTTGAGACCAGCTTAGCCAACATGGTGAAACCCCGTCTCTAAAAATAAAAAAATTATCTAGGCATGTGGTGGGTGCCTGTCATCCCAGCTACTCAAGAGGTGGAGGCAGGAGAATCGCTTGAACCTGGGGGATGGAGGTTGCAGTGAGCCGAGATCACGCCACTGCACTCTAGCCTGGGGTAACAAGTGAAACTTGGTCTCAAAAAAAAAAAAAAAGTTACTGTGCTCTCCACCCTTTGTTCTTGGAAGGCAGAGACCCTACCTTTTGCCCTCATACTTCACACCGGGCAACTGCTTGTCCTGACCACACTTAATACGCTGAGTGCCATGGGGGCACAGTGTATCAGCGGGTTTTCTGATGTCTTGTGAGAGCTTTAACAAATTTATGTTGAGTAATAACTAGGTGCTGGCACTGTGTTGTGTCATTTAATCTTCAGAATAACACAGTTAATTAGGTCCCACAGTTTTCTGAATTTCATCAATGAGGAAATAGCAGCAAAGAGGAGGTAACCAATTTGGTACAGGTGCCTAGCCCGAAGACTAATAATACATTTCAAAATGTGCTTACATTTATTGCGCACTTACTATGTGCCAGGTGCAATGCTAGCCCTTTGCACGAGTTGTTCCATTTTACCCTTTCTCTGATCCTTTGAGGTAGGTCCTAGTATTACCTTCCTTTTTCAGAAGAGGAAACCAGTGGGGAGCATTGGGATGATTTGGTTGCAAGCGTATTACACAACTTGTAAATTGCAGACACGGGCTTAAAAAAAAGTGAAAAACTAACCATGTAATAAAGACTGGAATGAATTGTGAAGCTGTTACTGCATCCCATCATGTTTTTGAAGCATATCCCATGTTAATTTCTAGAACAGAAGAAACACACGTGTTCTTGTGTATAAACCCAGTTCATAGAAGAGACAGTCCGCTTGTCCCTCCTGATTTCTGGGCCCAGACAACCAGTAGTCACCATTCCAAGTAACAGGTGGCCGCAACTCTACAGCCTGTTTGTCTCTTCTCACTGTCAAAGCTGCTGAGACCCCAGACTCGACACTTGAAAGAAACCCATGTCTGTGAAGCACTTGTGGACCATTCAAGAGAAGGAGATAGGTGATGGGATCTAGCTTCTGATGGTTTCTATTTTATTAAATGTCTAATAGGGCAAGAATCTGAAAAACGAGAAATTTGTCATGCAAGAGGACCTGGGAAGGAGATAAAACATTTACAGGGGTAAAGATTGGGATTCAGTTGGGAGGAGTAACTGAGGAAATGGGTCACTCAAAATATTTTATGTTTTAGGTCCTTTATCTATTAAGGAAGAATGGATTGTCAAAGCCTTAACATTGCATTGTATTGTGTCAGGTGAATTGCTATGGTTTGAATGTGGTTTGCCCTCTCCCAAACTCACGTTGAATTTTTTTCTTTTTCTTTTTTTGAGATGGAGTCTCGCTCTGTT